>NC_056746.1:255110577-255438077 GCF_019279795.1 Protopterus annectens | reverse complement strand
ACAGAAAGCAAGATCTCCATTGCTTTTTACTGTTTAAGCTATGTTAAATGGGTTTAACATATGAGACAGCTTTAAAATAAGCAACGGAGATGTCCATTGCTTATTTTAAAGCTGTCTCGCTATGTTAAACCCATTTAACATAGCGAAACAGTAAAAAGCAATGGAGATCTTGCTTTCTCCGTTGCTTTTTTTTTAAACCTGTCTCACTATGTTAAACTCATTTAACATAGCGAGACAGGTTTAGATCTCCGTTGCTTATTTTAAAGCTGTCTCGCTATGTTAAACTCATTTAACATAGCGAGACAGGTTTAAAAAAAAAGCAACAGAGAAAGCAAGATCTCTGTTGCTTTTTACACACTGTGTCGCTATGTTAAAGGAGTTTAACATAGCGAGACAGCTTTAAAAAGCAACAGAGATCTCCGTTGCTTTTAAACCTGTGTCACTATGTTAAACTCTTTTAACATAGCGAGACAGTGTTTTAAAAAAAAGACTTATACTAATGGAAAAAGTCCGGGCGACCGGACCTTTTTCCATTAGTATAAGTCGATTTACAACATGCACGCTAGTCAATCAGCATGCACGTTTTGGAATATTAATGGGGGGTCATGGTATAATTTAAAATATTTTATTCACTGATAGCTTTCATTACTGTGGTAGATGTGATAGGTATGAAACCAGTTGGTCTAACTTCCTTTAAACATTGTATCATCAATAGATCTTAATTTTTTGTATGAATGAGGTGCTTTCCAAACTTCTGTCAACTAAATATGCCATTTTCTTAGCATTATTCCTTTTATTTAACAAAATACATTCAATGTATAGGTTAGTGCCATAAACATCCATTTATGTATTATACTGCTTTGAAAGTACTTCCAAAATATTTTTGATGTACCTTGAAAGATTTTTTAAGTAAAGGATTTCAGTTTATACATCATAATCCTGAAATATTTCTGTTCCTGCTCATAGTTTTTTTTTATTTTTGTCAGTAAGTAAACATTGGATGATGTTGTGTAGAATTTACAGTCGTGAATGATTTTATTTTTAAAATGTTTCTTTAATTTGATGCATGAAATTAATAAAGATCTCAAAATACCCCTGGTTCGGTATTAGGGTAGTCTTTGTTTTAAAATAAAAGGAATGGGGGATTTAATTATATCAGCTTGAGTTTACATCTATTCGTTTGTATTTTGTTTAGCACTTTCAATGTACCAGTAACATTTCTATTCTACCAGTTGCTTAAAGATGTATACTTGTTAAACAAAATCCTCCTTTATTTATACTCTCTTGGGGATTATATTATGAGATGTATGTGCATTACTTTTCCTTGCAAAAGGTATTATTCAGTATTGCATTTTACTTACCCATGTATTACAAAAAAAAGGGAATATGTCTTAGCATGTATGGACTTTAATGAGAAGTGTCATGGTAAGTGGAGTTACAAAAAAAGCTTTAAATTTAGGCAAAGCATGGAATCAAAATAAAATTATATTTCTACAGTTTCTTTTAGGTTTAGTACAATTGATTTTTTTGTAATTCTGGATCATTGCCTTGTCTGGTGAATAACCTTGTGTATCTCAGCGATCTATACCCTGAAAGGCCACCCAAGATAAGCACACAATGCTGAGAGATCAGGCTATGTATGACCCATTGCAATCTACTTCAGTATTATTGTCAAGAAACGCATATGGTCAAAATTAACCAGCAACATGTCAGAATTGCTCTGGAGGATAAGACCCTCAGGTCTGACAGTGGTCAGCATATTACTGAGGAAGAACAGAGGACAAGTATGAGTTGTGCTAGAGGTTATGACACATACAGATTAAAGTCAAAAAGATTCAAATCCTGCTCTGCAAACAACTACACACGATTGAGACTTGGAACATAAGAACTGCAAACCAAAGAAAATGTGGTTAAGGATGAAGATTACAAGAATAAACACTGACATCTTGATAATTAGTGAATCAAAGTGTACTGGACTGCATCATTTTACATCAGATAATCATCAGATTTTCTACTGTGGCAAAACCCTTCTAAAGAAATAAAGTAGCCAACATTATACATAAAAGGATGTGAAAAGCAGTGGTCAGTTTTAACCCAAATGATAGAATGATCTCAATAAGACTCCAAGGCAAGCCACTGAGTATTACCATGTTACAAGTTTATGCTCCAACTACAAATATCAAAGAGGAAGGTGACTATTTGTATGAGTATCTGAATCACCTTCGAAAAGTAACATCAAAAAGATATCATGTTCATCATGACTGGAATGCTAAGGCTTGGAGTCAAAGATCAACTAGAATAATAGACAAGTGTGGACTTGAGTACAAAATGAAACAAGACAAGGACTAGCACCATTCTGCTAAGCTAAAGCTAATGCACTGTTCACAGCATAAACTTTCTTTCAACACCTAAAAAATGGCTTTGCGCTCTAATATTACCAGATGGTCAGTGTTGAAATCAATGTGGCTATATACTTTGCAGTCAGAAATAGAATGCCTATCTCTGCTGAAAGCAAAAACAAGACCTGGAGCTGACTGTGCCTCGAACCATTAGCTTGTTATTGCAAATTTTAAAATGAAATAAAAAAAAAAACAAGAAAAGCCAAATAGATATGAGCTCAACAATATTTCAACTGAATATGTAATAAAGATAAAAAACAGATTTAAGGGTCTGCACCTTTAGTGGAGCAGCCAAAGAACTATGTCAAAAAAAAAAATAGAAAAGGATAATATAAAGGTCTATGTCAAATAAACGAACGCTTGAAATGTCGAACGTCATATGGTCGAGACCATATGATCGACATTTCAAGTGTTTGAAGGTTGACTTTAATGGCGCCGTACAGTGCAGAATGGGAAAACTTCCCTTTTCTGCACTGAAGTGTGGTCTTGGAGTTGGTATATTTTAGTAGGGGGGTGTGGGGGTGTAGGGGGGCTTGCCCCCTGCTCGCACCATTAAGGTATGTTTTTCTTTCTTTTTTTTTTTTATATTATATATTTGAACTTTTAAATATCGACCATATGGTGTCGAACATATGGTATTCGACATTTTGAAAGTTCGGATATATAACATAGACCCTAACACAAGAGGAAAAGGCAATGAAAATAGAGCAATATGTCAAACAGATTGTTGAGTTTTACAGAATAACAAGAAGAGATAAGGATGCAAATTTAAATAAGCAGTGTAAAGAAGTGGAAGAAGGTAGCAGAAATTCAAGACGATTGTCAATATTGATGGAAACGTCTAGGTGAAATGGGCATGACAAAAGACAAAAATGGAAGGGGATTATCAGAAGAAGGAATTATTAAGAGGAGGTGGCAGGAATAAACAGGAGATTATAAAAACCCTAACATCATTAATGTGTAGTAATTGTATGTCCACTCAAATAGAGCCAGATATCCTGGGAAGTAAAGCTAAATGGGCTCTAGAAACCTTTGCTAACAAGGCTATAGAAAGAGATGGAATTCTAGTAGATTTTTAAAGTTGTAAAGAAAGATACTGTTACTTAGAATTTTCCAATAAATTTGCAAAACACAGTATTCAGTATTAAGCACTGGATTAGAAAAAGTCAGTTTATTTTCTATTCCCTAAAATAGTCAGTGACAAAGAGTACTCAAACTATTGAACAAATTCTGCTCAATATCCTGCAATACTCCAGTAATTTATGCACCGAGAACTGTCAGATGTGAAAGCTGGATTTAGAAGAGTCACTGCCACCAGTGATCAAATTGCCTGTATCGTTGACTACTCTAAAGTGTTAATATAAACCATAACCTGCAGCAAGTTCTTATAGAAATGGAGATGCCAGCAAGTCAACTTTATATGCCTCAAGATGAATTTGTGTGCAGAACAAGAAGCAAAAATTAGAACCAAATATGGAATAATGGACTGGTTCATGATTGGGAAAGGAGTGCAATAATGCTGCAAATTTTTGTTTTTTGTTTTGCTTCTCCACCAGACCTTGCCCAATAGCTCTTTAACCTGCATCCATTTGGCACATTCATTTCAGCATAATGAAAGTCAGGTATTCCCAGTCAAGATCAATGCTGTATCAGTGTTCCATCCCCAATGGAAGTAGGGTGGTGGGGAGAGGAACAGCTTTCTAGTCCTGTGGGCTGGCCTACCCTCTCCCCTTGGGATCACTGCCACCCCCCTCCCCCTTTAGCAGCATCCCCCAAGCCTGCAATCCCTGTCTCCAACAAAGAAATGTGTCCTTATATGCTAGATGGAGTCAACCATCTTGGAATTCCACTAGGTGAACATCTAGTTCTCTTTCTAGGTGTCACCTTGGTGGTGTGCCAAAGCCACTTCTCTCCCTCAGGATGGATGAGCCAGCAGCAGCACCTCACTTTCATCCTCCACAAGCGCCCAAGTCATTAAATGAACTTGGGTCATCTACACGATGGTCAGGGCTTTCACCCTCTATGCCCTGGTCCTGGCTGACAAGGTTGTATTTTGTCATCTTACTTATTTAATATGCACAGTGAATATATCATGTGGAATGCTGGGTTAGATGAATAAAGTGCTGAAATCAAACCTGTCAGGAGAAATATTATTAGCCTGAGATATGCTGATAATATCATAAGTAGAGTTGAATAGCCTATTGATGAAAGTAATAGTAGAAAGCACAAAATTTGGCTTGTTGTTCAATATAAAAACAAAATAAAATGAATTATGGCATCTAACTCTACCATTTCTTTTCAGATAGATGGGGAAGGGGTAATGGCAGGGTCAAATTTTATTTTGCCGGACTCAAAGATCTGTGCAGATGATGATTACAATCATGAAATTAAAAGATGCTTCAGGGAAAGAAAACTATTGCAATATAGTTAGAGCTATGATTTTACCAATAATAGCATATGGTTGTGAGAGCTGGACTATAAATATCTATGCTTTTGAAATGTGTTGCTGGAGAAAACATTTGAGAATTCTGTGGACCACAAAAAGATCAAATCAATCTATACTTAAGGAAATAAACCTAGACTGTAGATTGGAAAGTTTGATAGTAAAACCAAGACTCGTACTCTGGTGACATAATGTGAAGACTAGATTCACTGGGTTTAATTTCTCCAAGTCTTTTGGGTTTCTAATACCATGATGGGAATGGACCCCATTCCTAAGTCAAAGTATGATTAAAGTTTGGTAAATTAGTATTGTTTCAGTCTTTGATGTCAGCCAGAAGTGCTCTTCATAGCACCTGTAATGTTCCCAGAACTGACTCCTTCTGCAATTCCTATGAGTTACATGTATCAGTAGCATATATAAATAAGACTGTAAATTCTTTGTTATGAAACCCACTGCGCCTACAACTGTTGGAACGGCCTGGCTATTCTTCTTCCACATTGCCCTCGTTTCTGCCTTCAAATCCCGGCATTATATGACTTTGTGTCTCTTTGTACGTAAGACACTGTAATCACTGGGTGTAACAGTTTCAATGATCAATGCTACTATTGTCTTCTTTTCGTGGACTTCTATATCTGATTTTCTCACATCTGTTTTTTGAACTGTTGATAATGGGTGATCCCATGTAATAAAAACATCATCATTCTCCATAATGATTCATGGCTTATGCTTGTCAATATTGTAATGTTTGCACAATCCCTAATGCAATAGTCTAGCCACATTATTATACCTTTCAGTATACAGGCCCTCTTCCATTAGCGTATCACACCCAGGAACAAGATGTGTGACTGTTTCCAGTTCTGTTTTGTAGAATCTGCATTTGTCTTTTTCTCCCACATGTTCAATGGACTTTCTAAACCAATATGTACATATTCTACTATCCTTGGCTGACAATATTGACCTTTCAACTTTTGGTTTAAATTTACCTCTCCTTAACCGTTCCTGCATCAGACCCTGATCGACAAGAGGTTGTTCCAGGAGTTTTCTGTACTTGCAAATATATTTATACCTTTTCCACATTGCCTTCTCATCTGATCCTTCTCTTTATATTATTGCTCTTATTTTTTTGGCACATTCAGATGCTGCCTGATTTTTTTTTTTACTTCTAGTTTGGTTTCCATTCCCACTTGATACTGATATGCTTCTGCTAAACTAAGCAAATAAATCATCTTAGACTTGTTCTCTACATGTTTCAAAACTTTCACTATGTTTGGATCTGATGAGATCAGCAGATATGTATGCAGTCGTACAATTGCAGATTTGTACATTAAATCAATTTCGAGGAAGCCCATACCTCCTTCAGAACAAGGAATATATAATCTTGGAATACACTAATTTTTATATATCATTTGATAAGTGTGAAGCATTTTTCTTGTTTTCCTGTCCAACCGATCCAATACCTTTTGGGGCCAGCCAGTCACCCCAAAACTTTAAGTTAGAACAGGAAGAGCAAATTTGGTTTGTAGCTTAGACTTTATTCCTAAATGTTAGAGTAGTTTTCAGTATTAATTTTAGTCTATTAAAATATTTCTTACTGAGTTTTGTTCGCATTTGTTCATGTTTTATTGTTGATCCTTCATAAATTCCCAAATATTTATATACTCCCTCTTGTTCAAGTTCCTTTATATGGCATTCCTGTCCCAGACTGATATTTAATTCATTCTGTAGCTTTAAATGTTATTTTTGCACATTTATCAAGACAAATGACATTCTTACATAATCTGATAAAGTTTTGACCACTTCCAGTTGTGCTTTCAGCTCCTCATCTGATAAACTATATAGTTTTAAATCATCCACAAAAAGAAGATGAGAAGCCTTTACACTTTTTTTTTCTAGAAGCCAGATTGTAACCATGACCTAATCTGTAAAATAAACAGCTTAATTGGTTAAGGGCAAGACAAAAGAGCAACAGTGACAAAGAGTCACCCTGGAATATTCCCCTTTGAATTTTTATCCTTGGAATAATAATTTGTCCTTTATCATGGCTTAGTTGCCACTGTTTGATGGTTGCTATAATGTAACTGATTGATGTGGGATATAACTTATACGTCTGTAAGCACTCCTTTATCCATGAATGTGGGATGTTGTCAATTGCTTTTTTTGTAATTTATCCATGCCATAATTAGATTCTTCCACTTTTTACTATTCTCCATTATGACTTTATTTAACAACAAACGATCCTTCATTTCATATGACTTTCTTTTGTTACCCTTCTCTTCTTTTGCCATGAATGAATTTTCTTTTAAATGACTATAAACTCTGTCAGCATCAAATACAGTATATAGTTTATACATAGTTGGAAGGCAAGTTACTGGTCTATAGTTTGTAATGTTAGCTTGCAGGTTCACTCTTACAGATGAGTATCATTTTTCCTGTTGTTAACCAGGCTGGTTTCTGTTCAGGGTGTGCATATAAGTATTTCTTACTGAAGGCTAAATCTTCAGGTAAAGATGTTAATACTTTAGCCAGAAGTTAGGTACTGCATTGGGGCCTGGGGTTTTCCATTTAGGAGCTTGTCTTAATTTTGTTTCAATTTCTCTGGCTGTTACTTCCTCCCTTTTCATATTCTGTACATTTGAACTTCTTACTGTTTCTTTTACTTCTATCCATTCAGCATCTTTATTATATTCCACAAGGTCTTTATATATATATATACATATATATATATATATATATATATATACATATATATATATATATATATATATATATATTTCTCCATAATGTGTCTATTTCTTCTTTTCATGGTGTTGTTTCTATTCCTTTTGCTTTGTTTCCCATTTCTGTGTAAACCTTTTTTGGGTCATTAATGAATTGCTTATTTTGTATTTTTCCTTTATATTTACCTGCATATAGTCTTAAGTTTTTCGGCCTGTGATGAGATATTTATTTTGCAATTGTGTATTAGATTGGGTCTTTATCACATTGCTGAATGCTCTAAATGTTGAATGCCTCTTTGTCAAACTCTATTTGTTCAAATCTTCATCTGTTGAATTATCCTTTCAGTGAACTTTCTCCCAAGGTAAGTAACCAGTGGGCCATTATCAGGCGTTTGCCTTTTTTCCCACTGTAGTGGAATCCTGGAGTTGGTATATTTAGTTAGGGGTAGGGTGGTGTAGTTCCCCACCAGGGTGGGTTTTAAAAATGCTGTTTTTGTTGCGGTCGGTAGGTTGGCCAACGTTTTGCTTACCATGGGAAACAGCTTCTCTGAAACGATCATTTGACCGATGAAGTTTCGACAAATAGGGTTCGATGAAGAGGCGTTCGACATTTACAGCTTTTAACAATGTGATATAGACCTCAATAGATCCTGGTCTGTTCTAATGTTGCACGTTGCTTTTACTACCTCTATTTTTGTTGATCTGTTCCCTCTTCTATACTGTTCTGTCAATGACACTTCTTGTCTTACATGCTTTATAGTTTTCTCTGTTTAATACTTTAAACTATATTTTAGTCATGATGTAAAACTGTAAATGCTTTGAGAAAAATTTTGTTTCCAATTTGTACCTGTTATTTGTTATCAATGTAGTAATTCCCAAATGTCTGATAACCTATGTTTTGTCTGTAATTACTACATCTGTATTCTTACTGGATGTTTGTTAAACAATAATTAGTCTGTACTGGGGCTTTTCTCCCCGGGGCCTTTACTGAAAAAGGACCTCTGTCCAGTTGGATGTTTCCTGGTAAACAAATGTAAAATAAAAATAAAATAAATAAATACTTCAACAAAGGCATTTGATTTCTTCCCTTCCTTTCCCTTATTGCCCTATATTTTTGTGGTAAGACTTTATCTGTTATTAATTTAGCTGCACCGTAATATGTCCTGTTTAATTCTGTTATGTCACATTGATTTCTGTTAATAGTCTTGATTACTGTGTTCATTTGTTTTATCAGACTTCTAACATTGGTCTTATTGAATTTCTGTAATCTGTTTCTTTCATCAGTCTTAATATGTCTATCCATCTCTATTGAATCAAGCAACTCTTTCCTTAGATCATTTTCGTCTAAACCAAGGACACATTCCTTGTTCTCCATTTCACGTAGGCATTCTACAGAAAGTTCCAGAACATCTTTCTGTGACATATTCTCTTTAGCTACATCCTGCATCATCCATTGCTTTTTCATATGGGAGCTCACTGGCCTATCACTCCACAACATTGACTCCATCACAGTTGTCAACGTTTCCTGCTCCTTCCCTTGCTGTGTTTCTCCCATTGAATTTTTGTAATGGTTTCCTACTGAAAGCTCCAGAGTATCTTCATGTGGCAAGTGATCAGATGCTTCCCATTCCACCTGCTTTTCCTTATTTTTGGGACTCATTGATTCAATCTTGTATGGAACCAGAGTTGGATTTTCTATAGTAAATCCTTTATTTCACAGATAACCCATAACTTCAGTTTCTATTTCTTTAACTTCTTCATTACTAATCCTTGGTTTTACTTTCCCCTTTTGTTTTCTTATGTTATGTATTGGGAAATTTTCCATATCTGGATTGCTTTGTCTGTATTTCTCTTCAAATATCTATGGTGCTGCTTTTGTCTATTGATTGTGTATATATATATATATATATATATATATATATATATATATATATATATATATATATATATATACACACACACATATATATATATTGTACCATATTAAATATGTTCCCATGCCCATATTTCTTCTACTTCAGATGTCTGCCACTCCACCTGCTTCTCCTCAGTTTGGGTACTCATTTTTCCATCAGGCTGTAATATAACCTGTGTTAGATGTACTACACTAAATCCTTCACGTCACAGTTATTCCATAGCATTGGTTCTACTTGATTAACTTCTGCTTTGCTAATTTTCTATTCTAAGTTCCCTCTTTGTGATTTTATTTTTTGGTACTGTGAAATGTTTCCTATCTGGCTGCATTTCCTATAGTTCTCTTCAAATATCTTTGAAGCTGCTTGTCTTGTATTGATTAGTTTAGCTTTCTCCTTTGCATAAATATTGCACCATATCAATCTCTCTTTCTTATTTATACCTTTCAAAAATCTCTGGGTTTTGTTCTTTGTATTTTTACACTTCCTCAGTCACATCTTTTTCCAAATGATCCAAAGTTTCTTGGTCTGTATGAAGTTTTGCATGGATCTGTTGTATTAATTAAAACAAATTTGTATTTGTATCTTTTGACAGTTTTTCTTGTGCAAGTATTTTTTTCCTCTAATTTTTCACGTAATCTTTTTGAATATCTTATATCTGGAAATTCTGGGCTTCTTGCATAATAATAATGATACATAATGTCTTTCTTATCAGCAATAGCCCACTCTATCATCTTTATGGCTCTTTTTTGGCCTGTCAGTTTTTGTGCTTTTTGTGGACTAGTACTTCTACTACAACAGGGGGAAGCTCCGCCACTGAGCCTGGCCTAACCCCATCATGTCTTGAGAATTTTACACTGCATTTTTTTTTCAATCCTGGCACCAGTGCGCATACCAAGATTGGGCACTTTTTTCCTGTGGCTTGTGCACACAGCTGTCTTTTTTATATTTTTTTAACCTACTTCTGTCCATGATATATGCTATATAAAATACAGTCTATGTATCAGTGTCATCTTAGTTAGATTTTGTAAACACAGGGTCCACCTCAAGTAGGTATTCACCAAGACTTGAGGATAAATTCAGTTCCAGCAGTACTACTCTTCTTTGCTCACTAATTTTATTATCTCTCCATTTGGAATTCTGTGGACTGCAAAAAGATCCTATCAAATAATATTTAAGGAAATAAGCCTAGACTATTCCCTGGAAATTTTGATAGTATAATCAAGACTTGTACTATAGCGACATAATGTAAAGACTAGATTCACTAGAGAAAAGACACCGATGCTGAAGAAAATCAAAGGCAAAAGAAGAAAGGGCATTCTGAGCTAAGATAGATAGACAACTTTACTGAAGTAATGAATAGGAGTTTGCAAGAACTTGCACTAAATTCCTTGAGGTCACAAAGAGTTGAACTCCATTAAATGTCTAAACAATAAGTATTAATAAAATGATTTATTCCAAGAATAATCATTTACTCCATGCAAAAAGCCTATAATATTTTATGTTCCAGTCCCTTAACTTCTTTATTTTACATTTGTTTACCAGGAAAGTCCAACATGGAATGAAGCCAATTTTCAGCAGAAACCCAGTGGGAAATGGTCCAGATGCATGTCTTTGTAACATGGGAGGAAACCGGAGCAAACCCACACGAACACAGCGAAGACATGCAGACTCTGCACAGAAGGCACCTCAGCCAAGAATCGAACTGGAGAACCTCTTGCTGTTATGCAACAACACAACCACTGCATTACTGAGCCATCAGTTCAGTTTTATACAGTGAACTCTCAGTTAACCGGCACCCATAGGGATTGGTAGATTCCGGATAACTGTAGTTTCTGGTTGCTTGAGAGTTACTATTAAAAATAGGCCTCACTAATACTGTGCCCTATACTATTTGTTTGGTTTGATTTGTTCTTATGTTAGGGAGAGAGGGAATTTATTCACATCTTCCTTTTTAAAACTCTAAAACTCTAAAAATGTAAGGCATGTATCTGCGAGGGGGGGGGGGGAGAAAGTGCAACACATGAAAATTGTACTGTATTTTTTCGATTTTTTTTTTCTGGTTGCTTGGGTTCCAGTTAACTGAGAGTTTACTGCAAAAAGAATTCTAAGTCCAGACATCAATAAAAGTTGCAGATGTATTTGGTTTGGTTGCAAGAATAAAGCAGTTATCTACAAATAATTTGATTTTACCCAAGGGTTGTTTATATTCCCATCCGTTAACTTCCTCTGAATGTCTTACCATATTAACTATTGCTTCAGTAAGTAAAAGAAAATGGGAAAGTGGATGTCCTTGCCTTGTAGCTGTCATGAGACGGAATAGTGAAGGTATTGCATTATCTGTCCATACTGAGTTAGAAGTATTAGCATGCATGGCTTTTACACCTGGAGTATAAACATAAGGAAGACCATAGCTGGGATTCCTACACACGAACATGCAGTTGAGTTAGAATTGGCCACATACAGTCTAGTAGTGATTCGTAGTTCTGTGATGTGTTGTAATACAGGGAGAACAAAAGCACTGAAGAAGATATATGCAGATGACTGCTTAATGGCAAGGAAACTGGTTAAGGAAATGAGGTCATAATAGTATGCAAATGTAAACCGGGTGAACGTAGTTACTATTCCTGGTCATATGTGTACATGGGACTATAAAATAATAATGTACATCAAAAATATTACAGCAGCAGACAGCAGGAGTGCTAGGGTTAGCACTATCATTCATGCAGTAGCATACTGTAGCAATTAATACCGTCAGATCTGGCCAGTGTGAAAGATATAGAATCTAGTGCCAAATAAAGCAGTAGCACCACTAGGTGATACTCCACAGTTTTACAGACAAGAAGATTAGTGATCACTTTCAAGTAGCTCTCAACATTGTATGGCTTTTTTTTGATGCAGTACCCATGCACACAATCCACACAATTAGATGACCTTCCCATGCCTGTGAAGAGTTTTTTTGTTCTAGCTACAAAGACCTTACAAACAGGATACAGTGTGGATATTTCTCAGGTCTTTGCCACTAGAATACTCAGTAAATTCCTTGACATAGTGGTTCTGTATGTGGCTGAGCATATCTATATGATTCAATAAAGTAAAAACACTCTCTGTTTTCCTTACGGTTCCCAACAGTTCACTCCATATATCCGTTCAATAAAATCCACAAAATGCATGTATTCTCAAAGGCCCAGTCACAAGTGAAGATTAAAAATGCACTTTAATGAGCAAAAAAGGCTTAAAAAAATATATATATATATATATATATATATATATATATATATATATATATATATATATATATATATATGTACACACACACACACACACACACACACACACACACACACACACACACACACACACACACACACATACATATATACATCCAATAACTGCTTTAGTCTCAATAGCTTGAAACTTCCATCAGATCACACCACAAAAGAGACACACATGTAGCAGTAAAAGGCCCCACCTAACACTCATTCATAGATATTTGTGAATAGTAAGAGCTACAATTCTGTGAACTGTCAGGTAGTATGTGATGCACATAGGATCAGAACTCATGTGTCTGTAAAGTATCCAGGCAGTCTGCATAATCAAATATATGGAACACATGAGCTGTATCACTACTTCCTGCATGGCTGCATTCCACAGAGCTATGTGGTTGACAATTGCAGCACCTATGGCTAAAGTGTGTGTGTGTGTGTGTGTGTGTGTGTGTGTGTGTGTGTGTGTGTGTGTGCGCGCTATGTCTGTGTGTGTATGTTGTGCGCATGTGTGTGTGTGTGTGTGTGTGTGTGTGCATAAATTCATACATACAAACTGATATGATAGAGAAGTGTCAGTATAGATCCTTGGGGTAAGGAGTTCCAGGCCTTAGCAATATAGTATGAGTACAGACAATGCCCAGCAGATTTGATAGGTTTACGGACAGACAGGAGATTTGGTCATTGGTTCATAATGACTGACTGGTAGCATAATTGTGTAGAATGTTATTTAGTACCAGGCAAGCAGATGGATGCTGGATAATGTTATAGTTGGTAAGAAGTTTTGCATATATATTAGTTGATAGGGTAATTCTAACCATTTTAGTATTTTAGTGCTATACAGTTGTGGGTTCTGAAAGGGGTATTTAGCAACTTTATTATATCATTGTTCAAGTTTTGTATTGTTTTTGTTTTGAGCCTGCAGGTTAGTAAGGATGAGAGCTCCATAAAGAAGTGTGGGGAGGAGATAAGTAGTGGCAAGTGTTGTTTTAGATGCGTTGGTAAAAAAGTTTTTGCTCTGTAAAGCATCCCTAGTTTTTTATGAGTTTTTCTTATACAATTTTGTATATGCTGGTTGAATTAAGTAAAGAATGTGTCCTGTAACAACTCACAGAAAGAAAATGAAACAAACTATAGTGAGAGAGAAAGGAAGAGAGATGTGAGGTTTGCATAGTTCTTTACGTGGTTATGTGAGGGGAGAAATAGTGGGGCAGTAAGAAAGATGTTAAGAGTTAGCCTGCGGTTACACCAGTGGTTACACATGGATAGTGAAGATGAGGCTAAGAGCTTAGCTTGGGTTCAGGCTCTTCACCTCATTGTCACCACCCCATGTGTGACTCACTACTCCAGGTGTGACTCAAAATTTAAATTGGGATTAGAACATCCTTATCCCTACTCAGAACTGTTCTCAACATAATTCTAATCTCATAATAACATCATCTGATAGTTTCCAATAGATGTGACTGATAATATAAATTATCATACATTATTCCTAAGTCCATGACAGCATCCACCTCCCTAATCAAACAGCTGTTCAGTACATAAGAATAAGATGGGTTAAAGTTTTTCATTACAAGGGTAACATGGGTTATTATGTCAATAATTCATAACACTTATCCTTG
Organism: Protopterus annectens; assembly: GCF_019279795.1. Lineage (NCBI taxonomy): Eukaryota > Metazoa > Chordata > Ceratodontiformes > Protopteridae > Protopterus > Protopterus annectens. The sequence goes on along the minus strand of NC_056746.1, from coordinate 255,423,717 downwards.
TTAGATTAGACTCCATACTATAAGAAGCTGAACATGAAAGTAACACATTCACATATTCTTGTAATACACAATGGTCTTTTATATATATTATAACTGATCTTACTTTGGAGTTATCGACATATTTATAAAACCATAACCTATCAAATGTAGGGAAAGACCTTATAAACAATCCAAAAAGAACCAGACCAAATACAGACCCCTGAGGCACACCAGAATTAAATGATTTCACTGCAAAGAAAGTATCACCATGCCTTACTCTGTAGGATCTATGAGATAACCAGCTCTTCAGCTCTTCACCCACCTTACAAAGTATTGATTTAAATCATAATTCATCATCACCGAGATGACTCAGTGATGAGGAATGGTATCAAAGGCCTTTACCATATCTAAATATATGACATCAACAGGCATCCACTCATCCATCCAGATTTTCACAGAATGTCCAGATTTTTGCCGCTTATTTTTGGTCTTTTCATCATAAAATTTGTGGTTTTCTGGCAAATCCTTGAGGATTGAGGTCATGAAATAATACTAAATAATGACAGTTTCAGTTTCATATATTTATATATATAATATAACTATGCCAAATCTGTCATTCTATCAACTTTCTACATTTATAGGAGCAATATTTAAAATCTGTGCCTATTCTTGGGCTTTTGCCCACCCCCCACATTTATTTCTAGATTTGTCTAGATTTTTATGTGCTGTGATATTGAGAAGTATGCATCCATGGGTTCCCATAAATGCTGATAAAAGATCAACACATCTGTCATAAAGGATCTTCCCTGAATATATCCATGAGTTAAATCCTTAAAGAATCAAGTATATATTTAGGAATAACTCTCAAAATGATTTCCCAAGATACAGGTCAAACTAATCAGCCTGTAATTTTCAGTCATTCTCAAATCCCCATCCTCAGGCACTGGAACAACTCATGCTTCTTTTCATAAACTAGGAATAAACCCTGCCCCTAATGACCTTTGGAAAAGATACAATAAACAAGGAGCGAGGGTCTTAATAGTAGACTTTAAACAATATCCACTGATCTCATCCAAGTCAAGAGCTGAACAAAGTTTGAGCTTGTCAAACACATCCTCAGTTCAGTTTATAAACACATTGGGACACAATCTATCAAAAATTAAACGGAACTAAACCTATATCAGGATTATAATAATAAATCTGCTAAACACTTATTGTTAGTAATTAGCCTGTCATTCCACATAATGTTACAACAAGCATTTTTACACTTATATTGCTTCAAATGTTTACAACTGTTTTCTTATTATCCATAATATTTCAGGCCAGTTTTCTGTCATATCCACTCCTAATAGAACTCAAACTCTTTTAAACTTAGATCTAGCTTGTTTATATCTTCATTATAGTCATTAGGTTGCCACCTATACTTATTTCAAAAACATTAGGTTCTTTGGCTAGTTTTATCCCTTTCTCTATTCTGTCAGGGGATCATGAACATTGTAGATTTAATAGTTTCTAGGGGAACATGTTCATCTATTAGTTGGACAATTTATGCATATAATCCTTCCCAACCAGCAGTAATGTCTGCAGACCATATAACTTCCTCCCAATTCCAGTTCTTAATCCCTTCGTCAATCTTAGATAAATCATCTGTGTATTTCCATGCAACATTAGATGGTCAGGTCTGAATAATTCAGTTTCAGTAATACATTCAATCACATTTTTATCATTACTCAGCCATACACTATCTAATATATTGCTTTCACTAGTTGTTTTTTTCAGTAACTGTGTATACTTGTGATTGCTTCCACTAGTTGTTTTCTCAGTAGCTGGGTATAGCCACGATTGCTTCCACTAGTTGTTTACTCAGTAACTGGGTATATCCGTGATTGCTTCCACTAGTTGTTTTCTCAGTAACTGGATATACCCATGATTGCTTCCACTAGTTGTTTTTTTCACTAACTGGGTATACCCATGATTGCTTCCACTAGTTGTTTTCTCAGTAACTGGGTATACCCATGATTGCTTCCACTACTTGTTTTTTTACTAACTGGGTATACCTATGATTGCTTCCACTAGTTGTTTTCTCACTAACTGGGTATATCCATGATTGCTTTCACTAGTTGTTTTTTCACTAACTGGGTATATCCATGATTGCTTCCACTAGTTGTTTTATCAGTAACTGGGTATACCCGTAATTGCTTCCACTACTTGTTTTTTTACTAACTGGGTATACCCATGATTGCTTCCACTAGTTGTTTTCTCACTAACTGGGTATATCCATGATTGCTTCCACTAGTTGTTTTTTCACTAACTGGGTATACCCGTGATTGCTTCCACTACTTGTTATTTTACTAACTGGGTATACCCATGATTGCTTCCACTAGTTTTTTTACTACACTGGGTATACCCATGATTGCTTCCACTAGTTTTTTTACTAACTGGGTATACCCATGATTGCTTCCACTAGTTGTTTTCTCACTAACTGGGTATACCCATGATTGCTTCCACTAGTTGTTTTCTCAGTAACTGGGTATACCCATGATTGCTTCCACTAGTTTTTTTACTAACTGGGTATACCCATGATTGCTTCCACTAGTTGTTTTCTCACTAACTGGGTACATCCATGATTGCTTCCACTAGTTGTTTTCTCACTAACTGGGTATACCCATGATTGCTTCCACTAGTTTTTTTTTTCACTAACTGGATATACCCATGATTGCTTCAACTAGTTGTTTACTCACTAACTGGGTTACCCATGATTGCTTCCACTAGTTGTTTTCTCAATAACTGGGTATACCCATGATTGCTTCCACTAGTTGTTTTTTTCACTTACTGGATATACCCATGCTCCCTGCTTCTACATCATCAATTACTCCTGCAACTCATGAGGTGATCTCTCACTGAACTTGGGGAAAGATTAAGCTCTCCCATAATAAATTCATAATTATTCTCAAAATAAGATATAATAATCTTATTAAAATCCCCTTATCTGTTCTGTTTTTAAACTTGCTGGTCTACAAAATAAACATAGCCTAACCAACTATTTCTTAAGGTGGATATTTACTGAAAAATAATATCAAAATTACCACTGCTACTTAATAAATTTGAAGCTAAGTTCTTTTCACATAAATTGAACTACCTCTTCCCTTATTCTTTGCTTTCTAACATTATGGTATGCAGTGGTAAACACAAAGGAAAATATCTTTCAGAAAGCCAAGTTTCTGTTACCAATATTGCATCAATTCCATAACTCTTAGTTGTAGTCTTTAATACTGAAAATGTATTATTAAGGCTTCTAGCATTATACATTAAAAATTGTAAACCACTATCCTTCTTACATACAGCAACATTTACATTTGTTTATTTCCTCTGAAAAGAATTCACAAACTCCCATCAGTTTCTTAAAAGGAAACCTATTGCCAGTATAACTTAAATGAGTCTTATCATTATCCAAAAAGGAAGCATTCTTAACCATTTTCTTAGATACCCCATAACAAAACCTCCTAATTTGGTTTGTAAAGCTCCTACTTACCTGGGATAAAGCATTTCCAAATTTTTGCACAGGAATGACGTCACAGAAAACGAACTCAAGTGATGTCTTTTCTACTTTTATAATTTCATCATAAAAATTAGTGAATAAAGGGGTATTACACATCAACATAATTTGTCCCGGTCCCCTTCATTAACCACACTTCGCATAGAATGAAGTTTGACGACCTTTATTAAACTTCCATAAACATAACTTCATTAACTAATATTATTTATTAATCACAACATGAACATAGTATAGCTGATATTAATCACAGCATAAACATCCATGTTAACTAGGGCAGCATGCCTCACTCACCCTAACCCATAAAGCAGCATCCTTATCTCTGCTAGCTTATTTAATTATGAAGTAGTGTCCCATGGCTCACTTCATTTACCACTTATTGAATTAAACATCCAACCAAATAAACAGCGTCCTTACCTCCATTTACTTATTTTACTTATCAAGCAGCATCTAACTGCTCACTTTCCTTTCCCATCTCATTGAAATGAACATCTGACACCAGAGGGGGCTCAAAAGAGAACAAGCCTGCCCGTCTTCTCTGCCCACCAGCCTGACCAGGCTGTTCCCCCTCCTTCCTACCAAAACTTCCAACAAACTTTCGAAATAGACCTAACTGTACATAAAAAGGGAGGAGCTAAACATCATTATGAGTATACCCTCTTTTCTGAACCAAAACTGAATTCCCATCATCAACCTTCCATAGCCCTACCATATAAATACCCAAGACAGCCAGTTACCTAAGCACCTAAAATTAAACCGATAATCCATATCTCATGCCAGAGCAATACCTATACCCTTGTATATCCTCTGTAAATGAACAAATCTTCATTTATCCTAATTACCAACAGTAGCTTTATAATTAGTCCCAGGTCGATACCTACCAAATGAACCAACAGAACTCTAAGAAGCCCAATGTCGCCTGAAACAAAACAATGTCAGTGACATGCCATCATACCTAACTGCGGCCTCTTTTTCTACCCAACAGATATACTAATGACCAAAATGAGAGTTCCTTTTCTAATGAATCAATTGTATAGTAATCCTGCCATCATACCCACTATCCTTATACAGCAAGAAAACATTTGGCAACCAAAAACCACCCGATTAATGACTTAAATACATCCATGAAACAACAACCACACAAACTGTAGCCCATTGGCCCTCCAATTAACAAACACCAACCCTTGCAACCAACTTACTTTGAGAATAGGCAACATCTGCTAATCTTCACAATATCAAACTTATCTTAACCCTTCCAGCATATGAGCCACCATCCAAAATTTAGTAAATTAACATAACCCTGTCTCCCATACAGCTGTAGTAATTGCAGCTATAGCATCCTTGACCAACTGAAGTGCCCCACCTTATTCACAAGCCTGAACCAAATAACTCAACAATCAGTCCCACCAATCTCCTACCCCCTTGGCAGCTGCAACACAATTTGACCCAGCTAACAACAACCCTACCATATGCTTTACTTATAAAAGCTGCCCCAACATGCATGTAATTCTTCTAACCTAACCTGGCATGCCTTGGTTAGCAGCACTAGCAACTCACACCACTGCCATATTAACCAAGTGAAATTGGACCCTACTCCCCCCAACTTCTCCTACTAAAACTATGATGTCTGCTAGATTGAAACCAACTTCCACATCCCTCCTCCAGTTGTCCTACCCTTCAGACAAACAAACCACAAACCAATCCCCCCAAAAGTAGGCACCAAGCCAATCCTCCTGCCACATTGGTAAAATAATGCAAATCCCCACGAACAATCCAATGCATCTATCAAAAGCTCAACATCCTTAATCCACCACTTATTTTTGGATTTCCCCTTTAAAGCTTTCCTTTCAACTTGTCACCTTCGCATCCAGTAACAAAACAAACTCTAAACATGTGCTAGGAGACCCAAAACCATGCCCTGTTTAATCCTTACAACTTCAGCCTAGCCACTGGAACACCTAGTTCCTATCCCCCAGCACTCGCATACCTGTAATGCTCCCACAAACCCTACCTACTCTTAAAAAAGTTGCATATATAACATGCCACCTCCTATCAGCCCAAGGAAAAGAATATCAGACAAACTGAATAACCTACCCAACCCCCATTCCCATTCCACCATAGCTCCACAATCACTACCTTCCGTTGTAAGAGACAAATAGTCCTACAAATTGACCCCCACACTCCTTGATTCACTAGAAAATCCTTAAGAAAACCCCATCTATTACCCATGTAATAAAGATAACCTACAGAGCTCAGGCTGCTGAAAACTCAGTTACCCAACATGCCTTTCCCGTCTGTCACCTGTACAGCTGAATACCAACCAACACACTTCAAGTGCATGAAACCTACATGCCACCCACAAACATATCGCAGATCCCCCTCTGTAACTAAGCAATATTGACAAGACAAAGGCCATATCCTACTGCAACCAAACCTCCATGCACTACATGAAACCTGACGCCTAAGGAAATTTAACACCCAGAGATCCCCTCACATGTAGGCACTAAGCCACTAAAGCCTCAAACCTTACTTACTGTTTGAAACTCCTGATGCCATCAGACTAACCCTATCCCCATCAATGAATTCACATATCCTTGTACTCCCCCATTCCAAAACCTTCTTCCCAGTAAAATCAAATGGTCAAAATACCCCCCCCCCCACTGCCCTCGAGGCTTGCCTAACTTATCAATCAGTCATCAAGATCTCCAAAACCCAACCCAGCCTCAGTCATTATGACTCTACCCCATCTGTGGACATTCCCAAACTCCCCATAATTAAACCTAAACACCTCTTTAACCAAGCCCATGATGTATCTAATCCTTACTAGTCCACGCAGAACTCACATACCTCATAAACTCTCACATGCCAAAATGAGTACATAAAATTGTATCACTACCTGTGACCTCACTCCCTGTAGCTCTAGCAGTCAAAAAATCCTTTGCAGCACCATCTATCACCTGATAAGACCACATCCTTCAAACCACCAGTTGATACAACCTCTGCACTGACACCATCTGTGGCGCATTGCATAGCACTCCAGCAACTGAAACACCCATCATAGCACCACCATCTGCAAAGAAAAGAGAAATGTAAATCATCTGAAATGCAAACAAAATTGAAGACAAGCTGCCCACCCTCAGAATACCCTCAATAAATCCACCTTCCCTTGCCACATCCAAGGCCCTATTAATAGTTGACCCAAAAACCTTTCATGCTTGTAGTTGTAGGACTGACTATTACCTCATTCTCAATTGCAAGGCCTGATGTGTGCATACCAGCTGCAGTATAGAGATATACATACGACTAGTGTGTAATCATTTTGCATACTTCACATCTGCACTACAAGGCAGGGCCATAACTGTGCCATTAAGTACCAAAATGGTAAGAAATAATGGCCAGCACTCTTCTACCTCCACAAAATATAGGCCAACTTCACCACAAATAACTCAACCCACTGAGCTCACACTCCCAGCCAGTCAAACTCATAACCCACAGCGAACACACACACACACACACACACACACACACACACACACACACACACACACACACACACACACACACACACACACACACACACACACACACACACACACACACACACACACACACACACACACACACATTCTCAAACCTCCCCCAATAAAACCATGGTCCTCAGCTACAAAATGCGCCCATGGAAAATCCCCCATCTTCATAGACAAGGATTGAGTCCTCTTCCTCCCTTTCATTAGCTGACATGCACTCCAGACATAGCACCACTACATTCAGCACATGAAAGTTTTTTTTTTTTATTTTAATTCTTACACAAAGGCAACTGATTATTAGATTCACAGAAAAAAGAATGTGGCTGAGAACCCACCCTGGCAAGCTAGAGCCTACAATCCTAAGCCATCCCCATGATTTGCCAGAAAACTGCAATTTTACTAGGAACAGATCAATATATGAGGCAGTAAAGCAGTGTAACATAAAATCTGGACATTCAGCGAAAATCTGAGCAGCCAAGAGTTAGACAGTAAACACCTCCTGGCCCATCATTGAAACCTCTACACTGCTTCCTCCCAGACTACCACAACTGCACCACCAAACTTCATGGTGCAAGAAACCTGGGGAGTATCCACCCTCCCCTCCTGCTAGTGTAACAGTGTTTATTTAGCAAATGTTTAGGCAAGAACTCCATTGTTTAGTGGCTTCAGTCATTATATCATCCCAGTGATTTGTCAGAAGACCACAGATTTTATGAGGAACACACCACACAGATGTTAAACTTCCACGGTTGCACCGTACCTCTCAGAACAAGAAATCTGCAAAGCCATAAATAATAATGGGATGAAATCCAGGCAGTTGCAAGGTATGACTGGTCTTTCCCTTACCACATATGCTTTTAAACCCTGCCATGCCTACCCCCCTCTATGGTTGTTAACACCGCACAGTGCATGATACAAACACAATTAATTTAGGTTTATGCTGGAGGAGCAGTTGGCAAAGTAGTGCAGCAAGTTGATAAATCAATTCTGGACCCTGTGCGTGCGAGCCAAAAGTCAGACAGTCTGGTCATGGACATCAGAATATACATCTGAATCTCTTAGCACACAAATTCAGGACAAAGCCTGATGGAATGGGGGGGGACAAAGGCCCACAAATAAGGACAAATTTTAAATATTGTTCCTTTAACTTAGACCACTGATAGAGCAACAGGGTTTATCTTAGCATGCATTTCTCCAAAGGATCTGAAATCTGAAACACAAACGTATATCACTATTTAGTGACCTCAATATTCAGATCATCCCAGTGACCCACAAGAAACCACAAGTTACATGAGGAACAGACCAATTATGAAGCAAAATCCTGGACATTCTATGAAAATCTGGACAGTTGAGAGATATGCCCACAATGCTACTCCAAGGGATAAACGCAACCAAAAACAAAAGGCACACAGGTACCTACAGAGTGGAATATTGTTCACCTGTCCTTTTTCAGTTCTGAGCAATCAACTGTGTTTAAGTCTTCAAAAATCAACAAAAGGCATAAGCTTGTGATGTACTGTACATTCTACCTTGTACATCAAGCAAACATGAAGCTATATGGAGCCAAAAGTTTCAATATTAAAATATTTAACGAAACTACCCATGGCATGTGTACAAGGACAGAAAATAATCCACCATCCTTGTACCAGAAAAATAACAGGACAACCGCCACCCATGAACTGATGAAACAACACAAGGAGGGTATGGGCTTCACACCATGACAGCTCAAGGGAACAACTGCCAGAAAAAAGTCAACATTCAATCGTGACCCTTAATGAAGCAGATAAAGTTAATAAGGATGTCTTTTTTTTTTTAAGTATGCAGTATTTCAACTGGCAGGCTCTTTACCAAACTGCTTTTAATCTTCTTCTTCTTCTTCTTTCGGCTGCTCCTGTTAGGGGTCGCCACAGTGGATCAACTGTTTCCATTTCTTCCTGTCCTCTGCCTCTTGCTCTGTCACACCAACCACCTGCATGTCCTCTCTCACCACATCCATAAAACTTATCTTAGGCCTTCCTCTTTTCCTGTTACCTGGCAGCTTCATCCATAGCATCTTTTCCCAATATATCCAGCATCCCTCCTCAGCACTTGTCCAAACCAACGTAATCTTGCCTCTCTGGCTTTGTCTCCAAACCTTCCAACCTGGGCTGACCCTCTAATATACTTATTCCTAATCCTGTCCATCCTCGTCACACCCAGTGCAAATCTTGACATCTTCAACTCTGCCCTGTCAAGCTCTGACTCTTGCCTTTTTGTCAATGCCACCGTCTCCAATCCATATAACATAGCTGGTCTCACTACCCTCTTGTAGAACTTCCCTTTCACTCTTACTGGTACCCGTCTGTCACAAATCACTCCTGACACTCTTCTCCACACATTCCATCCTGCCTGTACTCTCTTCTTCACCTCTCTTCCACGCTCACCATTACTTTGAACTGTTGATCCCAAGTACTTAAACTCATCCACCTTTACCAACTCTACTCCCTGCATCCTCACCATTCCTCTACCCTCCCTCTCATTCACACACATATATTCTGTCTTAGTCCTGCTGACTTTCATTCCTCTTCTCTCTAGAGCATATCTCCACCTCTCCAGGGTCTTCTCCACCTGTTCCCTACTCTCACTACAGATCACAATGTCATCTGCAAACATCATAGTCCATGGGGACTCCTGTCTGATCTCGTCTGTCAACCTGTCCATGACCAAACTGCTTTTAATAATAAGCAGCATTACAGTCTAGGAAAGAACAGACTGGAATTCATACAATGCCCCCTCCCCTTTTTTTTTTGCATGGTGAGATGCCAAGCTAAGGATGAAGCTCGTGGCTCACCAGCATGTACTCTACCTTGCGGCAAACAAATCTCAACTGAGGACCCAACTCCTGCAGCCACCACACACAATACAACTGGGCATTAAAAGGACCTTCTGAGAAAAGTTCTGCCCCCTCACAATGTAATGCAATGAAAACCACATGTGGCAGACGCAGCTATCCTAAGGCCAACAAAATGCCTATACTCAATGCTAAACAAACTACCAGTCATTTTTGTACCTAAAGTCTTAAAATAAAAGGAAAATCTCCTTGTTCCCTACTAATGAAGTGATAAAAGAGGAATCCAAAGATACCACGACACTGCAAGCTACACAATCTACAGAGAAGTAAAACAGCCGGACTCACACCCCACCCAAACACATTCTTAACTCCGGCCCCACACAAAAATAAGCAACCAACAACAACACAGGAAAGCGAGAGATAACCCACCCCCCACCAAATCACAATCTGACAACATATATCCCCAACCTTGCAAGTGACACAAAGAAATGCACCACCTCAACCCCAATAGACAGAAAAAAATCCTGTAATCTAGTCCCACCATACCTACCACTATTAACCTAAGGCCTACCTGTACCCTCCAGTACCTACATGTCATCACAGACGTAGCACTTACTATAGCAAGTTCACGCCAAAATGTGATTACTTACCCAGTTACACTTACATAAAACCCATTAAGCCCCTCCCTACCCTTACCTCATTTCCTCTCAATCATCTTCCATTCCCATTTAAACCCTTTCATTCCCCCCACCTTACTTCCCTTACCTTCTTAATTTCCAATACTATTTCTATCTAACCCCCCACCTGAAGATGTTCCTGGACAAATTGGTTTGTTACCAAACTTCATTTTCTCTCCCCAACAAACTCTAGTTTTCCATATTTTTTTTCTGTCTTTGAACGATGATTTAAAAAAAACAAAATGTCTTCTTTGAATTGTCCTTTAATTAAGTCACAGTAATTATACCCCTATCAGTACCCGACGCTACATTTCTAACACCATACAGCATGGAATCACCAATAACTAAATCATTTTTACTAACCGTTTTACTGTTTATCAGTCTAGTACATCTTTGCTGTTAACATTGGACTTCCCAATGCCCTTCTCTTTTTCTTTCTTTCCCATCAACACTACCATAGTCAGCACAGTCAATCCTCATTTTGCACTCATCTCCATATGTTGTATTGCAATATCACTGTCCATCTCTACTGCAGTGATACAGTTCAAAGAGTACTAGGATGTTGATTAGGGTTATCATTTAGAGTACCATTGTTATTGGTTCCCTATTACGCCGTCGCAGATGCAGGTTGTTGAATGTGTCTTTGTCGAACAGTAAAGTGTGAAAAGGCAAAATAGTGAAGCAGCTTTTCAGCGAATTCTTTCCCTGGGAAAGAATTTGTTTGGCTGCTTTTTCTACTTTGCCTTTTCAGCACTGTAATGTGATCTCGGAGTTGGTATATTTAAGTAGGGGGGTATGGGGGGCACAGCCCCCCACATCGGGGGTGCGGTGGGCTTCGTTCCCCACATAAAGTAATGTTTTACTATTTTCTTTTTTTTTTCAGAACAATTGTTTTCCATTGGAAAATAATCTCTGTTCTGAAGGTTCGACTTTGTAAGCTTTCGCTTACATGGGGTCGATTATCTGTCATTTGCTTTTCTGAGCATGCAATGTGACAATATATAGCCTTATTATCAGCTTGTCTATTTAACTCCTGTTCCTTATTAACATTCTGTACTGAGATAACGTTCAGTTAAACTGGCTTCCGATACCCTCCACATTGAATCTCCCTATTTTATTAGAATTTTAACTTCTTGAAATGAATGCCTGTGACAGGTATCAGATTCCACCTGTATCCTTCTCTCCCTCAATACATACTTTCAGTGATGTAGATGTACTCAATTTTCCAACTTCATGACATTTATTGTGCATAAACTTCTCAATATTCCAATGAAATATCAAACATGCTACATACCTTACATTGCTTTAAAAATCGTCTGTCAAGTAAATCCTGGAGGAAAAACTTATCCATTTATTCTATTCCCTAAACAAACTGAAAACTGCACACCTAACACTCTTGCGGTTTCTGCAAGAATCTGTTACATGATGGGGTTATGCTACTCCATTTCAAGATGTCTGTACCATAATTGGTGTATCCTTGTTTCAACCAGGGTCATATTTCTAGGTAGGTCAATTAATGTATGCACTGGGGACAAACTTAAGTGCTGCATGTGATGTGGCTACTGAAACATTCATAAATTAATGTGGCTTGTCATTGTTGCTTTAGTATCTTATTTTACACCCATCACAGTTCTCTGATTATAACACTTTCTCTTTCAGTCTAAAGAAAGGAAGGCATGAATTGTGTCACCTGCTTCAGGAAGTAGGAGAGACGAGATCAACTAATGTTTGATCTACTAACTGCTACTGACCAATACTGACTCTTGTTTTAAACATATTCAGTCCATTGGAATGGCAGAGTTACAAATAGCTATTTTCCCATTGTTTCTCCCTTCAATGCAAGTCTGGATGATACTCTGAGTTGTCAGCTCCACTGTAGTCTACCCCCATTGACCTATAACTGAGGAGCGTGAGGGTGATGAGGCTGAAAGTGCCCAATGGAGAGGGTACTTGCTCCTCACCAACAGGTAGTTTGATAGCATTGTCCAAGGCAGATCAGCTTCAGCTGAAGCAGGTGGTGGAGACTTTAGTGGATAGCAGTAGACAGATATATTGCCTAGAAGAATAATAGCCTCTTGGAGCAGAATGCAGATTTGATTACCTGTCCAATCCTGATAATTAGGCTACCAGAAGAGGGTGTGGCCAACACTATTGGCCAGCCTGAGCCACCATCCTTGAGTACATCTAACTACTTCAAAGGTAATATACAGAATGTTGAAATAAGCAGAAGTAATATTGGAGACATTGATACGTTTGACCCTATTGTACAAGTTACTGTGAGAAATATTAACAAAATGCTTCATGTTTCCATTGTTAAACTTGGGTCAGATATAAAACATTGGCTATCACTTCAGAATATAATAGAAAAATATATGACTTGCTTGCTAAGTGATTTACACAAAAGAAAGAAATAAAAATTGTTGGAACTTCTGGTGGGTAATTTGTTTCTTATCTAAATTATTAAAGTTAAAAGAATGTCAAAATACAACCACTACCTTTCTTTCCACTCCACTAACTAACCTTGATTATAGCAAGCTCAGATGCTCATAAGCCTAGTACTTATACAGCAGGAACTTCTTATTTTAACATTTGTTAATGTCTGTTATGTACTTCACAGATAAAGATTCTAGTTGTCTACTGATGTACTATGTTCTTTATCTGTAAATATGTTGCAAGTAATTGCTATGTAAATTGTTAATCGCTATGTAATCCAATGTAACTACTGTCTGTTTATTTTAACTGTGGAGCTTTTCTCCCCGGGCCTCTGCTGAAAATGGACCTACATCCAGTCGGACACTTCTGGTCAACAAATATAAATAAATAAATAAATAAATAAAAATAAATAAATAAAATGCACTGGGAATAAAACAAAAATAAAACAAAAAAAATGGCACTAGCAGAAAGCATAACTGTAAGAACCAAGGACCAAAGAGATAAAGTTATGCTGTGACCACAAGCAGGACTCAGTATTAACAACTTTCAAAGTAAACAGGCAAAAAATATCAGTCTGTTGCCAAAATCTTAATTATCGCTTTATGCCACTGAGATATTTCTTAAAATCGTTTTTATTACTATTATTTTTACTTTGACTGTTACATCTTTTCTGCTACTTATATTTTACTGTTTAGCATTTTAAAAGATGTTTAACCTCATCCCTTTAAATTTCAATTACCAAGAATATTACAATGAGGTATAATATAAATATGTGTGTTTGCAAGTTATACTCAGTTCTGAAGAAGTCCTTTACCTAAACTGTTGAATAAAATTGAGAGTTGTTTCTCCTGAGTACTACTTGTAATTCTAGTGTAAAATTCTCTCTTTAGAATAACAAAATGGCTGATTTTTTTTAAGTTCTTTAATGGAATTACTAAGGACTTGGACATTTATAATGAACTTTCTGATTTTTTTCAATGACGCAGGACATTAATTACTTTAGATTATGATAAAATGTAACACTGATAAAAAAAATTCAGTTCTTTGCAAAGATATATAACTAAACAATGAAAATGAGAAAAAATCCTTTCTTTTTTTTATTTTTGTAACCATCATTTACATTATATTGACTGTTTTGTTGTCTTAGAGCTGCTGAGTAGTGAGGAAGCTAATAAAAAAAATTCAGCCTGACGGGACCTGGATGATTATAACAATGGGTTAGCATTCCCTCTTTCTGGTACTAAAAAGAAGTTGACAGTCTGCCAATCAGAAGTTAAGAAAAGAACATGAGACAACTAAACTTTTAAAAGAACCAAAAGATCAAACAGAAAATGTCACACCATTACAGGTAGAAGAAGAGTTTTCATAAGCTGGTCTGAGCATTTAACTAATAAGAACATGAAAACTTACCCTGATACGCTTTGGGAGACAAATCGTTTTTTAGTGTTGAGAGAGTCACATCACCACCACCCTAACTTCTGCCAGTCTGTAAAAATCTGTCATCTCTTAGGATATACAGTTTTCTCCAGTTGCTGCTAGCTCCAGAATTTTTATTTGACCATGTCACTTACCATTTAACTGTCTTTTACTAAATCAAAGGTTACCCCCTCCCAAATGCATCCTGCTACCACCTTACCTTTACTACCCTATCACTCACCACTTCTGTGTACAACAACCCCAAAAAGCCACATCTGACATCATCTCCTCTGTAACAGTCTGTGCAGCTTGTCTTTAAATTATGCCTAACACATAATTTCAGTGTAGAACCTAGACTTTAGAAATGTAGATGAAAGCCAACATATTTAAAATTCCACAGACCGTCTGAAAGTTTATTATTTCATAAGCATGTGGTCAGTTCAGTTATTTACCTGGGAAATAGTCATGTATATATGTATCCAAGACAGTTTATTAAATAATTTTATGACTAAAAGACTTGTATAGATCATAGATAAAAGATATGGCCTGTAGATGTTGTGTATGTGGTATGCATACTGATAAGATTAATTGATTTCTCTATTTATCTAGCTAGCTATTGAAATGTGATTATTAGAGTAATGTACACTGATACACTGAAGACCTACTTTATGTATATCCAAAGTATTTATATAATCATGGAAGTGATTGTAAAATCTTTGCTGACAAGAGTAGAGATATCAAAAAAACTTTTTACCTAGCATTTATAAAAATGAGAATTTAACTATTACATAACAATATTTGAAGAAAGTGAACAGAAGTGCATATAAATATAATTTCTGAATTCTTCTGGGTTATAAACTGGGCTTTGGTATTTCTGCAAATCAAAATGGAGATGAATTTTAATATAGGTGGTTTATTAACTTTTTGAAGCTACTACCTTTAATCAGAAGTTTCTGTCACAAGATTTTTTTTTAATTTATGTTTGCTACCAATACATATTTCTGTACCCTGAGAGTTACTGAATTAGCACATAATAGTTAACTGCACCATAAAAAACTTTGTTCTCTAATAACTATTTCTCTGTACAGTGTTTAAGATTTTAAAGACTAAATACCATATCATCATCGTGTCCTCTCTGTGTTAGGTTTTTAAGGTGATGCAGGCTACTCCACTGAATGTTGGCTAATGATATCAGTCTATAACCCACAGGGAGCTATAAAGAAGTGATTTAATATCACCTTGTCCCAGGCATAGACAGCCATTGAGTGAGAGTCTGGCATGCAAAAAAAAAAAACATTTCTATTGCCTGGATGAGTGTGTGTGTGTGTGTGTGGGGGGCCTTTAGTAATACCCTTCTACTGAGTATCCAATGTTCATGGCGTGTTGCATTCTGCATAACATGATTCTGCATCTGTCTGGTGCACAACTACCACAGTCATTGACCAATGCTGGTACTGCACTTTCTCTGGCATTTGCTCCACAAGTGACATCAGTGATGATGGGCAGCCAGTGTCAGAAATATGGCACCCCCTTAGGCAGGCTTGTGCACAGTACATGTCAGTGAAAGCAAAGCAGCACTATCTAGTCCACAGCTATGTGCCATGACATTAGCTGTATAACAGTGTAAAGTCACAAAGATGATGCTTAGTGCTTGCAGTGTTCCCGGCGCACAATGCTGAGTAAAGCATGGTCACTTTACACTGTGCTGCACGTTCTCCCACACACCTTACAGAAATGTATAGTTAACATAGCCACAGCCATCATTGTTTGCACAGTAGTCAGTGGACAGAGGCACAAGTGCTAGACATACCAGCAAGGGTGGGGGGTGGGATGATATAGAAGTAAGTGGAGATGTGTACCAGTGTACATAACCAGACAATAGATTTTCTCTGCAGAAACATGCTTAAGAAGTAATATTATGATAATGTCATACTGAATAGCTATTCTGATGCTATTGCTTTTACAAAATGGTAATATTTTATAGCATATTTTTCCATACTTTATGTTTCTATAAACCTTGCAGGTCAGTGCAGATATTTGTATTCCTTATTAGATATGTCATGCACTGGGTTAGGTTTGCTTCAGGTGGTGTGTTGATTGGTATATCTTCTCCTACTACTTTTTGGGGTTGTTGTTGGGTGAGATATATGTTACAATATGCAAAATGTGTTGTGAGTGAGTGTTACATTTGTGTTTTGTCATGTACAATGCCTCCTAATGATAGTGTTGAGGAATAGTCCCATAGATAAGAAGCAAGAGCTGCCATGTGAACTTGATGCTGTGTTGCTTCATTGTTGAGCCCTACATGATGCTTGTGATATCCCTCACAATTACCAGGCATTGCTGCATGACTTAGCCATTGGCTGAGAGATCTTACTACAAGATGTGGAAGTCTGACAATAGCTAAATGAGTAATTTATGGAGTAATACACATGTATGGATACAGTACTTTCTTGGTGTACCAGTGATTCGTGGCTTACTCATCCACCATGCATGCAGACCTGCACTTGGCCATGTCCACCATTATCAGCAATATGTACCTAGTAAGTTCTTACTGTTGTATGGGTAGAGGCTGACATGGATGCCATGTGAGCTGCCATGCCCTGTATGAAGATCATCATGGCATTTACCCTGGCATTTACCATTCCCATGTACTGGCGAATTTCCCACAAACTCCCTGTAGCACTCTAAACATCTCTGCCTGACTCTTAGTGGCAGTAGCTGGGGCCTGAACAATTTCTTGACACATTTTCTCCTGTGAGTCAGTGCCTTACGTGTCTTTGGAGCCAAATTTGATTGATGTCTTCACCTTGCGCCCCTGTGGGCAGGCAGCACAGTGGGTAACCGAACCTCCAACATTATTACATCTTCCTCAAGAAATCTAAAATATTATCAAGAAAGAGGTGTTGAGCTATGAGGGGCTTACATCCCTTCTGTCCATGAAATTTCATCATGATAGATTATGTGTGAATCTGTGTCATTAATTATGGAGTCATCATCCTGGTGAGGCCCCTCCAGTACACAGTGCAACTGCATGCCAAAATACTCAGGCTGTGTCATGAGTATAACAGTAATTGTGCAGCTGCATGCCACAGTCCACAGGCTTTGTCCTGAGTATAACAGTAATTGTGCAGCCACATGCCACAGTCCTCAGGCTGTGTCATGAGTATAACAGTAATTGTGCAGCTGCATGCCCCAGTCCTCAGACTGTGCCATGAGTATAACAGTAATTGTGCAGCTACATGCCAGAGTCTTCAGGCTGTGTCATGAGCATAACATTAATTGTGCAACTAAATGCCATAGTCCTCAGTCTGTGTCATGAGTAAAACAATAATTGTGTAGCTGAGCATACCTCTCAAACGCTTACAGCAAGAAATGTGGACAAAGCCATAAATAATGGGGGGGACAAAGTCCCAAAAACAGGGACAATTTTTTAATGTTGCTCTTACAAACTTAAAAAGTTTCCAAAGGCTATAAAATCTGAAACTCAATGCCTGTCATCATTTTCTGTCTTCAATCTTTAATAAATTATAAATAATTTGACAGAAAATCACAATTGTTTGAAAAATAGACCAAAAATATGAGGCAAGAATCTGGACATTCTGCGAAATTCTGTACAGTTGAGTGGTATGAAGCCGAGTGTCACAGTCCTCAGGCTTTGTCATGAGTAAAACAGGAACTGTGCAGCTGCATGCCACAGTCCTCAGGCTGTGTCATGAGTATAACAGTAATTGTGCAACTGCATGCCACAGTCCTCAGGCTGTGTCATTAGTATAACATTAATTTTGCAGCTGCAGACACAGTCCTCAGGCTGTGTCATGAGTATAAAAGTAATTGTGCAGCTGCATGCCACAGTCCTCAGGCTGTGTCATGAGCATAACAATAATGGCATCCTCTCTGACAGCTATCTTGCTGTCAACATCAGCCTGCTGTGGTGCACCACAACCTCTCAATGACGTCTGTTCTAGTCATACCTCTCAACCACTTAGCACAAGAAATCTGGACAAAGCCATAAATAACGGTGGGACAAAGGCCAAATATTGCTCTTATAAACTTAGAAAATGAACAGAATAACAGGGTTTTGCATTATCATGAATTTTGTAAAGGGTATGAAATCTGAAACTCACATGTCTGTCATTATTTTCTGACTTCATTTCTTCAGAAAAACAAAAGTTTTATAGGAACAGATCAAAAATATGCAGCAAAAATCAGGACATTATGTGAAAATCTGGACAGTTGAGAGGTATGGTTCTGATGCCTTACCTTTGAACAGATAATAAGTATTTTAATGAATTATGCTTAAATATTTAATTGTCACTGAAATACTATAAGTATTTAATTGTCATTGAAATCCTGTACAAGTATTAGTGCAGGTAGAAATCCATGATGTACACATGCTGTATATGTCTGAACTACTACTGTTGTTAATGCTGAAGTACCAGATGGAAAAATATTTTGAATCTATATGCAGTCATCCATTTTATTAATAAATAAATGCCATATTAAAACATATTTCAGCACTGTCCTTCGGTACCACCTCTATGTGCATGATGCAGCCATGCTAAGCTACCTGTCTTCACACCACCGTGAATACCACCAATACCAACATCCTCTAAGGCATTATAGTTATTCCTTCATACTGACAGCCAAAACTTCACATCAGATGCTAAACATGAGACAGTGAAAGGCCCACCAACAATATTATTGCAAGCAGTTGCATCCTGCCTTCTCAACTTTTGCCGCAGAAAACCATATCATTTTTCTTCTTATACTGAGTAAATGTATGATTTCTTCCCTTTGTGGCATTACATGCATACATACATAAATACAAATATTTCAAGCACTGGCATTAGTGTCCTTCTAGCTTGACAATATACCAAAGCACTTGTTCCCATAATAAGTATCCAGGCTGTTCTTAAAAATATCTAAACTAGTACTTGCTTTAATGTAATTTGGTAGCCTGTTCCATGCATCAGCTACTCTGTTAGAGAACCAATTAGTACACTTCTCATTCCTATAGAATCTTCTACATGGGTTGTGATGATTCTCTAGTACTTTTTGATAACCCCAAACATTCCCAGAGGTAGTTGTATCTAAATGCCCTATATACTTGATTAAGATCTCCTCTTAGATATCTGTAAGAAACATTGTACAAGTTCAGATATTTTAGTCTTTCATAATAACTTAAATTTTCACATCCATGGATGCCTTGGTATATTTACTCTGTACTCTTTCCAGTTTACTCATGCTTTGTTTTTTTTATAGGGTTTCCATATTGTTATTCCATACTCAAGTTTGGGTCTAATGTAACTAACAAACAATTATTTCATTATTTTTGATTTTCTTGACTTTATGCATCTTTTTATACAACCTATAGTTCTATAACTATCATTAACCAATTGGTTGACATGTCTCCAATCTGGAGGACTCCCCCCATATTTATATGACCTAGTGAATAATAGTTCTTGCTGAAGTGTTCTCAGGTCATTTTTACTAATTCCGTCTCCTCCCTGTGCTTTGTTTGGATCCAGTTTGCGCAGTTCTTTTTCAATATAATCTAATTTGATTCCAGTACCTGGAGTTAACTGGATATCACTCGGACAACTTATCACCCCTTTTGTGGAGCCAAATTGTTTTGCATACAATTTTGTAACTATATCTATAATCTGTTGTGTCTGAGAATAAATTTTAGAATCTGCACATAGTTTATCAATTTGTGTCTCTTTACTCCTTCCACATCTTATGTATCTATATAAAGGTTTCCTATTATGCTCAATATCTTTATATAAATTTTCTTCAAATTTTCCTTGATCTTGTCTAACACTATGCTTACTCTGTTTGTCCAGCTTGTTTATTTCAGTTTTCAAAGTTGCAGTTCGACCTCTCTTCCATTTCTTATATTTTTTTGTCTCTCACCTTAAACAGATATTTTGTTCTTAGATGTTGTATGCCTAGATCCTGATGTTAAACATTTATTTGATTTTTTGCACTCAATTTCTCTTTCAAAACTTTTCACATTCCATTTGCAGTTTTTCCACTGAACACCTCACTCCAGTTAGTTTTACACAGTGACTGTTTTGCTTCCATATAATCTGTAATTAACCTGCTGTGCATTAGTTCAGATTTCAGTTTGGCAAAATTATCTAGCAACAAATTAACCTTTATAACCTCATGATCACTGCACATCAATGATGGTAAACCTTGACTTGAAGTTACAGTAATTTCTTTGGGAACACAAACAATTTCTAGTATGTTCCATCCCCTGGTAGTTTTTTGCACAATCTGAAGTAATTGTTGTTCCTGAATATACGCTGTGAATAATTCCCTTTCTAACATTGTTGAATCAATATTATTCCATTCTGTTTCTGGTAAATTTAAGTCCACAGCTAATATTATTCTTCCCTACAACAATTGTTATATATTCCAGGGTTGTCTTTATTGTCACAGTTACACAGTCTATAGTACTGGCATCATCACTGAACATGTAATAATCACAGGTCTCATATCTATCTTTAATCCCTATCATAACACCTCCACATGACTTTTTGTTAAAATGTTTGTTACAGTAAAAACATTTATACCCTGACAGAACTGATTTCCAGTCATTGTTCTTTAATCATGGTTCACAAACAATAACAACATCAATCTTGTGGCAACATAGCAAATTTTCCAATAAAAGAACTTTATTATTAATGCTCTTAGCATTAACAACCAGCAGAGATACATCAAGTTTTGCTATCTGTGAACTGTTAAATTTTCGACCTGGCAAAAATCCTGCCTAGTGTTTGTCAAATACTGCAACATATCTGCTGCAAAAATTCTCTTCCCTGATCTTGACGAATGCACACCATCCTGTCTGAACACATGTATGCCCAAAACTAGACCTGGATGCACATTTCCATTTTTTAAAACAAGGACATTTTTTCCATGAAGGTATTTACCCCCCAAAATATTTTTATTTACAGTGACCTGGCTATCCTTTGTATAGGTGATTCTTGAAAAGACATCCTAACACCAGTACAAGCCATAATATCTAAGAGGGCTGTCAGTTCCCTACTAACAGTCAGAGAATCCTTGTGGGTGGGATCATTTGTACCATCATGAATAAAAATAGAGCTATACTTCCTTACATTAAGGCATTCCCAGGCTTGTCTCACATCTTCTATTCTTGCTCCTGGCAAGCATAACACTATTTGATGTTCATTATCATCTCTGCAAATATAAGTACCAGTTCCTCTAATAATTGAATCTTCAATTACATGAATATCTTTGCTGGCCAGCTCTGAAGAATCTTAAGCTTCTAATACAGTAATATCTGCTCTATCAATTGTTACAAAGGATAGATCTTCATCACCATTAGTCTTATTAATCCCACTTTTTTCATTGTTTATTAAATTCTCATCCAGCTGGTATTGTAAATGCACAGCTTGAGCCAGGTAGTCAGCATCTGTCTTTCTCTTCTTTTTTCTTACAGTAATGTTCTTCAATCCTTCCACATCGAGTTTTGATTTCTTCCTTTTCACCTGCCTCTTGCCTCTTTTTTCTATCTTCTCCATTGGAAAATGTATGCCTTTTTCTGTAGACTGAAGGTTTTCTGGTATAAAAATATTATCATTTCCTGTAACCTGTGTGTTACATAACAAAGCAGTGTCCTTTTTACTACATATTCTCTTTCCTTTACAGTCATTAATCAGTTTCTTTTTCTTCCTTGTTATTTGTTGTGAACTTCTTCCTTTCTTTTTTTGTTTCCTTCTAAACAAACTGGATCCTCAGATTGCTGAATACTTGCATCCAGGATTCCACAGTTGTTAGGGACATGGTCTTCTTTCATAGGGGTTGAATGATCTTTGCAGACGATAGTTGCATCATTTCCTAAATGTGTTCTGTTTGTTCCTTGCCTAACATTATTTATTTCCTCAGTCCAGTCATTAATATATGAAACAAAGT
The DNA here is from genome assembly GCF_019279795.1 of Protopterus annectens. NCBI lineage: Eukaryota > Metazoa > Chordata > Ceratodontiformes > Protopteridae > Protopterus > Protopterus annectens. Next base: position 255,401,355 of record NC_056746.1, on the reverse strand, counting down.
TCTCCAAGCCATGCCAATTGCACAAGTGCAATCATCGTCATTAAGTCTGGATTTACTTCTAACAATGGTAAGCAAATCATCCAACTTCTGACATGAAGAACACATATCACCAGTGTTATCAGCTGTTACCTTCAAATATGCATGGATTTTATTACACTGTACAAGATATTTGCGCATTAGTAAATCTTTAATTGCATACTCATTTAAGGAATCCATATTCAGCCTCAAATGAATAAAATATCGCAAAAGAAAAGAATAATCAAAATCAGTATCCACAGAATTCAAAGAGAACTTAAATCAACTTCTATGACAAAAATCACATTAGCAATACACAAATAAATAATAAAGTACAGTAAAGTTGTTCTGACCATACAAGTGCTACAAGCCAGACAATAGTTATGATTCCTTTCTTCACTGTCACTTGCAGTCAAACTTCTTTTTACCAGTAAAGCTAAATAAATCACAAACCAAGATAGGATTGTTTAGATATACTCAGGATTTTCCTCTCTGCAGTCTGTGTAAATATATTGCTATTTAGGCCCCTTGGGTTGGCTAGAGCTTACCTGTCTAAAAGTTATCCCTTTCTAACAACCAACAGTGAAATTAAAGGTAAAACAACAGAATATGAATCAAAGTAAATCCTCTTAACAAACAATCCTTTCCTACCTACAAACAGTGAAAAACAGTGATAACAAATACAATATAAATTCAAGCAAAACTTCTCTTACCAGTCAACTTCACAGTAAATCATAAACCAGTTTAGGATTCTTTAGATATGCCCAGGTATTTATGTTGGTCAGTACTTTGTTCCACACTTAGCCTGTTTGGCCTATCTAGGACCTCCTTTTCCAAATGTATAATGTCCATGTACCTTAAGTACATCCATATAAAGAAATGTTTCTCCTCATCAGTGACATTAGTTCTCATATGGCTCGGATGCTGCAACATCTTGTCCACAGAAGTAATACATTTGGTATTACTACTGTAACATGTTTCTGCAGCAGTTATCACACACTGCATTGTGAGTGTTGTCCTTAAACACTACTGCAACAGCAATATGTCAATGAAGTTTGTGTGTGTGTGTGTGTGTGTGTGTGTGTGTGTGTGTGTGTGTGTGTGTGTGTGTGTGTGTGTGTGTGTGTGTGTGTGTGTATTAAAGATAAGTTGTGATAACAGGCCATTTTAAATGATAATAATGTTCAAGGAATTCAAATTGTATTATTTAATTAAAGTTGCTCTTGGTTTGCTTGATACATAACTTCCTGAATTTATTTATAAAAGCAGGAAAATGTTGAATATTATTGTTTGAAGAAGTTTTGTTATTTTACTGAACAAAAGCACTCATTAAATTGGTTAAAAGTATTGTTTGGCGCTGTCTTACTTATATCTGGTATTTCACCAGTAGCATTTCTGCCCGTTTGTGGTTTTATTCAGAATCACCAGAACATCAAAATTTAAATAGCCGAGATGAAAAAAAAAATAAAAGTTGAAAAGAAAAACCATTCACAATGCCAGAAATAATAAGAAGGAAAGAGCTACTGCGTATGTCACACAGAAGTCCGACCTTCTGAATGTACATCATGGAGCAGTTACAAAAAAGTTACTTCACTTAAAGAAATCATTTACAAACAAAAAATGTTGCTTTTTCAATTTTTTGCATGCCCCATCACCCATTGCAAATTATATATACCAACTCCGAGATTGCACTACAGTGGAGAAAAGGCTAAACTTACCGATCCTCACTGTACTAAAATCTCCATTCATACGCATTAAAACAGGTACATTTTTTTCTAAATGATTTCTTTAAGTAAAGTAACTGTTTTTTGTAACTGCACCATGATGTACTTTCAAAAGGTCGGAGTTCTGTGTGACATGCGCAGTAGCTCTTTCGTTCTTACTATTTCTGGCATTGTGAACAGTTGTTCTTTTCAACTTTCATTTTTTTCATTGCAGCTATCTAAATTTTGATGTTCTGGTGATTTGATCTACTGAAGTAGATCCACCAAGGATTACTGAATTGTGAATTGCCATGCTTAGTCTGCAATATGGGCATGCTAAGGTTTATGTCTGTGACATACAAGATGACAGAATGCCTTTTATTTCATGAAATCCAATACTGCCTGTGGAGCTTGGTCCTGTGCATTGCCAGGTGCCAGTAGCTGTGAGAGAAGTGCTATCTGCATCATATACAACAAAACATATTTAGTTAGTGCTTTTAATGAATATGGCAGCTAGGCAATTTGACTAACAGAATTCTCTCTCTCTTACTTGTACTTCTTTCTCTGCTCTCACTATGTTATACTAATATGAAATTGCTCTCTTTAATATGCTTTTCGGTGCACTTTTCATAAACTAGTTGCTTTAACTTTGGCTTTCTGACCCTTCAAAGAATTGTGATTACTAGTGGCACAAGAATGGCGATGATCATGAACTTTCAACAAATTTAATTAAGTTTATAAAGTTCTTATATAAATGAGGCTTGCAGGCACATAGCTCTTTGAATAATATTCCTGCACACATGAACAAGTCTAGCCAATGTCATAGGCAAGCCCATGTGATTGTGAAGTTATGAATGCATTTTAATGTACATACATCCTGACTGCTAGTGGACAAGATAATGCACTTTGCATGCATTTGTGTAGACTGTCAGCTACCTGAGCTGATTATGGTCACACTGCATAAGGTGTGGTTCATACCACAGGAGTCTCACTTTCATACCACAGCACCATTTCAGTTTGAAGCCAAGCCTTTCGTTCATCTATACAATCTCTAAGGACAGGCTGCAAGTTGTGGCTAGTGGTCCATCTAGAAGGATAGAAACAAGGAGAAATCTTGCAGATGAGTATAGCTCAGTGGAATACCACACACCAGTGAGCATAACCGCCACAGTTTTGATGAGCTCCAGCAGTCACATCAGCTAGCCCAGTGAGTGGCAGATGTGGAGAAGGGATGACCAGTCCTTCACTAAGAATGTCTTCAGTACTGCTACAATTTGAAACATATTTAACAATGCCATAGCTATGTGAAGACACTGCAGAGGCAATGACTGACAACCTTGCAGTATGTCCATTTAAAGTTTTTACAAGACCTTTTACTCCAAATAAGTTCTGTTTTCACCTGTGTACTTACTGGAGAAAACTGCTGTTGTGATATAAACTTTGCAATTTTTCCATTTCAGCAAATAAACAGTCAGATGGGTATGGGTCAGCACTGCTGAGGTGATGCCAACTCTGCATGTTTGTCCATCGAAACTGCTGCAAAAGTTACATTCTTAGCATTGGCAATCAGTATACAGATTTAACATACCTACATCTAAGGGGTAGTTGCAAGTACTTTATGCTTATTTAAATAATTTATTTTCAGTTGAAAAGGTTATCAAGTTTCTGGAAGCTTTTCACCTCTGCACAACTTTATCATTCTATTACCTATAGCAGCAAGAGCTGGGGGTGGGTCAGAAATAAATCATTGTGATAGACATGTGCAACTTCCTGTAATTGATGCTGCATTTGCAATTCAGTATATGGTTGGAGACTACTAATGAATAACCCAGTGAAGAATTTTAACTGGGAAGGGGGGCATTTCAATAGGCAGGTAGTTCAAACACATACAGAGATTGGCAGTAATTACATGAAAAATTCCACCGGACTGTATATATCTCTCTTTTCTCTATTCTTGCCTACCTGCACTTTATTTCAATTTATTGACTAACTATAGTATCTGTTATGGATTTCATTCTGTATTAGCCAGACTTCGCTATCCTTTGCTCTTGTAATATTTTTTTAATTCTTCTTTTATAACTGATTACTTAGTTAACATATAGATCCTGACTGTTTTAACCTCTATTACATGTATCACACCATGTTGTGAATTCTAATCAAATGTTATTAAACTTTATTGTATTATGTTCTATCTATGTGGAGGTTTTCTCCCCGGGCCTTCTGTGAAAAAGGATATGTTTCCCGGTAAACAAATGTAAAATAAAATAAAATAAAATTGAACAATATTCTGTCCGCACTTAGTTTCATGCCTCGCACCCAATGTAAGGCACCATCAGCTGTGCTCCCCCCACACGATTCTGAATAGGATATAGTGGGTATTGGAAAATGAAGGAATAAAACAATATATATGTTGCATATGCTTGAATGATAAACAATGCTTATCATAAAATTATGAAACAAGAGACCAGATACCAAGAGAGTCTCTGTCAGTTGTAAGTCTCCCCTCATTCTGAAAGACTTGCTCTCATTTTAAGTGTGAAAAAATTACCCTGACACAAAACGAGCTAAGTAAAACAAAAGACAGACACTGCTCGGTAGTATAAACCAAATTTTAATCCGCAGTAACTTGAAGCGCTTTTCGTTTGTCCTCACAACAAACTTCCTCAGAAATACATACAAAACCCAAAAGCAGGTAATATTCAAATACTCTAACGTAACTATGTATCTAATCTACGCGTAACCACATGACCCACAGCATATACATAGAAATTAACATTAGAGCTAAAGATGTATGTTAAATATATATATATATATATATATATATATATATATATATATATATATATATATATATATATATATATATATATAAAATCTCCCCTCAGTACTACATAAAAAATATATGTGTACATACAATCAAAACTTTTCAGTTAACATACAATCCTAAATTTGAATTTGAATCTGTCTGTTTTTTGTTTTTCTCAGTGTAAGTGTCTTACTTCCCTGTAAGGCCTATCTATAAAGAGGCTTACACCAAAGGCCAAAGTCCGAGACACCTGCTCTCATCCTGCTCTCAGTGGTAGTACTGACTTACACTGAGAACAAGTCTTTTGGAATCGGGGTCAAGGAAAGGCTTTATTTTTTTATTTTTATTTTTTAAGGAAGCCTCCAAACTGCAAGTTGTATGATTTGCTAGCCCAATGAAGTTAAATGACTAGAGAAGAAGCTAAAGGGGGCTTTCAGAAACAATCCAGGCAATAAAAAATTATCTTAAACTCAGACTGCATATGTACTGACTTTACTCCTTTATTAGTTTAGGTAATGCAAAGTTTTTTTTTTTTTGCATTCCTTAACATGTGTTGGATTTAAATAATTTGTGTAATGAATTAAATAAATCAAAATGCATTTTGTTACTGCTCAGTAAATGCAGTAAACTGGTCCACAAAAATGTTTACATCTCATGAGAACGTAATCTACTCTTAACACTTACTTGTTTGGGCAGCTTACAAATAACATCTGTACAGTATGAGGTAAAGAACACTATCAATCAGTAACCTGTAACTTCTGTCTATGTGACACCACCTACTGTTCAGAATGCATTGATGTAAAACGTGATGACAGTGATGGGCATTCTCTTTGAGCATGGAAAATCTGTCAAGAAAAAAAAAATACATATTTACATATATAATATATATATATATATATCTATATATATATATATATATATATATATATATATATCTATGTTGTGTCTTGTTGTTGTGTCTTTCTGCTGTTCCCAGTTAGGGGTCGCCACAGCAGAACTCCGATCCGCTAATGATTAGTAGTAGATTTTTACATGCCGAGTTGCCAACCCTGACGCACAACCTTCAATGAAGGTACATCCATTCACACGTCTCCACACAGAAGACGCTTTAGCTGAGAATTGAACAGTATAACGTCTTACTGTGAGGCGACAATGCTACTGCAGCACCACCACCGCAGTTCATTTATATATATATATATATATATATATATATATATATATATATGGTTCTACCTGACATAGTCGAAACCACACAACACCGACAACCACATCACCGACACCACATATTCGACAGTCCATAAACACGAAACCACACATAACCGACAACGAAATAACCGACGGTACACAAACACGAAACCCCATACACTGCACACACCACAATAACAATTAAACACAAAACACATCCCCATTCCACAAACCACACACACAACACAAGCACACCAAAATCCTTACAAGCCCACACTAAACCTTACCCTAACCCTAAGGTCCGTAACTATCGCACACTTACCTACCCGCTCCCTAACCCTAACTCACTTAACCGCCTATCGCCTCCCTAACCCTAACTCACTTAACCCACCCCTATTCCCTAACCCTAACTCACTTAACCCACCTATCGCCTCCCTAACCCTAACTCACTTAACCCACCCTATCGCTCCCTAACCCTAACTCACTTAACCCACCCCTATCCCCACAGACCGTCAATCTCCACACTTACCTGCTCGACCCTAACGTCCGTCACTACCATACTCACACAGCCTTTCCCCATGTCGGCATCCTCGGCGTTGGTGTTGTCATCCGTCGTGTCGGTCTTCTGCACTGTCGATGTTCTGCCACTCGCGATTGGTCTTCTTCGATTTCGATCTTCTGGAGCTCCGAATTCCGATGTCGGTCTTCTGCGCTGTCGACGAAGTCAGGTAGAACCATATATATATATATATATATATGTGTAGGGTTCCTATTACCTTGTCGAAGTTCCAAAACTGTGAACACCATAAGGTCGAACCTTATGTTCAAAGTTTCAGAACTTCGATAACGTGAAAATAAAAAATAAAAAGAAAAGAAACACAGAAAACTCTTACAGGCTGTGCCACCCACATCCCCCTGCTCTTTAAATATACCAACTCCGAGATCGTACTACAGTGCAGTAAAGGGAAATCTTCCCCCAAGTGGGGGGTGCAGGGGGGTTTGCCCCCCCCCCACTTGCAACAGTTAAATTGCTCTTAGGGTTTTTATAATTTTTTTTTTTTGTGTGTTCGAATTCCTGGAACTTCGAACATCTGGGTTCGATGTTCTCAGCTTCAAAGTTTCAGGAATTCGACAAGGTAATAGGAACCTATATATATATATATATATATATATATATATATATATATATGTATGTATGTATATATTTGGGTCTACTTCAGATCACTGAAATTCCATTTAGCTGAAATTCATTTCACTGAGACCAGATCACCTAATTTTCAAAATACTGAAAATTTATTTCATTGAATCTCATTTCACTGAATTGTAAGCTATAGACTTCCCAGCAGTAGTGGCAGTGTGTGGAGTACTGTGAGGCAAGTAAAACGTACATGCCCTTTTCCCCACTGTAGTGCGATCCTGGAATTAATATATATAGTTAAGGGGGCACAGCCCCCCAAGTTGGGGGGGTGTGGGGGGTGTAACTCCCCACTTAGTTTGGTTTTATATTGTCTGGTTTCTGTTAAGAGGATAAGTAAGTTGTTTTTAAGTTGTGGAAAGAGGTAATCATTAGTTTTGTGAATGTGTTTGTCTATGGTTTCCCATTTTGTCTTTTGAAAATTAGCATTGTAAGCTGTCAGTGAAATGAGATTCAGTGAAATGAGTTGTCAGTGTTCTGAAATTTAGGTGATTCGGTCAGTGAAATGAAAGTCAGCAAAATGGGTTTTAGGTGATGTGAAGTAGGCAGGTGAGGTGAATTGAAAGACGTATCCATTATTGTTCAAGCCATATAGGGTGACAACAATGAATAATTAAAAAATATACAAAACTGGACAGAAAGTAGTGTCAAGACACACTCCACACAAACTCCTGTTGAACCAAAAGCTAAATTTATTATCAATTTCAATACACTTCATCCGAAGGGCTTGAATGAGGAACTTAATGTTAATGTGCATTAAATATATTTAACATATATTTATGGTTTTGTATAAGTAGTTTGTAGGACTTTATTATTGTATTTGTGTTTTTTATACTTTATTCTAAAGGCTTGAATTAGGAACTTAAAGTTAACATGTATCAAATGTATTTAATATATACTCATGGTTTGGTATAAGTAGTTTGTAAGATCTTATTATTGCATTTGTGTTCCTTTTTACCTCTGCATGTATCTCAGACCAAGTTGGTGTGTTGTCACTTTAAATTGTTCTAATGAAACAAATTGAATTGGTTAATTATGTTATTAGTACAGAATTAAGCAATCCTGCAGTATTATTTAAAGTGGTTGTATTGGTTGTATTGGTGTTGAACATTATTCCAGTTGAAGGCATATTGGCCGAGGTACTAGGAAGCACCAATAAATTTTCACTTTGGTTAACAGGAGTTTGTGTGGAGTGCGTCTTGGCACTACTTTCTGTCCAGTTTTGTATATTGTTTATTGTTTTTGTGAGTTACAAGTTTTTTGAACAATGAATAATTAGTCATGACAATGATAAGGACAGCATAATACACTGCTGGTAACAGCGCTCGCTACATGAGTTATAATTAACAGATTAGATACAAAAGGAATACAGAGGTTAAAAAAAGTAAAAAAAAATGGAATGCAGAGGTTGCTTAAACAAAATATAATGCAGACATAATAATGGCACAAGTACTCCATTAACTCTTTTATGATTAGAATATTATAACTTTCAAAGATTCGTAGGGCGATGTTGCTGAATGGGTACTTTACCATAGTCTCTGAAGCAGGAGTATTTACACTTGCTCTTTATATTTTCTTTCAGTTGCTTTGTAAAAGTTTGAAATTTGTTTGATTTTCTAATCTTTTGAGGCAATGTATTCCAAAAGAGAGGTGTACATTTGCAGAAGGCTTTTTCTCCAATAGCTAAGTTGAACGAGGGTCTTTGAAGATGTTCATCTTCAAGTTTATATAAAGAAAATGTTGAGCTAGTTCTCACTGAGTAATTCCAATGTTACTGCATTTAATGGGAAGATTGTGGCTACTGGTAGTTAGTCACTTTTGTAGATTCTTATAGTGTGAAATTCTGTATGGTGGGATAGCTGGATTAATAAAAAGTATATTGTTTTTGGTTATTTGGAGAAGAGCAGCAGTAGTATTAGACAAATATAAGGTCAGTATGGATAAGGCATATTGCACTCTAGGGATCAGAGCACTGACTGCTGTGGCTTTCCTGGATTCCTTAGTTAAGTGATGAAACATTTTACAGATTAATTTGAGATGGCATGAATATTATTTTTTGGTTTGGTTTTTGATGTGTACCTGCAATCTGGAAAGTGGAGCTATAACCAGAATGTATTGGATGTTGATCCATGCTATCCCTTCCCGGAAACATAGGGTTTCCACTTTTAAATGGAGGTAGAGGTGACACAGACAGATGCAACATAGAATACGGGATACAGTTTCAGAAGGATAAACAGCCACTGGATTTTATTTGTTCCAAAAAGTCAAGTAAGATACATGACCCTTCTCAAGGCATCTAGCAGAAATGGTTCTTCACCAGGGCAATGAGAATTCCATTCCTTTCCATTCTAGTTAAGGAACTACAATAATATACAGAACAGGGAGAAGTAAATAACTGAAATATACTTCAGAATACTAAATTGCTAAAAGCATTTTAGCTTGATAAGACCACAGAAAGCCTGATCAGAATTTGTGCAGAAAAATAAGGTGTCAGCCATTGCTGCGATATTTAATCTTAGATTGTACAAAGCAATAATACGCAGTTCACCTCAGTGTGACTTCAGATGATGCAGGAATGCAGTCCATTGATATCCTGGACATGTGAACCATTTTCTTAGCTGACATCTGCATAATTCTTTGTCAGTTTTCAAACTTCTGCATTTAAAAAGATTGGCAGTCAGCATGATATGCTCTCTGTTTAGCTCCATGAAACTTTTCTTAACTGTGAGCCTGTAAAGGAAGTAGGGCAAGTTTCAACCAATCATGTGTGATAGACATACCCTTATAATCTAGCTACACTTCATACTGTATACAATATGCTTTGCTATAGGCTCCACTGAGGTCCTGCTAAGTTATAAGTCCCTCTGCCACAGCAGTTTGCCATATGAAAATAACCTGTCTAGATTATCAACAGGAAAGGGGTTGCACTGAAGCCCTCTCACTGAGCTGGTGTTCTTTTCTGTTCAACTTGTGTCCTTGATGAGGGTATATCTCTCCTGTCTATTTTCAAACTTCTACATTTAAAAATATTTATAATTTTACTTGTGACTTGAGTTTCTGAAGTAGTTAGCCAGTAGCTAACATTTTGGTGAATATCCTCAAACAGTAGCTCTAAATTACTTCTGTACTGCTCACTGAGTGCACAGTGAATGGAGCTCTAAGCTGTAGTTTCTAATTACTATTTTCCACACACTGCTGGTATAGTTAACTGTGCGCCAACAGTGATTGCTTTCTTTTGGAGACTTCTCCCCTCTTCCTGTCTTTCGGACCATGGGGTTTGTATAAATAAGTTTGAGGGGGATGCAAAGGGCTCTGCACCCCATGCAAAAAATACCTACATTTACTTTTTTAATGAGGTAGAATTCACACCACAAAAATACTAGGACAAGCTGTCTTTGCTTTAGATATAATTAAATTTTGATTAAAACTTTAGGTATGGTGGGACGAAACTAGGTAGTTATCAAAAAAGCTAGTTAAAATCATGCCTGTGTTACCAGTGGTAATCAAAGCTCATTATTGCCATCATGGGAGGTGAAAAATAAGGAAAAGGTCACACCAATCTCAAAAACAGGTGAAAATAAATTGGAGAAGCTAGGTGCAAAGATGTCGACCACAACAGAAAAACTGGGAATGGTGCCAGGCATGTATACATTCTAAGAGGAAACTCCAGGTTGACTGGAGACAAAAACTTAATCAAATGCACACAGAAGTGTTTAAAATCACTACAGCACTGTCAGAATAGATAGCGTGAATCAATAAAAAGTAACAAGACGTTGAGAAGACCCTTTCCTCCCGCTAGAACAACATTGCAAGTGTACAGTCCTCTGAGAAAGAAGTGACAGAGCCTGGTAGAAGATGAGATGCGGTGTTGCGTGTAGCTGATAAGCAATAGGTTACAGTGGTTTAATGTGGGGTCACATTCAGCAGTTTTTATCTTTTCACTGTTATATGTATATAAACAAAAGAGTTTATATTACCTAATTTTATAGCAGAGGAGTGAGGTCTGAGGTTCTTTGTAAAGCTCATTAATAAGCATTTCTTTTCACATTTTTGTATTTTGTATCTTTTTTTTTCAGTTAAATGGGCAGCATAGTAGTGCAGCTAAGTAGCATTGTCACCTCACAACAAGGGGTTCCCAGGCTGATACTGGTTGGGGTGCCTTCTGTACTAACTATGCATGTCTTGCTGTGATTGCACTGATTTCCTCTGGGTGCTCTGGTTTTCCCCACATTCAAAAGAAACGTAGTAGGTAGACTGAACATTCTAAATTGGCCCTAGGTGTAAGTGTCCATACATGTGTGTGGCATGAAGAAAAACCGTGGCAGGGTTAGCCAACTGGCAATGTGAATCTTGGCTATAGATGATTGTCACAGTTGATGTGACACTCTGTTCACGTGCAAAAATGGGAAAAGGGGTTGTGGATGGATGGATGGATGGATGGATGGATGGATGGATGGATGAATGGATCATTGGATGTGCCCTGCAAGCTAATTCCTTATTAAGCTGTAACTTGATGAATCATAGTAGAAGCACCTTGGGCCTTGATGGTAAAATGAAGGAGACCCTGTGAGAGAGAGAGAGAGAGTAAATTATTCTACCTAGTCACATGCTTAGATGCAAAACAAAAGTGATAAAAGAGTTACAAGGTGGGAAAAGTATTTAATAAGCTAAGGCATGCTAAGAGAAATTCTGTTTCAAGATTCATTATGGAAGTGAAAGAAAAACTGTATTTTTTCAGGTTCATAGAAAATGGAAGTAGTGGCCGTGGGATTCAAACTTATTGCAATAATTTTTCAAACTCTGTTCAGTTTTTACAGCACATATAAAGGTTTACAGCTGAGTGCATAGAACTGGGTATAGGAATAAAATGGTAAATGAAGACAATCTGTCTTTTGTGGTGCTGAGTAATAAGGAAGAAGAGATATTTGTAGTTTCTTTGTTTTGAGAGACTCAGAAAAAATGGCTGGGGAAAGCTTAAGAAGGAATTAAAATGGACGGAGCATAGAAAAGGAGCAGTGTAGTCATTTACTTTTGTAAACAACTATTTCAAAACATGGTTACCAGCCAAAAGAAAGTTGCTGAACACCATATTATGAAATGGAGACATGTGCCCAGGGGATAGCAAGTAGCCCTGGAGTCCATTAATTAGGTAAGATGGTATAAAAGCAAAGTACCTGCATATTTTCTGCTTCTTCAGCATGTATCTTGGCTGCTCTGCTTAGACTGAAAACCATTCAACAGAATATTTTCTGACATTTTGAAATTCTTCCAAGTAGCAGTTTGTGTGTGTTCTGGAGTCATACTGTGTGATATAGAGTGCCTTTCATACAGATTGCATCTGAAAGTGTTTTACACAGAACAGCAGTGACATATAATATAACAGCTTTGTGCATTCAATATTCCCAAAGTGTTTTTGCAGTGAAAAAGATTGTTTTTTTAATTATAAAGAACACGTATCATACACACTGTGCTTAGAAGTACCATTCTTACAGGAAAGAGATGAGAGGCAGTGGGTGTTTGAAGGGTAAAGGTGCATGGGGCTCGCTGCTGAACTTGGGTGGACTTAACAGACTACCAGTTATCTTCCATCATCATCTCTGCATATTTCTGTGCAAGGATGAAAGGAGGGACTATGGCTGGACACTGAAGTGAAGATAGCTTAGGCTATACTTAAGAAGTGTTACTTGTCATAGAAATTGTTACACACAGATGCATACACACACGCACGCACGCACACACACACACACACACACACACACACACACACACACACACACACACACACACACACACACACACACACACAATGCACACACACAGGCACAGACCCACATACAGATATGCATAATGTATATCTCAGCGACCCATTACCTCAAGAGGTGGCGGATTTTTATACAGTAATGTTTTATCTGGGAGTGACTAAGACTGTGAAATAATGATTAGATGGACATGGTTAGGTGATCAAAGAAGCATATTTGGGGAAAATGTACAAATGCCTCCTTCTATCACCATATCAAAGGGTGATGCATGCATAAGTACCTACTATTTTTTAATAAAACGTTTTCACTATACTAGTGGAACAATAATCATTCAAATATGCGCACATAAACGTTCATGTCTGTTCAGACAAGTCCATGTCAAGTCAGACATTTAGAAAAAAAGATTGAGTCTAAAAGATTAAAAAGAAAACAATTAAAGAATACTCTTTTTTTTTTTTGCAGGGGTGCCCTCCTGCAGCTCCCAATCACCGTGCTACTTTTATATCTCATCTCCAAGATCACAGTTGGGAAAGAACAAATTCCCAGTCCCCAGTGTACCACGATCTCATACAACCAAATACCAGCAAAGTATGAAAAGTTGATTTTCAAACTATTTTGTCAGTATTTCAAGCACTCAAACAAAGTTTAAGCACTTGACAAAAATCCATACAGACATGCTCATATGCAGTGTTGTAACAGGGTTGAGGTAAACAGGCCACCTTCCCCAGGCATCAACTTGTATAGGGTGCCTGAACATTTTAAAAAAGTTTGACAGCTTCCAAACTATAAGCTGTCAGTTAAGGGATCACACTTGTGATCTCTTAAGGTCTGCTTATAAATTATCTGCCAAGCTGTCCTGCACTTTTTAAAAGGCACTTAAACTACCTTTAAGAAAACAAAACTAAGAAGTTTATAAGCTATCTATAAATGATTGCAATTTTGATGGCATAATAACAGCTTGCAAACTGTTGAAGTGTTCTTTAAAAATTTGGCAGTTTGCAAGTTATTAAATGATTGCCTTTGCAATCACTAAAAGACAGTGTGGGGGGTGGCAAATGGGTATAAATTTCAGGATGTCACTTTTGTCTGCTAGAGCTCTGCTCATGTACACTCACTTTCACATAACTGTAAAAGTATGTGCCATCAGTACACCAGAGATCATTTACTTTGCCCTGTGAAATCACTATAAGGTCACTGACTTCTACTGAGGCATGCAACCATAATAGTGGGGTGGGGAGGAGCATTAGTTTGGTTTGTGATCAGATGACTGTCAAAACCTTACAAAGCAGTATCTTCTGATAATAGATTACAGAAAGCACATACCTTTCACAGATCTCAAACACACAACCTGCTATGGTCTTTTCTGTTCCACAAAACAGTTAATAAGAGAATTTGAAATATACATGCTTATCTGCTAGCTATAAACAAAAGCAAGATAATTGCTCTTGTTACCACATGACATGTTGTAGTTATTGTCTTTTTTAGAAACTGTAGTATGAAAAATACATCTTTTAGAGGGAGGTGATTGTTAATAAATGCAATTTTACTTTGATGAGGTATTAACACTCATAGCTACATGGTGAAGAGACATCAACTTCAAATTCAAGCAGCAATAATCTTAATTCAGACATTGCCGAGATACTTCAATTTGTTCAGAGGAGTATTACATGAGCTATCATTAAGATATTTCTGTTTCTATTCATTAAAAAAATACTAAGAGTTTACACTTCTGTGAGGCACAACAATATGTGGTGTAACAGATGGTACTCAGCCTTTCAATAAAGTTGCTATCTCTTTCCTTAATGTTCCTGAATTGATTTGTGGTGCTGAAACTCTTAAGTACTGATTCTTTACTTCTAGTTTCATGATCTTTTCCTACTTTTCATCTGCCTCTGTCTGGCAAAGCTTACAGGTGGGGGAGGAGGTCACATCAGAAGGAGCTGAGAGTGTGTTATTAGTAGTCATGCAGGTCACAGAGATGAAAGCATGCCTGGATATACTGCTAAGGTTTCCTGGGAGATGGACACAGCACCACACCAGCGCAAAACAATGCTGGTGCCTGTCCGCTCACGCTTCAGTCTACAGATGATGTCACCATCCATCAGAAGAATCATATCTAGAAGCAGAAAAAAATAAAACAAAGAGGCCAACATGTTGCCTTTGAAGCTTGCTAGGGAGCGTACCTAATGGGCTCAGACTGGGAGATGCTATGTCTGCTGTGTTCTTCTGTGTGTAACATGTGGAGTGCAGTCATCTTTATAAAGACTATATATCTACCCCTTAACCTTTCATCTGCAGGCCACCCTAGCCTATTTTCTACCCCACATGGAAAAACACCATTATTTACAAGTGCCATAGACTTGGAAACGAACATTCTGTTATGCGTTCAAGTCAGGATGCTTATAATACTTACTGTAAGGGGAAACCAATAGATTTACT
Organism: Protopterus annectens; assembly: GCF_019279795.1. Lineage (NCBI taxonomy): Eukaryota > Metazoa > Chordata > Ceratodontiformes > Protopteridae > Protopterus > Protopterus annectens. Next base: position 255,386,253 of record NC_056746.1, on the reverse strand, counting down.
ACATAAAACCCTTCCTGATTGCCTGTTATTAGTCTGGAAAGTAATACCCACAGATGCTCTGGTTCATATCCAGAGAACTTTAAATACTGTCTGCCCCAAAGCAAGCCCTGTAGTCTGACTATGCTTAACTATTTTGCTTTTGTTTTCCTAATTCACTTCTGCGTTGTCTGAATGCCCCTGTGTGGCTGGTGTTTCTTAGTGTTCTAGTCTCATTATGTGCTGTAAAGTTTCTACATGCTGTCTAAGTAAACGTAGTACTACATCCACTTTCTAGGCACTGTTTTAGCAATATCACTGTGATCCACCAGTCTAGTTAGTTCATCTGATAATCTTTTAATTTTATGGGTAACAAACTCTTTGTACTGTGTTATTGTATAGCATTTTTTGTTACATTTCTTCATGGTTCATCTCCTAAACTGTGACCTGCTTTCGGTTTTATTATCTGCAGGACTTGTAATAAAAGTATTTAAATAAAAATATAATGTATGCTGTCTGTTTTTTCATCTTAAGACAAAATGTGGCTTTATTCTAGATCTGAATATAAGTTGACTATGGCACTACGCTCTAGGCCTCTCTTTCAAGGGAATCTGCAGTACTTGTATGTAATTGCTGCTGCCAGGAAAGTCTGTTGTTTCTGAAGCTTTAGTGTTTCAAATGCTTGACTGATTGCACATCCTTTTTCAAGCACCCTACCACCATTCCCTAACCACTCCAGCAAAATGTGAATACTTACCTAGACATACAGCCCAGACTTTCACTGCTTAATGCCAAAAAATGAGTCATTTTCAGCAAAGGTTGTATTTGCCTGAATATGCAGGGATATTGCTACTGCAGACACTTTGATAAGAGGAGGAGCAGAGTATCAAAATACAGCGGATAAATGCCTCCATAATGAGAATCACATGAGAAGTGAGCTGTCATTTTTATATGAAAGCACTGGAGCTTGATGCACAGAACAGTATTTTCCTTATTAGGTAGTTGGGCTAGGCTTATTGGGTACTAGTGTATTTTCAAGGGTAACTTAGTAACACAGAAGTTCAATAAATGCATTCAAGTTATTCATATACAGAGATGTAGGACTTAAAATCCTTATCTCATAAAGTTATTAAACTAATTTTCAGCTTGTTGTGATAATATATAGGGCATACCAGTGGTTAGTATTCAAAAGCAGCATTTTTGCCTTGTTAGCCATGGCCTTTAATAGAGATCGTCCATCACCTGTATTTATCCAGTAGTATGTATAGTACAGGAGAGGATTATCTTGCTGATTTTTCCACTTATCTTGTCTTTGTCATTGTGCAGTTTCTCACCGATGAAGACATAATTGAAGACATCAGTCCTACTGGGCTGTGAGCTGAGTGAGATTCTTTAGTAAAAACAGCTGACAGGCTGTTTTGGTGATGTCTTTCGGAATGTAGTGTTTATTCCAATGTCTGCTGCTATTTAATGCACATTGCGACAGAACACAACAGAAGAGGACACTGGAAAAAAAATCTTTCTTATCACCCCACTGTGTTTACCCACACAGACTATACCCACAGCACATCGGTGACCCTGGGGGTACCAGGTCAAGTTCCAATATTAGGACATTAGTCAGTGTCTACATATCTAGTGTTTCCTTCCTGAACTAAAAAGTACTCCAATAAACAATATGCAGTTTCACAGTGATAGCAAAAACAAGATCCCTCAACCATCCTGTGACCCCCCCCCCCCCCCCACACACACACATTGCACAGAGGGATGAATCTCTGAATGCTCCCCAGGCAACCACTATTTCATTAGTGGTACATTCGCTGGAAGGAGCTGCTCAAAGGATGATGTGAGTGAGCATCCGCTGCTGGCTCATTCATACTGAGATGTCAGAGACAGCTCTGGCTCATCATTTGGGTGGCACCAAGAGGGGCACTGGGAATTGCCCTGAGGAGCATGAGTCTGCAGATCATATGCTGCCTAGTACTGTACAGTACTTATTAGCCCAGGAAGCAGAGAGTGTGTGTTTGTATGTATGTGTGTTCTGTGTTCTGTGTGTGTGTGTGTGTGCGTGTGTGCGGGTGTGTGTGTGTGTGTGTGTGTGTGTGTGTGTGTGTGTGTGTGTGTGTGTGTGTGTGTGTGTGTGTGTGTGTATGTGGAGACACACACACACACCTTCTTGAAGTCTATGGAACTCAGGAATGCCATCTAGGGGAAATAGCTTCAGGGGTAGGCCATTCTGTAGTGGCACTAGATGGCCTATTCCCTACCACCAAACTGTCACTGCAGGAGTGAAGGAAAAGGCTGTTTGGGCTTTCTGGGTGGGACAAATAGACCATAGGGTTCCTGCCTAGCCCAGGAATGCCTGGGTCTTGCCTCTGCAGTACAAATGGACTGATAGGGTATTGCAGCCATCTGATAGGCTCCTGTGGAGAAGGAGGGAAGAAAAACAAACTTACAACCGCAACAAATCTCTGACTTCCTGAAATGTCTAATCATCAAGCATCGTTATCCCAGTAAAGTTACAGTCTGCCAGTGTGTCAGTCAATAAAGTCAATGTTACTTTCTAAAACATTTTTATAATAAGGGATAGAAAACTACCTTTCTAGTAACCCAAATCTAGCAGCAGCTGTCCAGTCTGTCAAAATGAGCAACTCAGCAGTAACACTACCAAGTGTGCAGTCACCAATACCAGTGCATAGGAATAAAGAAAACCAACAGGACCTCCACTGGAGATAAGCCCTTTGATGTGTTCTTGAGAACTCTGCTTTTTAATAGTTTAATACTAATGGATTTGCCCTCACTCGCATAATGAGTTGATTGTTTTATTTGAAAAATACTGACATGAAGTTTGGAGAGGGCTGTTTCAGTTTTGTTTCTCATTCATATTTGCAAGAAACAAAAATCGAGCTCAAATTTGCAGTCCTATGTGTGCAATCCATATGGCAGCTTTAATGCAATAGAGAATATAAACTCAGGGCTGATGGTGAAAAGGCACAAATAGAATTTAACTTTCACTATGAAATTGAAGAAGACCCACTGACATTATCTCGTATCACCAGAATGATCACAAGGTTGGGCATAAAAATGGGCAAATCAGTTTGCAGTGGCAGAAGCAATGAGGTCTGTGATTGAGAAAGTGTTATCCATGCTCCATGCACTCTGATAATATTGTTACTTTGCAAGGAGACATGAAGTAGCCAGGGACTTAGTAGCTGAGAGTCATGCCAGAATCAAAGATTAACAGCAGGTGCTGAGTGACAACAGTGCTCAACAAAAAATATTCACTTTTCTGGTCTTTCTGACCATGAAGAAAGAAGAAACTGCATAAGTTTTATGTAGCAGCAACTGGCAAAATGGACATATATGCCTGAACAGGAGAGTTTGATAGAGAGAGCGCATAAGATTATTGGAGTTAACATGAAATGTGAGGTTTCAATATCCCATCAAATAATTGTACAGTTTGCAACACTATGCACTTAAAGACTGAATCCTGTCACTTTTACAGAAGACTTGTTAAGTCATACTATGTAATAGCAAGAAAGTATATTGGGAGCCAGATTTCCCAGCACCCACAAGAAGGAAGCTGAATGTCTTCTTACTAGCTATGAAGCTATATAGGGTGCTTAAACTAAAATTTAAAGTGATCTTCTTGACATTTTTAAAGTCATGCTCCTAGATGGAGGAAACATTTTCCTCAGTTTCTAGGATGCCAAATGAACGCTACAGCAGTGGTCTACAAAGAAAGCACAGCCAATGGAAAATCCAGAGGTGCATCCAGCTGACTGAGGCAGCTGGAAGGTAGATGAATGATGAAATCAGAGGTCAGTAAATGAAACTTGCAAATCCTTTTGTAGAATAATCATCGATTCGTGAGAAGGTGGTGCTGGATGTTAAACTGTACAGTAATAAATGCCTTAGATGTTGGTGCAGTAAGTTTGAAGCAGAATGCTTGAACTATGAAGAGATTTATTCCAGTAAAGGGAAGTGGAATATTTTTTTTATTACAGGGCAAATACTATTAGAGGGACTTAGCTGCATTTATTTGCATGTAGTAAACTATTGATAAATAATATGAATAAAGACATTTCAAGCAGTTTAAATGTATGTTTGCTGAAGTACAGCAAGCAATTTTATAGGATATATAGGAGTGCTATCAAGGCATGATGGCAGTGTATTTGCAGTGTCTTAAACAGAGACAATTGCGTTTTAGTACTTAGAAGGGCTTTTTTAAAGAATGGATAATCAGTGTTTGGATAGTTATTGTCTTGATATGACACTTTGTTTTTGATAAATGACAGACGTTTTCACTTGCAGGTGGTGATAGCTACTTAATAGTGTTTATTTGGTTATGTTACACTGCTATAAAAACTTTTTTTCAGTTTGGGCTTGCTGATATTGTATGAGTTAGAAAATAATACAGAGCAAGATGAAAATAAAACATGGACACACTGATTGTGACTAAAACAAAATTGCTAATACATTTTTCTCCGAAATATACCTTAGTAACTATTGCATGGTGGTGCCTCTCATATTTAAAATATTAAAAGTGGATCTTTTATGTGTCTTTGCTGAGTACTATAAACAAAGCAGGAACAGGAACTGCAGTGAGAACTGGTTTAGCTGTTAATAAAACAGGATGTTACCAATGGTCTCTTCAAGCCATTGCTAAGTTATATATCCTTAATCAAAGGTTAATTTTAGCTAGTTGGTGTCAAATGGGTAAATTATTTGAGTGGCGGAGGAATTTAGATAACTTTGTGTCCAGTATTTTTGTATCCAATGATCTTAATTATGTGTATTTTATCTGTATTAGTAATTGGAAACTTAGAAATGTATTTTTGTTTTTATAGGATATTTACAGTAGGGTTACATTCCTAATAGGTATGGAGGTGCAGCCCAGGATGTAAGGGCATCACTGGGTTTTATACATAACTTAGCAATAAGTAAATTTGTGCATTATGCATAGATATAAAGTAGCCATAAGTGCTACTGTTTGAATTTCAAAAACAACTACCATTGAAGAGTATGTGGTTTTGATATGAAACTTATATTGCTGCTATGTTATACTTGGTTTCTGTTAGTAATAGATTGATGGGGATCAAGTTAAGCTCATGATGTGATTAAATGTGCACTAGGGCATCAACAAGGACAGTTTATGATAATGGGTGACAATTTTATTATCTCATCTTGACCACTGCTCTGCATGTGGCACACCATGCCTTGTAGATTCATTTTTAATGGGTTTTATACTCACTACCTGCAATGTTTGCCATATCTGTAAATAACTTGAGAGTCTTCATTGTAAGCTATTTGAATTATGTTATTTTTATTTGACATTTCAACACAATGCTAAAATGAGAGTATTTGCTTGGGTGTGGAGCTTGTTTGCCTTGGAAGAGAAACTGGTTATTTTACAGAATTTAAGAGGAGTGAGATGAAGTTCGACCCACTTCTTGATTTCTAGGGCCATACACACTATGTTAATTGATCATAAGCGAGATGACCCAGGACATTACATAGTGGTAAAGATATGGTAGAATAGGTACCCCAAAAACTTTGGCCAGTTTATAACGCCCATCTGTGACTATGGTATTTAAGATGAGGCAGATTATGGGTAATCTCTTGGCTTTTCCTGAATGCATTTGGATTACATATTGGGACTGGATAGGATTGTCTGATATTGCAATGGTCAAGTGGATGCAGTAGGATGTAGATTTGCTTATTATTAACATTCCAAAAGGAGCACAGTGATTGGCCAGCCCAACCAGGATGGCCGTTGTAAATTGAAAATATGCCAGCTATAAAAGTCTGGCTGCTAAAGTATCATTGAGTGGCAAGATTTTTTTTCTATTATTATGTGGTAGACAATGAAAGAAACTCTGAAACTGAAATGTGTGTCATGATTTAGTGACATCCTTCCTCATAAAATTTGTTTTTTTCTTTCATTGCTTCAGATAATGCACACATATTCACATTTTTTAAATAAAAGATCAAGAGGTATGTACAAGACCACAGAAAATCCAAGAAAAATCAGGTATGTTCTGCAAATGAAAACATACCTTTCCTTTTATTTTCCTGTCTCTCTCATACCTTTAAACTGTTGGGACGTTACACTTTTTTTTTTCTTTCAAAAGAAAAAAAGTAGCAATGGAGATCATCCTTTCTGCATTGCTTGCTTAATAAATCAGTGATGTACTGTGTAAGCCTGGCAATGCAAGTCCCATATCCATGCGCAGTACTTCATCAAAGAACAGAAGCAGGAAACAACGTGGAAGAACACCACAGCACTGTTATACAAAGACATTATTTAAGAACAGTAAGGAATTGTTTTCTTAAATAATGTCATTGTATAATTGCAATAACTGGCTCCGTGGTGTGGTATATTGAAGAATTACCCACAGTTGTCTTTGTTTAATCACTGGGACTTTGTTCCCATGATTAAACCCCACCAACCATGCCATGGGTAATATACACCCATGTCATCAGTTATTGGTATATTATTCTCCAGTTTATGGAGTTATGAGAGAAATATATATATATATATATATATATATATATATATATATATATATATATATACATACATACATGTGTTCCACCTGTTTGATCATCCATTTGTATCTATCTATCTATCTATCTATCTATCTATCTATCTATCTATCTATCTATACACACACACACACACACACACACACACACACACACACACACACACACACACACACACACACACACGGGTTATGTTTGTCTGATCTTCCTTTCTTTACATCAAACATTTAGTTAGGCAAGCTGTTTTGCCAAACTGCCGGTTCATTGCAGGATGCCAGCTTTCATTTTGTGGGATTGCTACACAGTGGGGAATGAGATCTTGCCCTTTCTCTACTATTTTGCATTGTCGGGGTTGGTATATGTAATTAGTAAGGGGTGCGGGGGGGCTCTGCATAAAATTTTTTTTTTTTTTTTTGCTTGAGTTTCTACAGTTTGTGGTCAATATAGCATATGCCGATTTAGTGAGTTGGTGATGTAGTGTCATATAATCATATACATATACACACATATAGATAAATGATTAGATAGATAAGGGAGCTAAAAATTAAGTCGACTGTTGTTAAAGTGATATATGTTTAGAATATGATTCATCATATTTGCTTGTTGATTATTGTATTCCTGCACGTTTTGCTAAAAGAGAGTTGATTTTATATTCATATTAAGAAGGATTAGGCCTGACTTCTGTTTTGGCACCATGTTGAGTGTAAGCAAACATGCAACCCTTCTCCAAAAAGTTAAGAAAGTAAATAAAAAACATAAAGTGCCAAGATAAATGGGTAAAATGAGTATACTGAAAAATGATCAAGACAAAGCTACCACTAACGAGCAGGAAAAGACCAGGGAAGTCTATGAAAAAGATGGAAAGCCCCAAGGAAGCAGCAGAAATGAGGGAACAGTAAGGTATGGAATCAGAAGTGATATGGAAGAAGTTAAGGGAAGGAAAAAAGACTTTTGCTGATAAGCTGAATATGCACAAAAATGTAGGAAGTAGTAGATAAACTTAAAGAACATGTAACAGTGATCCAAGAACTGAAGGCCTAAAATAAAGAGCTTAAAGCCAGGGTAGAGTCTGCTGAGGCTAGAGTCCACTGAGGCTTGTGTGGACTGTTTGGAGGCCAAAACCACAGGTTTGGAAGACAGATACAGACATACAAATATTAAGATGGTTGGAAAAGCAGAAAGAATGGAGAGTGTGGTCTGTATTAAATTCATGAGTGAGCAACTGGAGAAATAGATTGGCATTCTCTTTGTTGATGGAATTGACTGGCATTCCATCAACAACTATAAAAATTTAGAGGGCACACCAGACAGCATAGACACTGGGAGGTGAGGGTGCATGAAAAGCTTGCCCTGTCACACTGAGATTTTAGATCTACAAGTTAAAAGAAGGAGTACTGACAGATGTTTGGAAACCTAGGAATACAGTAAGCATAGGAGAAATGCAGATATTCCTAGACCAGGACTTTTTACATATTACAAGGATGAAAAATAATACATTCATACAGGCTATATTGATGTCAAAAGAATGGCCTAAAATAGAGATACTTTACTCAGTGACACTCTGCATTTTCATACAGAAGGAGACCAGGTTGTTCACAGATGCAGAGAAGGCCCAGGAATTTCTTAAGAAGTTAGTGAATCTGAAGAGGAATCCATCGGGCAAAGAAACACAGAATACACAGGTGAAGTAAGTGGAGATGACAATTAGAAGGACAGTTACAGAAAGGAATCAAGTTATTTTTCCCTCCTTAGGAGGCAGCAGAAAATGAAGGAGAAGGTAGACTGAATAAAAGAAGCCAGATGGAAAGCAGCAGAATAGAAATGGAAAGGGGAGAAACTGCAACTCAAATAAAGGACTTATCAATAAGGGATAAGTATTCTTCCTGTCTGAGTTTTTTCCCCCTTTAATTTAATACCAGATATTGGAGGAGGTGATTGGTGATAACTTGTTTAATTTAAATTTAAGCAAAAGTTAAGAATTGTGGGGATTTTAATTAAGATCCAGGTTGGTGGGAAAGAGACTATAGGTGATTGAGTTGTATATATGATTAAAACAAGAGGGGATACAATAAGAATCTGAAACTTGGACTGCCAGGTACTGTATGATTTCCTTGCATATCACTGTTGCAGTATTCTTTACAATAGGGATCCTCTGCCAAGGGCAGCCTGACATCCGGCCAATATACAAAAGTCTTTAGGTTGTAATGGGTACACTGTACATCACACATATGCTTCCCACAGACAGCATAGGGCATAAAGGTGACATCTGGATGTAACATCCTTAGAACGTCTTTGTCACTAGTCCAAACACCATCTTCAATCATTGGTCTGAATACTCGTTCGTTTTCTGGTTACTAAAATGCTTTCAGATAAGTGTCTTTTTTTGATTTTGTTATCTTTGTTCTGCTGGATGCTTTTTCCACTGTTTCTCAGCCTCCTGATCCCCAACATCCTACTCCTAAGAAATCTGATAGGTTTCATAAAGTGCCTAATGACTGCAAGTGTCCCTCTGCTGACCCTTCTGTGGTGTCAATGGCGTCTGACAGCAGAACCATGGAGAGGCTGGGTAAAAAGGTATATACTTCTGCTATCCTGGCCTTTAGAGATGTAAACTATCAGACACATATGGTATGTCTTGGCTCTTCTCTCCCAGGCCTGTCAAGCCATATCAGATGTTCCTGATTCTGAAGGGAAGGCCTCTGCTCTTACCTTGCTAGGGACATCCTCCCAAGTTGCTCGCCACTCCATTAAATGCAACTATGATGCAGCTGATGCATCATCTAGGGATGTTGCTTTTGGATCTGTTTTGAGGAGGCATTCCTGGCTCAGACTTCAGCCTTTGCCTGATGATATCAAGCCTAAACTGATGGATGCTCCTCTATACAACAAGCATTTACCTGGTGTTGCTGCAGAGTTGTTTAGTTCCCTGCAAGAAAAGGGTAAGGCTTTGCAGGAGTTGAACCATATTTTTGTTTCTCCTGTTCCTAAGTTTCAGAGAAATTACCCTAACAAACCTGCCTTTGTCTATAGACAGTTTCACCCTCTCTCCAAAGGCAAAAAAAGTGGTAGAAGGGCTCCCTTTGCTAAGGCTATCCAAACTCCTTCTACTCAAACGCCTCCTTTTCCTGAAAAAACAGGTGCTGTCTGACTATCCTTGGCCTGTTCTTCTCAATCACATTCCTTTTTCTCTACTTCTTTTTCCTGCCCCTTCCTTACTAGTTAAAGATCACCTAAGACTTTCCATCATTTGACTTTCCATCATTTGACAGAGTTATTACATGGTTTGGAAGTCCCACCCCCCAATCTGGGCATTCCTCAGCCTCCTCAGGAACAACTGCCTTTTTTTTCAAAGGTGCTTCAGGGCCTCTTGGCTCAATGAACACTTCAAGAAGCTCCAATTCTTCAGACGGGAAAAGGGGTTTTATTCCAGAATGCTCTTGGTCCCCAGGAAGAAGGCACCTGGAGACCCATTCTGGACCTTTCTTAAGTAAATATCTTGTTGAAGGTTCCTTCCTTTTGGATGCTTTCCCTTCAAACCTTGTTTTCTCTGCTACTTCCTCAGGCTTTTCTAGTCTCCCTGAATCTCAAGGATTCTTATCTACACATACCTATTCATCCCCTTTTCAGGAAGTTTTTGCATTTTTCTGTTGCTTCCTGGCATTTTTAGTTCTCTGCTTTGCCCTTTGACCTCTGTACTATCCCAAGGGATCCCTATCATATGATAGAAACCTCATTTGACTGAAACCATAAGACTTAAATTTCAAAAGACAGAAAAGTCACTTGACTGAAACCCATAAGACTGAAATGCATAATACTGAATTTCAACATACTAAATTGTAAACTGGATCATATAAAACCAGAGTAGATGGGGGGCTATGCCCCCCACATCCCCCTAACTATATATACTAACTCTAGGATTACACTACAGTGGGGAGAAGGGCATATACCTTTCACATACCTTATAGTTGTCTACATGCCACCACTACTATGCCCTTTTCCTCAGAGTAGTGCAATGCTGGAGTTAGTATATATAGTTAGGGGAGTGTGGGGGCATAGGCCCCAGCTAGTCTGGTTTTATATGGTCCAGTTTAAAATTTAGTATGTTGAAATTAAGTATTATGGGTTTCAGTCTTATGGGTTTCAGTCAAGTGACTTTTCAGTCTTTTGAAAGTTTTTGAAATGTCAGTCTTATGGTCTGAGTCAAATAAGTTTCTGTCAAATGAGGTTTCTATCATATGATAGGGATCCATCCCAAGAGTCTTCACCAAATGCCTCACTCTCATGATTGCCTTCTGCAGATTAAGTGGGATGCACATTTTTCCCTACATGAATGGCCTGCTTATTCAGGCCACCTCTATGAAGATATTACTTCAGCAGCTACACTTTGTTATTCTCTCCTGAAAATCCTGACGTTTACTGTAAATTTCCAAAAGTCATTCCTGACTATTTCTCAGGATCATTTTTTCTGGGGTGCAGGCTCCAGACTGTTCCAATGCTGCCATGCCTGCCTCCTCCCAAGGCTTTAACACTGATTGCTTTCTTTCCATCCCTTCTTCCCTTGACTTCAATTGCAGCCAGAGAGTTTCTAAGGACTCTGGGTTTCATGGCTTCCAGCATTCCTGTGCTCCCCCTAACCAAACTTCACATGAGAAAGCTTCAGTGGTTTCTAAGGTCAGTTTGGCTTTAACATTCTCATCCTTCAGATTTTCTAGTTCCTCTACTTCCATGCCTCAAGCTGGAACTTCAGTGATGGATTTGTCAGTTGTCTCACACCCCAGGGCTTCCTTTTCACCCTCCAATCCCCTCTCAGGAACTCTTCACAGATGCGTCAGATGTGGGGTGGGGGGTCTCCTTTTGTCCTCTGAAAGTACAGGGTTATTGGTCTCTTCGACAAATGAAAGACTACATCAGTGTCAAAGAGATGAGAGCCCTTCTTGTGGCTCTTCAGGCTTTTCATTCTCTTTTCCTTCCAGGGCCCTTCAAGATTCTCAAAGACAATACCACAGTGATGTGGTATGCCAACAAGCAAGGGAGGACAAGGTCTTGTTTCCTATGCAGGTTAGCCCTTTAGGTTTGGGATCTGGCTATCGAGTATCATGTGACCCTTCAGGCAGTTTACATTCTCTCAGAACAGAACACTGTGGCAGATTCTTTGAGCAGATCCATAACACAATCCACAAGTAGATGCTTCACAGGAATGTGTTTCTGAGCATTTTCCACCAGTGGGGTACTCCACAAGTAGATCTAATTGCTCCCTCCTGAACAGACAACCTCCTCTATGTTATGCCAGAGTCTCATGACCTCTGGCCTGGAAGGTGGATGCCCTCTCTTTTTCTTGGAGGGGGATGTTTTGTTATACTTCCCTCCCTTTCCCCTCATTCCAAAAGTCCTGTTCAAGATAGAATAGGATTCTCCAAAAATGTTGCTGGTGACAACCTTTTGGCTCATACAGCATTGCTTCCCTCTTCTTCTGCATCTACCCAAGGGCAATCATCACAAGTTACCTCACAGGGTGGACCTACTCACACAAAACAAGGGATCTCTCATCCACCCCCCCATCCATGTCTCAACTGACATTGTAAGTGATAGGGTTTTGATCCCCTACAGAAACCTTTTTCTGAGCATGTGCTCCAGGGCCTGCAGGAGGCCAGGAAACCCTCTACTATGAAATATTACTTATCCAAATGGAAGAGGTTTTCTGTTTGGTGCCTTTCTCGTAACCTGGATCCACTTAATGTGGATGTTCCTGTGGTTCTTTCTTATTTGTTTGAATTGCTTAAATGCTGGGTTGGCATATTCTTTTGTTAAGACTCACCTATCAGCTATCTCTGCTTGTTTGCCTTTGACTCCTCCTTTAGTCTCTAGATTTGAGGCCAAACAGTTTCTTAAATATGTCCTTCTTATTAGGCCTCCCAGGAAGCCTGGCCCTTCTTCCTGGGACCGTAATTTTGGTTTACAATTGATTCAGGCTCCTTTTGAGCCTGCTGCTTCAGCTTCCTTACAGCATTGTTATTGGAAGGCTACTCTTCTTTTGGCCCTTACTTCTGCCAGATGGGTGTCTGAGCTGCAAGCTCTTATGGCTGTTCCTCCCATTTTAGTTTTCCATAAGGACAGGGTGTTCCTTCATACTAATCCTTCTTTTATGCCCAAGATGGTTAATGAGTTGTCTCTTAATCAGTCTAAGGAAAAACAACAAACTGCCATTGAGGTGAAGAAAACTTGTTGCAGCAAAATTAAATTAAAATCCACCTTTATTTTATATAAAAATTGTCATGAGCACTTTCATCCGTTCATGTATAAAGGAACTTCATCAGAAAACACATTTTACTAACAAAACGACATTTAAATAATCACAATTAAGATCACATGATATTGATTTAAACCAATCATTTTCTTCCTAAATTAATGACCCCCCTCCCTAAACCATAAAGAAATATTAGCAATTCAAAACCGTTACAGTGTTACTAAATAAATAAGTAAAAGAGTATATAAACAAATATAAATAAATAAATAAATGAACTAAGCAGCTGACTAAAGACATAACAACCTAATATACTAATTCATCTGTAAAGAGCTTTGATTTTAAAGACACAGTTGATCGAACAGCACTCATTAAGACCTGGCCAGGCATAAGCATTCAGCATTATTTGCCAGCTCAACTCTTTTTTCCAATAACAAAGCCCATGCACTTCCTCAAATGTCATGTTTCATGTCATCAATTGCCATATATTTAAAATAGTGTCCTTAATGACTGTAAATGTGTTTAGCAAGGGTGCTATTGGGCTTGTCCTTTTTTATACTGTTTGTATTCATAAATATGTTCTTTTAATTTATGTTCTGTCTTGCCGACATAACATGGGCGCTCATGACAAAATGCTGTTTAAACAGCTGGGCATGGTCACAAATTCCCAAAGTGATGTGGACGTCCTCTAAGAGGGTCTCACCTAAACAAATGACTGGTGCCAGAAACATGGCCTCAAGCTGAATGCCAAAAAATGGATCCTCATCCCCTTTGGCAAGAGTGATGTCCCCACATATTATCATATTAATAGCAACATCCTAAGTACACAAACAGTAGTGAGAGATTTGGGCACCCAGGTTGATAGCAACCTGACTTTTGACCACCATGTTGCTTCCATTGTATGGAAAGCTTCTTACATGGCCCACCTCATAAGTAAGGGTATCTCATCCAGGGACAAAGAGGTCATAACATCCCTGTATTCTTCTCCTATAAGGCCAATTAATGAGCACAACGCCTACTTTGGCATGTACCTCGCAAAGCACATCCAGCAGCTGGAGAGACCACAGAGGTTCCTCACCAGGAGAATTCAGGGCATCAAACATCTACCCTACACAGATAGGCTAGAAGCCCTGTTGCTCTACTCAGTTTCATACAGACTCCTCAGAGGTGACCTCTGTCTGGCATACAAAGCAATCTCAGACCTTGCCTTGATAGGACTGCTGCATATCCGCAAGTCAAGCTCCACTCGAGTAACCCATAAGTGCGAACTCAACCTGGTCTGTGATATCAATAGGATTTGTTGGCGGGACATATTTGTCTCCCAGAGACTCCCCCATCTGTGGAACAGACTCCCTCTCCATGTTAAGCAGAGTATCTCATTATCCCTTTTTAAGCGCAACCTGGATAACTGGATGGGAAACAGAAAATGCATCCCTGTGATTCCCCCTGTGTCTCTGCTGGACAGGGGCTTTGAGTGCTGATTTGTCTAAACATGGGCTAAACTCTTGGCTAGGCTTATAAGGGCCTCAGGGCCAGTAGCCTAGTAACCTCCTCTGATCCTATGATACTACTTCCCGAGAGTCACAATTGTACACTCCTTGAATTTTATAATAACATCCTATAACAAAAAAAAAACATGTCTAGTATTAGTAATCTTACAATAAGAGCAGAAGCCACATTTCTTCATCTTATGTCTACATCTTGGACTCCAATTCAAGTTCTCTAAAATATTTTTAAAATTTAAGCCCCTACGAAAAACAATCTGGTTTATTTCCTATTTTTTCCCTAACAAAATCCTCATCAAAAAGGATCCAGTTTTTATGTATTACATTTCTAAGCATGTTAGAATTAAAATTAAAAGTAGTAATAAAAATAGTATTCAACCTATAATCAATATTACTATTAGTATTAAATTGTTGTTCCTCAAAAGTATTAACCTCTAAAGTTACATTATTGATAATGGTTGCCTCCCCACTCAGAATGGGCTTAAAATGGCCAGAGGCTGTCTTATGTTGTACTTTCCCAACTAATTAATTAAGTAGTTGGTTAGGATACCCCCTACTGGAAAACATATGCACTTAATTGTTAAATTCCCCAATAAAATTTTGTTCAAGGGAAACCATCCGTGCTGCTCTAACCAGTTGAGCCTTAACTGATCTTTTCTGATGGAATGGGTGAGCACTTGAAAATTGAAGGAATGCATTGGAATATTTTTATTTCTGTATATTCCAGATGTGTATTTTTTTCTTCCATAATCCTTAGTCAATAATATATCCAAGTAAGCTAATTCATTATGATTAACCTTGTATGCAAATGACAGGAAACTTGTAGTATTGTTAATATACTGAATAAGTGTATCAATATTCTCTTTCTTGTCCTTCCAAATTATAAACATGTCATCAAGGTATCAAATATATAGATGGATTTTTATTTTTCATAAATTTGCCCTTCAATATATATTGGTGCTCCCATTGAGCCATTACGAGTGGTTGCAAAGAGAGTTTGAATTTCACTCTGAGGAGCTGGATACAATTCTAACTGAAGCACCTCTCACATATAAAATGAAGGAATTTGATTATAAAATGCTTAGGTACAAAAAACTTCAGCTTGAAAATGCATTCTTGTTTGAATGCATTAAGAACATACAAATTCCAAAGAGCCTATGCTTTTGGCATTATCCTAGTGGTTTAGAAGCAAATTTACCTCTACACCTGGGACTTTTACAGTTTTTCAAGAGACAGGTTTGTGAGCTTCATGAGCTATTAATAAAACACAATGCCAAAGAGACTGGTAATTTACTAGTAGATGTAACAACATTGGACAACAATATTAAACAGGACAGTTCATGTGAGAGGTACAAATATGACTACCAAAGGACCTTTAACAGCATTGATCACTATTTGCACAACCTGAAGGCAATGGAAAGTAGGAAGATCCAGATAGACAGGGCCAGTTATGCTAATTGCTTAGCTTACCCAAACCTCCCATATTCCCAAAGGTGGGGAACAAAATATCAACAATAGACTCATTGTAGTAAGTAACACTTTGAACCAGGAAAACACTCAAAGTGGAATTTCTGATGTACCTCCAATTAACCATATGAATGAATTTCTTCCATTAAGGCAATCAGAGACTAAGGCAGAGAAATCAAGGAGCACCACACATTAACCAATCAAATCCTCAGGATTTTTACACACCCTCCAGGAGGAACCAATGATGACTGGTGAATCAACCACGGCCCAACTTTGTCAACCAACCATGGGGCAACTATGGCAGGAGGAAGAGTCAAAGTAAACTTTATTGTCATTCAAAAACCACACAAGTACAAAAACTGAATGAAATTTCGTGTCTCCATACTGAATATGCAGACAACATATAGACTATTTTCACAGACATTTACATATAACAACTAGCTATTACATCTTAGACATACAGGTAAACAGACATACTGCACATAATTAGAAATATGAAGTTATGTACCTACCATGACGTTTTATGTTAGTTGTCTTCTTCTCGCCTTCTTTCTTGCTGGTTGGGTTTGGAGCCGATCCTCGGCTCTGACTCAGCCTTTTTCTAAAGCTCGAGAGCTACTTACTGGCTCGAGGCCTCCCTATATCCCACAATGCCTGGCGCTAGACCCCCAGATCTTGTTTGGAAGACCTAACACTATAATAATAAAATTTGTAGGACAAACTGTCCCAATAACAAGACTTTAGCTACAGGGCTGAAGAAAAGTGTAGAGGACACAAAAACAGTAAAGACTCAGCCAGTGGTAAGACTGGTAGGAGAGCTCTTCTCGGTCCATCTAGGCTAGGGGAATGGAGGGTGGGACGCAAGAAAGAAGTCGAGAAGAAGACAACTAACATGGAACGTTATGGTAGGTACATAACTTCTTAATGTTAAGTTGTCTCTCTCGCCTTCATTCTTGCTGGTTGGAACAGCGTCCCTAGCACCTTAGTCCTGGGAGGCTCATCGGAACAGACTCTTGAGCACAGTGGAACCAAAATCAGCTCTTCTCCTAGAGGCCAGATCCAATTTATAATGTGAAATGAAGGTATGAGGGGTGGCCCATGTGGCCGCCGCACAAATGGCTTCCATTGGTCATCTTGCTTGAAAGGCTACCGACGTAGCTAAAGCCCTAATAGAGTGGCCTTTAGGTTTAGCAGGGAGTTCTTTATGCCTCAACTGATAAATAAGGGTAATAATAGAGGACAACCACTTGGATAAAGTTACTTTGGACACTGGTCGACCCTGCTTACCCTCTGCATAGCACAGGAAGAGTTGGTCTGATTTCCTTATTTGCTCATTCCTATGCAAATAGAAACGTAATTGCCTATGAACGTCCAACTGGTGTAATTTGTTTTCAGATTTGTTGGAATAATTTGGAAAAAAGACTGGTAGATCGATGGATTGATTCAAATTGTTCTCAGAGGGGACCTTAGGAAGGAATGAAGGATTAGTCCTGAGTGAAACTCTATCCTTATGGAAAACTAGATAAGGAGGATGAACACAAAGGGCTTGAAATTCAGAAACTCTCCTTGCTGAAGTAATGGCCACCAAAAAGAGTGTTTTCCAAGTAAGCAATTTCAAAGAACAGGAAGCTGCCGGTTCAAAGGGGGGAAGTATCAAGGAAGCTAGGATCAAATTCAAGTCCCAGGGAGGCGGGGGATCCCTGACTGGAGGCCTAAGCAAAATTGTTCCTTTTAGAAGGGCTTTGCAAAGCTTATGGGACATGATGCTCGTCTCTGACAGGCCCGTATGGAAATTGGAGATTGCCGACGAGGAGCCCGCTTGAAAAAGTTCTGCTAAGAAGTCCAGAACATTATGGACAGGGGCCATAAAGGGGTCAATATTTCTAGCCTCTGCCCAGAAAGAGAAACATTTCCACTTACTAGCATAAGTCTTCCTGGTTGTAGGTTTGTGTGAGGAGAGGATAATCTTACGCACTGAATTGGAAATACTGGGAAGACTGGCTAGGGTTGGAAGTGGAGCAACCAAGCAGTGAGGTTGAGAGACTGAAGAGACTGATGCAGCCTGCCCGACTGATGCATCAGGAGGTCCGGAACTGGGTCCAGATTCCATGGCTGTTCTAGAAGGTGACAATGCAGGAATGGGAACCAGATTTGTCGAGGCCAGTAGGGAGCAATGAGGATCATTTTGCAACCCAGCACGGTAGCTTTCTGAATCAGTTTGGGGATTAGTGGAAAGGGTGGGAATGCATACAGAAGTCCCTGGGGCCAATCGTGAACTAGAGCATCTCTGGGGGAGTGTCCAGGAAGAGGGAAGAGGGAAGAGAGTGAAGAAACTGTCACACTTGCTGTTGTGAGGAGTTGCAAAAAGGTTGCAGCAAAGCTGACCCCATTTGCGGAAGATTCTGTCCGCTACTGTCCTGTTGAGAGACCATTCGTGAGGCATAAGAATAGCTCTGCTTAGCCTGTCCGCTATGATGTTGGACTTCCCAGGGATGTGCGTTGCCATCAAAAACCGTTGAGAGGAGATTGCCCACTGCCATAGTCTGAGTGCTTCTCGACATAAGGGATAAGACTTGGTTCCACCCTGCTTGTTGATGTACCACACTACAGACATATTGTCTGTCTGAATTGCAATGGTCCCAGTGGGTAGAGAGTTCTGAAGAGCTTGCAACGCTAAAAGCACCACCCTCATCTCCAAGACATTTATGTGCAAGTGGTACCCGTGGGGTTGTCAGGTGCCCTGGACAGTCCTGCCCTGAAAATGCCCCCCCCCAATCAGGGAGGCATCCGTGGTCACCGTGGCAACTGGAGGAGGAAGGACAAATGGTCTGCCCTGGGGTACTGATGGAGAGACCATCCACCAAGCCAAGTGGTCTTTGCATGACTGTGTGATTATTATCTTGTGAGACAAAGGAAGTTGTTGAAAAGACCATTGGGTGAAAAGCATCCACTGGAGGATCCTCATGTGAAAGCGAGCCAGGGGAACTAATATGATTGCTGCTGCTATGAGACCTAATGTTTTTAGGACGAATCTGGCCTGAATCTTTCTGCAGCCTAATAATACTTGTACATGTCGGCGAATGTCTGCCACTCTTTCTACTGGAAGTCTTGTGGACAGATCTTTCGTATTTAATCTTGCTCCTATAAAAGTTAAGGACTAGCAAGGCGATAAAGCAGACTTTTTGAAATTTATTGAGATACCTAGGTTGGAGCATGTATGGATGGTATAATCCCTGGCTCTCAGCAATTGATGTCTGGTGGTAGCAGTAAGGAGCCAGTCGTCTAGATATGGAAACATTTGGAATCCTTGCCATCTCAGGTGAGCGGTAACCACTGCCATGCATATGGTGAACAACCTGAGGGCTGTGGTGAGACCAAAGGGCAGGGCTCTGAACTGGTAATGACTGGCTTCCAGCCGGAAGTGGAGAAACCTTCTGGAAAGCCTGTCCATTTTGATGTGGTAGTATGCATTCTGAAGATCTATGGAGCATATCCAATTGTCCTGACCCAAAAAGGGTAGAATGGACTGAAGCGTGACCATCCGGAACTTTGTTCTTCAAACAGACTTATTTAGTCTGCTGCGATCCAAAATGGGTCTCCAGTCCCCTGTCTTTTTTGGTACCAAAAAGAACTTTGAGTAAATTCTGGATCCTTGCTGGTCTGCTGGGACTTGCTGGATGGCCTGTTTTTTTAGCAGTCTTGAAATTTCTTGTACTGCCTGTTCCCTTAGACTGGGTGGAACATCTGGGATGGGGCTGTTTGATTTTAGGGGAGTGTGGACAAACGGGATTTTGTAACCTCTGGATATGATAGACTGTACCCATTTGTCTCGAGTGATGAGACGCCAGGTTTCTGGGTACAGAGACAACCTTCCCCCGACTGCCTCCAAAGGCGGACAGCCGGGCAGCCCCTCAGGGGTGCTGGAAGGGCTTGTCAGAGAAAGATTCCCTGCTACCCTGATTCTGCGGACCCCCTCTGCCCCACGGGTGGTGTCTATTGTTGTTCCCTCCTCTGCCTCTGGAGGGAAACTCACCACGTGTGTCAGGCACGGCTCCCTGGGGTTTCCAGAACCACATTTTCCCACTCTTCTGACCCTTAGGGTATGGTCTAGAGGGAGTGGAAAAATGGACTCCCACAGCAGAGAGAGTCTTGCCTTCCTGCTCACACCTGGTAAGTGTATCTTTCACCTGAGGTCCAAACAGAGCCGAACCATCAAAAGGGGTATTGGTGAAAGATGCCTTGAAGGGATCAGTAAAGTTACATAACCGCATCCAGGCATGCCTTCTCAAAGCCAAGCCTGTGCCTGCGGCTCTACTCGCCCCATCAGCCGCATACAAAATGAGCCGCATGGAGGAGTTTACAATAGAATTAAGAGTTGCCAGCTGGGAGTTTATCTTGTCTTGAGTCCCCGCAGCTGATGGATCTTGCAGGGTATCTCCTAGCTCCTTGAGGAGATCCCTCTGAAGACGGGTGAAGTGGCACAAATAGTTCAGCAACTGCATGGAGAAGGTCACTGAGGAAAACATCCACTTCCCATATCTATCCATCATCCTAGACTCTTTATTAGGAGGATGGACAGGTACAGAAGTGTCAGCCAACTCCTTTTTTGTGGCAGCTGCTACCACCATGGCATCAATGGGGACACCCTTTGTCAGAAATTGTTTATCTTGGGGGGCCGTGATAAACTTAGTGGGCCTACAAGGGGTTGGTTCCAGTGTGTCCAGAGCTGACCACGCCTTCCGAGCCACCACTTCCATTAGTGGATCAAAAGGCGGAGACACCCAGGAGGTGGAGGGGCGAGAACCAAATGCATCCAAGTATACTGACTCATCCTCAGAAGGGTTAAGGGCGGACCAGGTTCCCCTCTGCTTAAGGATCTCAAGGATGTCTGAGAAAGAGACATCTTCAGAGGGGGATCTTGGGGACCCTTCCAAATCCTCCAAGTCAGTATCTGACATGACTGACTCTGGGGAGTCAACATGTTTCCTCTTACATTTTCTCTTTCGAGGTGGCTCCTCTAAAAAATCAGGGGAGGCCTCGGAAGAGGAAGATACACCCAATGGGGTGACCTGGAGCATTTGATCCCCTCGCTTGGGGTCTGGAGGAGGGGCAGAGACCGAAGCAGGCACCCTGGGGGGAGGAGCTGAAGGGGCTGATTGAGGTTCAGACTCAGAAGTCAGCATGCTCCTCATGACCTCGAAGGCGCCCCTGTCCAGCACAGAACAGGGTCCCCCCTCCAAGGAGATGGGAATCCTCTTCGGCACCAAAAAGGATGGCTCCAAAGCCGATGTAGGAGCCTAGCTTACCTGCACTGAAGCTCCGAGAGGGAGAACAGGGTCAGACAAGGGTCCAATGCCACTCAACCCCTCTGAGCTGACGAGGGAGTCTCGGTGCCCAGATCCCTCCAAGGACAGAACCATTGAATAAATCAGAGCCGACGAAGGAGCCGAAAGAGGAAGTATCAGCACCGACGTTTCCAAGATCCAAGCCCCTACTAGCTCCAGCTCCGAACTGACAGGAGGAGTCGGAGGAGGAACTACTTTGGAAAGAGGAGCAGCCACAGCCTGATGAGGAGGGCTAGTTAACATCTTAGCCAGGGCCTGCGATTTGAGGAGTCTACTGACCACTCTCTCCAAGTCATGATCGGACAGCCTCGAGGACCGAGAAGAGTGGGACCTATGGCTCCATTCAGACTGTAGCAAAGGTGATCCCGGAGCCAAGAGAATTGACTCCAGAGATGGTGACCTGGATTACTTACGGCTCCCTGATGGCTCCGACAGCAAGGTTGGAGCCGAGAGAGATTTTGATACTTCGGTCCTGGCAGGAACTGCAATTGAAGCAGACGCTCCACCTGGTGACGGCTCCGAACTGGGAGCCGACGGCTTGGTGGGCTTAGGGGTTTTAGCTGGCTGAGACTTTGCCGGAGACCCCTCGGGTTTTAGCAAGCCCCTGAGAATTAACTTGTTCCTACCTCCTGCAGGTGTAGGGAACCCAAACAATAAACACAAGAAGTGTGGCCGTCTGTCAGAGACATTTTCTGACAGCACGAGTCACACTTCTTGAACCCTGATACCTTGGTATCCTTCAACATAATAGAAAATAAAAGGAATACCAATGGAGAAAGTTTTTCGATTAGTGTAGAAAAACAAACACACTCACACACACACACTAGTCCCACACCTTCACACAAAAGACTTATGTAACTATGCTATCAAAAAAAAAAAAACTAAGAAAATTATGATCTTATACTATAAAAAGGCTAAACACTACTTCCTACTGAAAACACTATACCAGGGAAGGGGATAGCCTCTAGCTTAAACAGCCTACTGGAAGATGGGGGGGGGGGGACTCTCTAAGTAAAACGAGTTTCCAAAGGGTCAGAAAAACAAGGAAACTAAAACTAGTCTACAGAACTACTCTAATTTTAACAAAACAATTTGAAAACTATACACTAACAAATTAGCTATTACAAATACAAAAGATTAATACGACCTGAGCCAGTGAAGCGCAACCTCGTAGCTGAAGTGGCAAATGAGATCTGGGGGTCTAGCACCAGGCATTGTGGGATATAGGGAGACCTCAAGCCAGTAAGTAGCTCTCGAGCTTTAGAAAATGGCCTAGTCGGAGCCGAGGGTCGGCTCCGAACCCAACCAGCAAGAATGAAGGCGAGAGAGACAACTTAACATCTTATTTTAACACTTTTCACAGTGAACACTTACTTGCATGAGACTAGTATTGCACAGGTACTTGATTAAGACATTGCATTGATCCTTACACAGAAAAGAGACATTTAAGTATTGCACTGTGAACATTAGAGTGTTGCACTATGGACCTTAGAGTATTGTACTATGGTTAATTTACAAATTCATAACATGTATTGCACTGAAAGAAGAGATATTTTATTGCATTACTTCTGCTCTAGATGGACTATAAGTTAACAGTCATGGTGTATATTGCACTAAGAAGAGGAATTAACAGAAACTTTAAAGGTTGATTCTGTGCAATCAGATCTGATGACAGCATTGACTGGTGAGTACAGAATTGTGACTAATTATGAGGGGGATTTTAAAATATATAATTTTTCAAACACGGATATAGATGTACAGATAGTGAATATCCTCAGTAAGGGATTGCCATTTGTTCCTGTCACAAGAGTGAACTTATCCACACCCCTTTTGGACCTGAAAATATTTTTAAGGAAACTGAATTTTAGATTATTTTTTTATCATCATTCTGACCCAAACAGGGGTTCAGGACCCCCAGTACTTTCAATCCACCCCTGCATCCCCTATTGCTGCTATATGAGAAAATGTGTGAGTTGGATATCAGGGATCTATTATCTAGATCCCAAGGATGAGAGGTTAAATGATAATTTAACAGAATAGGACCAAGTTTCCCTTGATTTCCTGAAGCAGCAAAAAATTAGAGTTATGAAACCCAATAAGGGGGGTGGATTGGTCATTATGGATGTTTATGACTACAACAATAGGATGGTGAACATTTTACAGACTGACGCTTATGAGTTAGTGTTGAGGAACCAGCTGAATGGTTCTTATAAACGTATCAATTCTCAAATTCAGAATATGTTTATTGAGAGGAAAATTGATTTGGACTTTACAACTATTTACATGTGGGAGCCCTTTAACCCCAGTAATTTTCAGCATTCCAAAAATTCATAAAGACATTAACAGCCCACCCATGTACCCAACTGTAGATGGGAGAAATTATATCACCTATGCAATAGCTAAATACTTGGATAATAGATTAAAGGAATGCCTGAAAGATGAGAGACTGATATGTAAAGACTCATGAATTTTTTTTGGATATTATTAACCAACTTGAGTTTGAACTGGGTGACATTTTAATGACTATAGATGTAAAAAACTTGTATATAGTTATTCCTCAAAAAACTGGGATTGCGATGGGGTCACCTTATGGGGCTACTTTTGCAAATATCGTAATGGCTCAATGGGAGCACCAATATATACTGAAGAACAAATTTATGAAAAATAAAATCCATCTCTATATTCGAGAACTTGATGACATTTTTATAATTTGGAAGGACAAGAAAGAGAATATTTATGCATTTATTCAGTATATTAACGATACTACTAGTTTCCTGTCATTTGCATACGAGGTTAATTATAATAAATTAGCTTACTTGGATATATTATTGACTAAGGTTTATGGAAGGAAAAAATACACTACTAGAATATATAGAAAGAAAACATATTCCAATGCATTCCTTCAATTTTCAAGTGCTCACCCATTCCATCAGAAAAGATCAGTTGTTAAGGCTCAATTGGTTAGAGCAGCATGGGTGGTTTCCCTTGAACAACATTTTATTGGGGAGTATAACAATTTAGGGCATATGTTTTCCAGTAGGGGGTACCCTAACCAACTACTTAATTAATTAGTTGGGAAAGTGCAATATAAGAGAGCCTCTGGCCATTTTAAGTCCATTCTGAGTGGGTAGGCAACCATTATCAATAATGTAACTTTAGAGGCTAATACTTTTGAGGGACAACAAATTGATACTAATAGTAATATTGATTATAGGTCAAATACTATTTTTATTACTTCTTTTAATTTTAATTCCAACATGCTTAGAAATATACTATATAAAAATTGGGTCCTTTTTGATGAGGATAGATTTAAACAGAAAGAATAGGGGATAAGCCAAAGATTGTTTTTCATAGGAGCTTAAATTTTAAAAATATTTTAGAGAACTTGAATCCGTGTCCAAGGTGTACACCTAAGATGAACAAATGTGGCTTCTGCCTTTATTGCAAGATTATTACTACTGGAGATGTTTTTTTCTTTTGTTAGAGGACTTCTTCTTCCAGCTTTTCCCAGTTAGGGGTCGCCACAGTGGTTCACCTGTCAGCTCATGATTGGCAGTGGAGTTTTAGGGTGCTGAGTTGCCATCCCGGTATCCAACCTTCCACAGAAGGCACACACATGCACGCACTCATGCCTAGGGCCAATTTAGAGTATCCAACCCACCTACAGCATGTCTTTTGGATGTGGGAGGAAACCGGAGCACCCGGAGGAAACCCACTTGACCACAGGGAGGACATGCAGACTCCACATAGAAGGCACCCCAGCCGAGGATTGAACCGGAGAACCTCTTGCTGTGAGGCACCAACGTTAACCGCTGCACCACTGAGGCCTCCCTTCTTTTGTTAGAGGACATTATTATAAAATTCAAGTTGTGTACAATTGTGACTCTCGGGGAGTAGTTTATGCAGTGTTTTGTCAGAAGTTCCCATGTTTTTATGTGGGTAAGACAGAGCATAAATTAAAAGAACGTATTCATGCACATGAATATAGTATAAAAACAGACAAACCCAATAGCACCCTTGCTAAACACATTCACAATCATCAAGGACACTATTTTAACTATATGGCAATTGATGATGTGAAACATGAAATTAGAGAAGTCCATGGGCTTTGTTATTGGAAAGGAAAGAGTTGATCTGGCAAATAATGGTGAATGCTTATATCTGACTGGGTCTTAACGAGTACTGTTCGATCAACCATGTCTTGAAAATCAAAGCTCTTAACAGATGAATTAACATATTAGGTTATTTCTTGAGTCAGGTGCTTAGTTCATTTATTCAATTATTTATTTATATATGTATATACTCATTTACTTATTTATTTAATAACACTGTAACAGTTTTGAACTGGTAATATTTCTTTATGGTTTAGGGAGGTGGGTCATTAATTAGCAAGGAAATGATTGGTTTAAATGGATGTCATGTGATGTTTAACCGCGATTATTTAAATACAGTGTTTTTACTAAAATGTGTTATCTGATGAAGTTCATTTACATATGAATAGATGAAAGAGCTCATGACAATTTTTCTATAATATAAAGGTGCATTTTAGTTTTATTTTGCTGCAAAGAGTTCTCTTTGCCTCTGTGGCAGTTTGTTGTTTTTCCTTAGTTTGTGTTAGTCTTAATCAGTCTATTCATTTGCCCACTTTTTTTCCGTTCTCCACAGTCTGCTAGTGAGGAGGTTTTGCACACCTTGGATTTGCATATACAGCTTAATTATTTGGATAAGACTAAAGCTTTTCATAAGTCTGAACAGATTTTTGTTTCTTTTCATCCTAAGTCTTTAGGATTTTGCTCTTTCCAAGCAAAAGAATTATTCTTGGATATCTAAAGCCATTTTATTTTGCTATTCCTTTCATGGGAAGAGTCTTCCTTCTGTTATGACCCATTCTACTAGGATTGTGGCTTCTTCTAGTGTTTTTTTTTTCAGGGTTTGGATGCTAATTCTCTTCTTAAGGCAGCTAACTGGACTTCTGTGCATACCTTTAACCAAGCACTATAAGTTGGATGTGATTGCTAGGGCCAGAGCTGGTTTTGTCAGGGCCATTCTCGATGGCTTCCTTGAGAGCTCTGCTGGTCCTTCCTCCTCCCAATCTTCTTCCTGAGCTTTTTCCACTCTCCCTATTGTAAAAATACTGCAACAGTGATAGGGACATCAGAGTGCCCTTGGCAGGGGATCCCTATTGTAAAAATACTGCAACAGTGATAGGGACATCAGAGTGCCCTTGGCAGGGGATCCCTATTGTAAAAATACTGCAACAGTGATAGGGACATCAGAGTGCCCTTGGCAGGGGATCCCTATTGTAAAAATACTGCAACAGTGATAGGGACATCAGAGTGCCCTTGGCAGGGGATCCCTATTGTAAAAATACTGCAACAGTCATAGGGACATCAGAGTGTCCTTGGCAGGGGATCCCTATTGTAAAAATACTGCAACAGTGATAGGGACATCAGAGTGCCCTTGGCAGGGGATCCCTATTGTAAAAATACTGCAACAGTGAAGAGAAGGACATCTTTTAAGGTAAGATTTTATACAAATGTACTATCCCCAATATGATAATATGAACTAAATCATGTTGTAGGAACCACATCTCAGAAAAGGGTTGTAAAAAGGATGATGAGAGAAACGAGATGCTAACAGAGGAAAAGAAATAGTGAATAAACTAAGATGTTTTTAATGAGGGACTGAATAAAATAATGTGATTAAAGCACGTTTGTGTGAATGTGAAGAAAATAATAGTATATGGGTGTAATAATAATAGAAACAAAAAGAGAAACCTAATGTTCAAAGGTGAAGTTTGGTCCCTTTAGTCAGAGAGGCAAAAGCCATGTCAGGGAACATACCAGGTAATCCTCTCATGGAATGGGAAAGAAAAATGAAATGTGAAAATAGCATAGAAATATTAAAAATATACTAATGTTAAAGCATATCAGTGTGAATGTGAAGAAAAAGAACAGTAATGCATGAGTGTAATAACAACACAAAACTAAAGGAGAACTCTAATGTTCAAAAATTAAGTGCAGTCCCTTCAGTGAGGGAACAGCCACACCAGAGAACACGTCAAGTAAAGCACTCTAGCAGTGGGAAAGAAAAATAAAATGAGATAATAACATTGGAGAAATGAAAAATATTCAAGTTAATAATATAAAATAAAAGTGTAATCGAATGCTGAAAGTGAAGGATGGTCCTTTAGTCAGTGAGGCAATAACCACACCATGGAACAACTCAAGTAACACAACCTGAGGAGTAAAAAAGAAGAATAAAATGTGACAATAACACCGAGAAAAAAATATGCAAATGTTATGTTTTATGTACTGGGTAGACACTAAGACATTTCAGTACCCCTCACAAAGTCATTTAAATTTAGATGGGAGATGGGAGGAGGAAGGCTAGTCTGTCATGAATACTGGAAAGGGAGGGGAGAAGGAAGGTGAACAGAGAAGTTTCCTAGCCTTAAGGAAATAAACTGACATAATAGAAATGCTGTTTAAAATGTGCAGAATGAAATGACTGGGGGGGGGGGGTGGAACACATACTATAGAGATATTGGAAGGAATGTAGAGGAGAGTAGAGGAATCAAACTGACAAAAATGAGAATAAAGAAGATAGGCTAATGGGAAGGTGAAAGCAATGGTAAGAGGCACAAAAGCTGTGATGGTGAGCAAAGTTGGAGATCCTAAGAACAACTGTACTGTCATGGGCATGACAGAGCTAAGGGTCAAAGTGCAGGCAATACTGCATAGAGTGGAAAAACCTCTGAATAGGGAAGTCTAATCTGTACACACACACACACACACACACACACACAGATATATATATATATATATATATATATATATATACCACAGAGAAAACTGGTACTTCTGAGCAACAAAGTTGCTGGCTGAGAATCCTAAAAAAATCAGAAAATAGAATTATGTACAGTAGACGAGCCCAGTTGAGACTTCATAGTAATTAAGCAATAATAACTTGTTTAGAAATAAAAACTACCTTATTGAAAAACGAACAGATATCTTGTGTACTGGGCTTGCTCCTGTATGTCAAGCTTTGCTGAGATGATTTTGTAGATAGTTGCAGCAAGTTGTTCTGCCCTCAGGCTCTGATGTCTCAAGCTGAGCTTGTCTACAGTGCATGATTCTTTTTTCCTGATTTTTAGGATTCTTAGCCAGCAGCTTTGTTGCTCACAAGGACCAGTTTTCCCTGTAGTCTATTGTTTTTCCTTATGGGATGGAGGTGTCTCAGCCCTAAGGCTAGAAAACTATTGTGCCACAACACAAGGATCTGTGCTTCTGTTTTCTTTGGCCCTGTCTGTCTACTAGGAAGGCAGGTCAGGTTTTGATGTTTGAGAAGAAGCAGTGAAAGCATGGAGTACAGTAGACAGAAGGAGGTTCCCAGAAAGTGATTGGATGCAAACAGAGATTTGGGAGCTGAACAAAAGAAAGAATAACAACTAAATCTGTTGATCTGTTTAATAAAATACAAGATAGGGGTACTGCCAATGTCATGGAAGGAAGCAATCCTAGCAGCAATACTAAAAGTGGGGAAAGACCTCTTCCTATAGGCCCACATCCAATTTGAATAATGACTACAAATGTTTAATACAAATACAGGCAGATAAGTTACAGAGGTTTATTAGCAAAAATGATCAACTTAGGCCAAACACGATTTGTTGTATGAAGAAGAACAGTAGATAGTCTGAAAAAGAATTTGCTATTAATACAAGATGTGGAAGAAAGGAAAATGGCATTGACATTGACATTGATATCCCTACAAGCCAAAAAGGCATTTGGTAGGGTAAACTGGAATTCTACGTTCAAGCTACTGGAGACATGAGGATTTACAAATGACCATATAAGCATGTTAAATATATGGAGGCAATAGCTAAGCTGAAGATTCAAGCTAGATTGTCAGACAAAATATTCATTGAAAGGTGGACTAGGCGGACTGTCCACTATCCCTTTGCAAAATACATAGAGCCATTGGCAAAGGTAATAAGGAGATTGTAGATAAGGGGATACACATGGGGGCATATGAAGGGAAAACAATCCCCTATTAGGATAATATCCTTCTAACCTTGGCACATTACGTAGAAGACATAGGGAACGTCTGGAGTATACTGAGGGACTTAGGGAGGAAGTCAGCAGAAGAGAAAGCAAAATGGTAGCTATAAATAAAGATGAGAAATAAGAAGATAAGAAGAGATAATCGGAAGATGAAAGGGAGAAATTACATTTCTAGGCATCTGGCTGAAAGGGAGAAATTAAATTTCTAGGCATCTGAATCAAAGAAGTTGGCATATGAAAAGATGGGGTCTACTTCAAACGATCAAATGGACACATTGTCAAAAACCCTTATGGTTGAGACCATATGGTCGACAATACCATCTGTCGAACCACTCTGAATGACATGGTGGTACCATTGAGGAAAGCAGAATTTGCCCTTTTCCACATTGTAGTGCAATCTCGGGGGTTGGTGTGTATATATATATATATATATATATATATATATATATATATATATATATATATAAAATATGCAAAGGGGTGTAGGGATGCAGGGTGGTTTACCCCTCCTTCAAGAACATTGTTTCTGTTGTTTGCAGGAATTGGGTTTTGTGTTTTTTTGTTGATAAGCTGAATTGTCTACCATATGGTCTCGACCAAACTGGTTTCAACAATTTGTCCATTTAATTATTTGAAATAGACCCAAAAGATATACATTTTATCCACTAGGTCTCTTTAAACCTATATGTGTCAGATAATTCAACACTGTCAAAGACAGTGAAAAGAATGCAAATTCAAACTTCATAAAGTGGCAAAAAGCCATGGAATTTCTTAAGAGATGGAGAGCTCCCAGCTGCTCCATCAACTAATGACTTACATGGAATACCAAGGCTGCATAAACATGCTTGGCTTAACATTATTAGGTAATGGTTAGGACAGATTATGAGACTATTCATAAATAGGATACACATAATACTTTTGATTTCTTCTTATATAGGACACTGACATATAATAATTGGTATGCAAAGGGCTGAAAACTACAAAGAAAAAAAATAATAAACAATATACCTACACTTGCTTAGAGTAGTTCTGTGATTGGCTATGAACAACTTGACTGAATTTTACTTGAATTTGAAAAAATACATTTAAATGGGAATTAACATCTTTGTTTTAAGGTGTAGGGGAACAAAGATCTGCATACTCTCTGCTTCCCTTAATATATAGCAAAGACCTGCATACTCTTTGATTCCCTTAATATATTTACCTCAGATGTCACTGTACCTCAGAAAAAGCTGAATTATAACCTTTTGGCGAAGTCTATTGAGAATGACTTTTCAAACCCTGAGCTGTTCACATTCCTTACTTTATAGGGAGGTATACTTTCACACAGAGCTCATCCCCTATAAGTGTAACAAAATCTAAGGACAATAAAATAATGAAGACAGATCTTGCTGTTAAGTAACATTTCTTGGAAAAGCTGCATATTATAACATTTTTTATGCTCTTTCTGGTATCCATAGAATACTAATAATAATAAAAGGGAATATTTGAGCTCTGTGTGAAACAATTCAGCAACTAGGTTGTGATGATAGGAGGTGCTGCCAGCCATGCCAGGAGAAGTAGGGCACTTGCACCAGCACAGCTAGCTGGAATTTTGTAAATAATTATATGTCATTTGTATATCAAACTGATTTGTACAGATGCTTGTGCTGGAAATGTATTTGTGAGGTTTGCTTGCGTTAAAATGTATCTGTAACAGTGCACCCTGTCGGAATGACAAGAAATGTACATGTATTATTGTAACTGACTTAAATGTATATATTTTAATAGAGGACACTGGGACAGCAGAGGTTAATCAGCTAGCTTACTTTAAGAAAAATAAGGGAAATCTAAATGAGCTGATAAACATTAAAACGGCACACCACAGTGCTGATAGGACCAGAGAAGGTAGGTCTGGAAGAAGCCTTTGTTCATTAGCTCAGTAAAAAGAGGGGAAGAATCATGCACCGCCATAAAAATTTAGATGTGTATTGTAGCCATCTAGAGTCTATATTATATCATTGAACGCTTAAAAAAGTGAACGATGAATAATCGACCCCAAGTAAGCGAAAGCTTACAATCTCGAAAGCTCAGAACAGAGATTTTTTTTCCAAGGGAAAAAAAATTGCTGTTCCAAAAAAAAAAACCCAGAGCTGTTGGACATGCTACATCTAAAGAAATCCCAATCCCTCCGAGCTACATGCTCTGGGAACCTAAACCTTGCCACCACAATAAACAGGACATGTTGGAGGAATAGATTCCTGTCCCAGAGACTTCCTATACTCTGGAACAAGCTACCCATTTATGTCAAGCAAAGTTCCTCATTAGCACTCTTCAAGAAAAATCTTGATGAGTGGATGAGAAATAGGAAATACATCCTGGGGATCACTTCTGTGGCTCTGCTCAACAGGGGCACAGGAAATTAACTTTCTTTCAGCCAGGGAACCTTTTGGCTAGGCTTACTTAGGCCCTTCGGCCGATAGCCTTGTACCTACCTATGAACCATCCATCCATCCTCAACCCCTTTTCCCAGTTTTGCACATGGGGTTGGGCTGTCACTTCATATTATATATATATATATATATATATATATATATATATATATATATATATATATATATATGTATTTATTTATTTATTTATTTTTTGTCATACATACATGGGTGCAGCAGGACTAAGACAGAATATATGTGTGTGAATTAGAGGGAGGATAGAGGAATGGTGAGGATGCAGGAGTAGAGGTGGCAAAGCTGGATGAGTTTAAGTACTTGGGATCAACAGTTCAGAGTAATGGTGAGTGTGGAAGAGAGGTGAAGAAGAGAGTACAGGCAGGATGGAGTGGGTGGAGAAGAGTGTCAGGAGTGATTTG
Source organism: Protopterus annectens (assembly GCF_019279795.1). Classification (NCBI taxonomy): domain Eukaryota; kingdom Metazoa; phylum Chordata; order Ceratodontiformes; family Protopteridae; genus Protopterus; species Protopterus annectens. The sequence goes on along the minus strand of NC_056746.1, from coordinate 255,354,262 downwards.
TGACAGAGTACCAGTAAGAGTGAAAGGGAAGGTCTACAAGAGGGTAGTGAGACCAGCTATGTTATATGGGTTGGAGGCAGTGGCACTGACAAAAAGGCAGGAGTCAGAGCTTGACGTGGCAGAGTTGAAGATGTTAAGATTTGCATTGGGTGTGACGAGGATGGACATGATTAGGAATAAGTATATTAGAGGATCAGCCCAGGTTGGAGGGTTTGGAGACAAAGCCAGAGAGGCAAGATTACGTTGGTTTGGACATGTGCTGAGGAGGGATGCAGAGTATATTGGGAAAAAGATGCTAAGGATGAAGCTGCCAGGTAACAGGAAATGAGGAAGGCCTAAGATAAGGTTTATGGATGTGGTGAGAGAGTACATGCAGGTGGTTGGTGTGAGAGAGCAAGATGCAGAGGATAGGAAGAAATGGAAACAGCTGATCTGCTGTGGCGACCCGTAATGGGAGCAGCCGAAAGAAGAAGAAGAAGACATACATGGGTGCAGTGTGTCTCACTGACTGGATTGTGGTCGACTCATTGAGTGTCAATCAGAAGATAGCAAACCTCAATTCAATCTAACTGTGAGAAACAAGGAGACACACACTTCACCTCCTCCCCCCAGTTGTGTTAAAGCCCGTGTCTGTAAATTTAAATATTATTAATTCTAAACACCTCATCTCTCCATTCTATGTATCCTTTAGCACCCTTTTGTTATTACAATGGTGTGGAGCCATCTTATATACTGATGTTATAGCAGCAGCACTGTCCTTTACTTAGCTACCCTTTTCAAACATTTCCATCACTATCTTTTGGAAAAGTATATTCTTTCTGCTCTTCCTCTGCTCTGCTGCAGTCTTTCCTTTTCCTTGCCATATTTACAAAGAGTCAAACTCACACAAAGCCTACCCTTCTTAAACTTTCCCCCCACTCCTTTCATGTCAACTTATCTAACTTGCTCACTAACTCTTCAAAGATATCAACAATTAGCTGAGACTTAAATGATGCTTCTAATGGTCAAACTACAGGCATCATCTTTGTGGAACATTATAGAGCTCCTTAATCTTGTCAATGTGCAGAAGTTGTTTTCCTCCTCCTGAATCTCCAGTCTGCCTAAATAGATTCCTAGTCATAATCAAACTCTTCTGTTTGTATTTCTTCCACTGCACTAACTTACCCTCCTTTGGAGTCTCTGTTGTGCCCCAGATAGCTAACCTAAACTGCCCACACATGCCTCTTCACATACTCCCTTCATTCTGCACTATTTAACCAGAACCTCCTCATCCATCCATCCATCCATCCATCCATCCATCCATCCATCCATCCATCCATCCATCCATCCTCAACCCCCTTTTCCCATTTTATACGTGGGCCTTCTCTTATTTATTTCATTGCTCTCCTTCCATCCACTCGTGTGTAATTCCTCAGCTCCCCTTAATACAAGTGAGTGAGACAGATGCTGCTACTGTAGAGAATAGTTTAAATTTGAAAAAGTCCACTTCCCCATCTTCTAGACAGTTTCATCTTCCCCTTTGCTATTCTACTATGTTTATCCTCTCAAACAAATATTTTGCAGCAAGTATGAATTCGTTAGCTCCAGGAATTCTTTGAATTTAGTATGTGTAAATGTCACAATAAATATAAAATCCTGGACAGAATCAACATCTGCACTAAAATAATTTTCCCTGCTATTGCACTCTCTTTGCTAGACCATCTTCCATGTCATCTGTGATATCAAACTCTCATAGTTCTCCTGAATTATTTTTTTTGTCCGTCATTACTTTAACCAGTGATTATCACTGGCTGAATTATGTCCCAGAATAAACATGTTTCGCAACAGTTACTAAATGATGGTGCCAATATCTGGAAATCTCTGACATTTCCAGGATGCTTTGTAATTGCCCAGTCCAATAAGAATCCCTTCTTAGTTTACATGCTGAGATGCATAAACTCAGAAAATCATTTTAATAATGAAATTACCTTTGCTACATCTTTGTGTAGCACCTTTGCGTGGTCTTTCAAAAAAACTTTGTTTTCCAGACAATTTGTAATTATACATCATGCCAACCAGTACTAACAATGCATTAAGAAGAGTGAAAGAGCTTTTCCTGCTGAATAATGGGAGAGTGCGATGGTAATTACTATGCTGAGTTTAGGAGGTAGAGCAAGCTGTAGCACCCGCTTCAGCTCCGTCATGGCTGCAGTCAGCTGCACAGTTGATTGATTTGGTATTTCTGGTTGGAATCCTGCATCTCACAAATAGAAGGAGCACACCACTGACTTCATTGTGTGGCATGTCTGTTCTGAAATCCTTGTAGTTTTTTCACTGTTTTCTGAAGAAAATGAGTTGGCAGGTTTAAGCCCCTGAAAACCTTTTGATATCTAGTTTGGGATCAAACAGTCTTGCATCAAGGATGTCTTGCTGACTGTGCATCTTGGCAGTGTGCATGTATGCACTGTTTATCCTTTTCACTTAAGAATATGCTCCCACTAGCCTATTTTATTAATACACTGAAGAGACCAGAGCACTGGATTCAGATCAGTATGTTTTCTGCCATGAAGACAAATGAGGCATAGTATGTGAGGCAGAAAGTGGGGCAGAGTGTGATGAATGTGTCACACTCAGCAGGAAGTATAGGTTTGCAGGATATTCAATGAAGTATCCCAGGATTCTGTCTGTAATTGATGAAAGGCAAATGGAAATGGACAGATTTAACTATCAGTGACTTTCATAGATCTGGCAGTGATGGGAATAAACCTCCATGATAACACTTAATGGACCAAGAGCAGATTAAGAGAGTAAGAAATGGCAGAATTCCATAAGAAATGTTTAATAACAGTGCAAATACAACTGGTCCTGTTAAAATGTTAACAGTTATACTGATGGATTGCACAGGCCGTATCTGCCAGGTATATAAGAGGGTGTTGACACTTGCAGGGCTTGGCTGCCAAACGCTTTTAGGGAGAGGGAAGAACTGCTTGATGGGCAATGTTTAATATTTGGATGAAGTGAGCAGCAGATTTAACTAAGTAATAGAATAAATTACATAGTGTTAGTGACTAAGGATTCCACTTTATACCACCATGAACTGGCCTGTAGATGTATTTATAGATGAGCATGATACATTTTAACATCAGAGTGCAAGCACCGGCACCTACATATGTCTTAAGGCAAGCATTACTTTCATGCACAACATATAACAGCCCAGATCCATGTCTCAGGTAGATGAAGCCCTGACTGCAACCCAGATGACCCTTGTTCTATAAATGGCATGCATGCTGAATGGGTTGGGGGGGGGGGGATTCTGAGATTGAGTGGCTACTGATGCCAGACCCATCTTAGTGGGACTAAATTACTAACAAACAGATAAATACAAACAAACACCTCTGCTTAGGCAGTGTTAGACTCAAATAAGTGAATGGATATAATTGGCTCTATTTGGGACCTGAAGTGAAGACCTGTAGCATACTGTGATGGTATCACAGTCACTAGACCGACAACAGCCTCTGGACCGATAGATGCTGAGTTGTCCCTTAAGACTTTGTCCTTTCAGCTAGGAAACCCACAACATAGTGATTACAGTAAAATTGCAAACACACAAATATAGAGAAAGACCCCTGTTTAGGCACTGTTTAAATCACAGATGTGAAAGGATAGTGTTAGTTCTCATTTGGAACTTAAACCCAAAGAAATACAGCTTTGGCTTGCTGCTTGGATGACATGTAGAGTAAGAACTGGATGTAATCTATGGATTAGGAGCCCGATGAGCATATGCTGTCAGCAGCAGAGCCACTAGCCAGGAAGCCGTATTTGTAGCATGTCTGCTTCCACAGGCATGGCAACATTACTGGAGTTCAGTTAGCTGCCATGAAGGTTAAGATTCCAATTGGAAGAGAAGTTAGGCTGGATTTGAAATTGTCCATCTCCATGCTATTGACTGTCACCAAAGGGAGTATGAAAGGGATAATTAGCCTCTCTGAGCAGGAATGAATTGATTATAGGAGTTCCACCTAGCAAAGGGGTGACTAGCCCTTGCCTTGATGGAACAAATGGACTAATTGGTTGAAGGCAAAGGAGACATTGGGTAGGTCCAGTGGAGGCAGAGTTCAGAGACGGGAGGATAAAAAAAGAACTGTTTTATTTCTAGACTTTCATTTTATGTATAAAGTCCTGTAGACATACGGTCTACAAACATTTACAGAAAAGCATCCACTTCTTTTTTTCTTTATTTGCTTTACATGCAAGAGATTCATGGAAGACTTGATAAACGCACTTCCAATCCAGGACACCATCTGAAATGAAACTGTTTACTAAAGAAAACAACCCTTTCCTTCATCTTTCTCTCTTTTGGAAGTGAGCACAAGGAGAGTCCCACATGCAGTCCAGGCCAGCAAATCAGACGCACCCATACATAAGAGTATTCAAGTGTAACTAGAAGTGCATCAATCCTCATAGGAAGTCTGATGAACGTAAATGACCAAACAATGCTGAATGCAGGATCACGTCCATCCATATCTAGGTAGGAATAGGAATTCAAGAAGTGTAGAAACTCCTGCGTTCTGATTTAGGAGTATGAAGTAATGAAAATACAGCCTGCATTACTAAATGGAAAATTCCACAAGAAAAAAAAATCAATAAAACTGGCAGCAGTACTGTGAAACTGGGAGAATCTTTTCAGTCATCAGAAAGTGGTATTTTAAACTCAAAGATCACTCATTTGGCATATTAGAATGAAATGATTTTAAATATTTGGCATACGCCGTGTAGGGTAGCATTTAATGTGGATGTATTACCATTTAATTATTGATAGTTTTCCATTTTTTTGTTGAATTCATTCAACTTACTTTCTTTGTATCATTCACCAGTGAGAAATATTTTCTTTTCATGTGGTATGATGTACTTAGCTCTGACAGAAAATTAATCTGAGAGTCTGTGTGTGTGTGTGTGTGTGTGTGTGTGTGTGTGTGTGTGTGTGTGTGTGTGTGTGTGTGTGTGTGTGTGTGTGTGTGTCATAGTTCTCAGCCTCTTAGAGCAAGAAATCTGCACAAAGCCATAAATAAAAGTGGGACAATAGCCCAAAAATAGGGATGATTTATAAATATTGCTCTTACAAACTTAGAAAGTTGATAGAATAACAGGTTTTACATTAGCATGAATTTTCTGAAGGGTATGAAGTCTGAAAGTCAAATGTCTGTCATTATTTTCTAACTTCGATATTTAATGGTTTGCCACTAATTTGTTAGAAAAACACACTTTTATGAAAAACAGACAAAAATATGAGGCAAAAATCTGGACATTCTGCAAAAATCTGTGTAGTTGAGAGGTATTTTGTGTGTGTGTGTTTGTGTGTGCGTGTGTGCGTGTGCGTGTGTGTGTGTGTGTGTGTGTGTGTGTGTGTGTGTGTGTGTGTGTGTGTGCACCTATTATTTGTGTCCCATGCAAGTCAGTGTTGAACAACAAGTTTTGCATTCACTTATCTTTCAAAAACACTTTAGCATGTCATCATATTCATATTTATAACCCACAGTTGTGTTGTATCTTTCGGCTTTTCCCAGTTGCCACAGCGGAACTCCGGTACTAATGATTGGCAGTAGATTTTTACGTACTGACTTGCCAGGCCTGACGCACAACCTTCAATGAAGGTACGCCCATTCACGCATGTCTCCACACAGAAGACACTTTAGCTGAGAATCGAATAGGACAACGTCTTACTGTGAGGCGACAACGCTACCGCAGCACCACCACCGCATAACCCACAGTTATATCTTTAAATAAATGTCCATTGCAGTATGAACACAACAGTGTACATATGTGTGAAATATACTAAAATAATATAGATGTGCTTTAGATGTAGAAGCAGGTGGAATGATGTGGGATATTAATATTGAATAAATTAAGACACTGACTAAGACATATATACATTCCTACCATTCCTGTATAGAGTACCCTCCAGCCTTAATTATATCACCTCACCGAGTAAGAAGGTCATTGTTTTACCAGTGTAGAATGCATAGAATATGGTTGTATTTGTGTATGTGTGTGTGTGTGTGTGTGTGTGTGTGTGTGTGTGTGTGTGTGTGTGTGTGTGTGTGTGTGTGTGCGCGCTCCTATACATATATATATATATATATATATATCTATACACACACTCTCACACACACACACACACACACACACATATATATATATATATATATATATATATATATATATATATATATATATAGATATAGATATATTATGCAGGTGTTACATTCTAGATTCTAGTTGTCGAAAGACAGCTAGTTGAATGGGAAAAAAGCCAGTACAGTTAATCTAAAGTACTGGCTGTTTTTTCTGTTCGAGATCACGGTACAGTAGGGATCAGGGATTTTGCCCTTTCCCCTCTATAGTGTTGTCTTGTAGTTGCTGTATATAATTAGCAGGGGGGGGTGTGGGATGCAGGGGGGCTTGGACTGGCTGCTGTTTGACCAGTTGTGGTTAATCTGTTGCTGTTCAATGTTGTAAATTTTTGATTAACAGATGTGCATGTATCGAGACAGATGGAGAGAGATGACAGATGACATAGATAGATAACTACCAAGTATTAAGGAACATTAAATCTTGTGGCACTGCATTGTCAAATAATCTGTTGTGCTGTCCCCTCTCTGTACACAGTGTGCATGACTATAATATAGAATGACATTACAAACCACTATGTAATGGATGAAACATTTTTTTAAGCTCCGATATTTGGAGAAAGACAAATCAGTTAAGAGCCAAAGTGGTGCAAGACCTTAACAATTAAGCACCCCCTTCTTAAGTTGTTAAGGTCAGGTCTAGCACTCTGCAGTAATATATATCCCTATACAGACCCACAAATGACAGTGGCAAAAGATTTGTTTCTGCCTACTGTCCATACCAGCAATGCATCCCTAACTTCCTCAAAAAACATAGAAACGCTAGAATAATGAGATTTGTATTACCATGCATGTTATGAAGGTTACAACTCTGAAACTCAAGTGCATGGTTATATTTAGTGACTTCATTCTTCAGTGGTTTGTCCAAAAAACACAAAAAAGTTTAAGAAGAATGGACCAAAAAAATGAAGCAATAATCTGGATTTTCTGTGAAACTCTGGATAGCTGAGAGGCATGAGAGGTAAGTGTAAACATAACAGACAGCATTACACTGCCTTTCTGACAGTGTCTGCTAAGTATTGTATGACTTTCAAAGCCGGCAAAATACTTGGTGTTTTTTTTCACTGTAACTAGTAGTAAATGGAGCAGATAACGCATCATGCACTACAAAGAATTATGATCATGTCACCAATCACAACCTTGAGTTATGTGTTCTTGACATGGACGTCAAGATTTACCTCTCAAGCTTCACTCTCGAGGTGAATTGCTTGGCATCCATTTCTCAAACACATAATAAATGGGATATGGTCAGCGACCCAGTCATAATCCTCTATATAATGAACAGCACTGAATATATAACACTGCAGTTTATTTCTTCCTGCACTTACCAAGATCTGTATTTGACCTCTAAATCTTTACTTTTGAAGCAGTGCATGACACCTAGGAACTATTTGATGGAAATATTGATTTTTCTATTAATATAGCACTAGCCATTATTCCTTATGCTACATTAAATTTGTCTAAAGGCAGAAGATTCAGTAAGCCTATCTAGTGTGCCTTTTCAGTGCATTTATCATTCTTCCTATCACACATTCCACTTTTCTTTTCTCTACCTCATCCATTCTCTGTGTCTCATTGACTGCTTCTAAACATGTAATTTCCACCACAACCCTCTCTATGAAGAAATATTGCCACAGTTGCGAGGAGTAGATGACATGTATAAAGTGCTGCCGATGTCTCTGCCCCTCATCCATTCTGTTCAGGTTGACCCTGTCATACATAATGTGCAACATGTTGAGGGGGTTTTATCCAGCAATGTTAATTACTGAACACTCCTCTGCTTACGAATTTGTCATCTCACCTGATGTGGTATTTATGCAGCTGAAGCATATTTCATTAATGATATGTACACAACGTCATATGAGTAGATGTGCAGCATGCTTTAAGTATCTTAAGACAGTACACATCTCTTGCATAGTAATAGCTGCATGAAACTTCCCATATTGCAGCTAAGCAGCAGGGAAACATGTACGTGTTGCCAAAGGGCCTGGGGTAGAAAAAGTCATAATCTGATAACCTAGTTCAACATTGTGTATCATTACAGTTCCTGAAATTCAATAACAAGGAGATGGGAGACCATCACCATCAGCAAAATCAAACCAGATACTAAATATAAATCATGGAGGGAAACCTTCTTCCATGAGACTTAAGCAAGTTTGCAAGAAGTGATGTAGGCATGGACTGGCTCCACATTAATCACTCATTGGTTTTTAGAGCATGCTTCACATTTTTAGGAAGTGTGAATCACAGGTATTTTAGGACTCCAAGGAATGTTTTCTTAAAGTGGTTTAAGATTCACAGCTCTAAAATTAGATAGCTCCTTCCTGGACACATAAGGATAAATTTACGATGTGGCAGAGTCTGATTTCATACTGCTCTTGCACTTGAGGATAAGTAGGAGCAGACTGCTTGAAGCACAGTTCTGGATTCAATAGAGCTTGGTGCACAGATATTTGGAGGTTGGAGATCAAAAGGGCATCAGAGTGGTGGACGATGAGCACACAGATTACATTCTCCGTGCAGAAGTTCAGACCTCAGTATCAATGTTTTACTCCACTAGAAGTTGTTATCCTACCCTGAAGAATATTTTGTCACACAAAAATAGCAAACACAAGGAAAGTGTGAGTGAAAGAATGAGTGAAACATAAAGAAAATAAATGAATGGATGAAGACACAGCTACTGTATGCATGTATATGTGTGTGTGTGTGTGTGTGTGTGCATGCACGTGTGTGTGTGTGTGTGTGTGCATGTGCATGCGTGTGCATGTGTGTGTGTGTGTGTGTGCACGTGCGCGCGCGTGCACGCAAGTGCACACACTCGTGCATGAGTATGTATGCACACTTATGCCTTGGGCCATAACAGATATCCAAATTCTTGGTTTATGTGCATCAATGACTGCACTTCGTAATTTATTTTTGAGTTGTATGAAGTCTGTAAGCTGAAACCATTTATATATTCCTGCTGTTTGTTTCTCTTAGCATTGATTTACTCAGCTTTTGGTAATTGTATTTTTCAGTCAACACTGCTTCAATAACCTGGGATACCATTCTGTTGTATATAGGACTTTGTTATCTGCTTTCGTTTGTTTGTTAGCTATCTGCTTTTGTTTATTTACTTGCTTGCCTGTTTTCATAACAAATTTCATTGTAAAAGCAACAGTCAAAAACTGAACAACATAATATAAATAAATTCTGAGAAAGCAAATCCACAAATGCACACACACACACACACACACACACACACACACACACACACACACACACACACACACACACACACACACATACACACCACATAAATTAACTATATAAATATCAGATGTGTTAGTCCACCTCAACAGAATAGAGTTTAGACAGTATACTTAAACTTCCATTTATATACTTAAATTTCCAAGTGCTACATGATATTTGTGTGTTTCACAAATGTCCATCAGAGTCATCCTTGATCCATTTGTGATTTTAAGCCATGTTGCTACAGACAGATGCACAGGCTTTCCTCAATTCACCAAACCAGCAAAATGACATCTGATTTTCAGAAGATATAAACTGGTTTAGAAATATAGGGGAATAAGGTACAGCTGCCTCATCTCTCACTATACCAGTGATCACATTTTGGGAAAGAAATTCTTAAGTTTTACAATGAGTTAACGTCAGTCACAGGCTAACAAGGTGCAAAAGCAGTAAGCACCCCAAGTTAGTTCAACTACCTTATGAATGGATAATTGAATGTGAGATTTTCCTTTTACTGATTTATTTGTTAGCTATATAAATGGAATAACCTATGCTAGACTGTTTAGGGCATTGCCCAAGACATAAGGCACACAATAGAGAGTAAACTTACATAAGAACAATATACGCAGTAAAAGCTTTTTTTTTTTTTTTTTTTTTCAGCTAAAGCATTCACAGTATTTTTGATTAGTCAGTGCTTTAGTGTGGAATACCAGGCAATCATTGTACAGACTGCATTTGGAAGAACATCCACAGTGCAATACATTTTATTCAAATTGTGATGACTCCTCTCTGGGCCAGTAATCAAGGAACCTGAATCCTCACCACTGACACTGTAGAAGGACATTCAATTGAAACAAAAATGGATACACCCAGTATTTCCAGATGTAGCTCTCTGCATCAAGTGTGCACTCAGCCCGTGGTCTGTGTTTTTCTCTCTCTCTCTCTCTCTCTCTCTGTCTCTCCCCAGGTCCCCATTAAGGCTCTCAACTGTCACAGCTGTTAAGTTAATTTCTCAGCTGAGTGTCCAAGCTAATTCCTCCAGAGTTAAGTTCTCAGCCAAGTGTCCAAGCCAAGTCCTCCAGACCCATCTCTGTGAAACCAGTGCTTTGTGTCCCTGCCCCAAGCAGCTGACACACACAAACACAAATGCACACACACACACACACACACACACACACACACACACACACACACACACACACACACACACACACACACACACACACACTTTGAGATTTGATTTGCACACACACAGACACACAAACAAGCACACACACACACACACACACACACACACACACACACACACACACACACACACACACACACACACACACACACACACACACACACACACACACACACACACACACACACACACACACACACACCTGGGAGAGGCTGACACAGGTTTAGTAGTTATGCCCCCTTCTACCCAGACTATAAGGTAGTTACTGCCACCAGACACTCCCAAGCCACATACTCTAAGGCTCTTACAAGGGTACTCAATTATATTGAGTGAAATTAATATTAATATGAATTGTAGTTTGACCAATGCAGTAAGGCTTTCAGGACTGGCCACAGAGTTACCAAACAGATATGAGTATTCACAAAGGTAAAACATTCTCTAAAGGACCAGCCACAATGAGAAGTTTAATATATATTTAATAATAAATAAGAAAAGAACATGAACATACTAAATATCTATCTACAATAAACACCAGAGTTTCAACCACAGGAAATATTAAAATAACACAGATGAATAGATTAACATAGACAGAGAAACACAGTACTTAACTAATCTCACTATATTTTTCCTGACTAATCTGAAGAGTTACTATTCCCTGGTCACTTACTCTAGCAAGGCAAGATAAAGTAGGTGAGTGATCTTTCTATGTCAGATTTCCAAAACAGAGTGCTCTGAGACTTCAGTCTCAGCTAGTATTAAACATTATTTTAGTGATGTATTCCAGAATGACATCACATACATCTGGTCATCTAACTTCTGATTCCCATGCAGCCCCCCATTATTAGAAACTGTCAGGATTTATTTATTTATTTATTTGCAGTTTGTTTGCCAGGATGGTCCATTGGGCCACTAGGAGCCCATTTTCAATGGAGTCCTGGGGAGAAAAGCTCCATAATAATACAAAAAATACAATATAAAATACAAATACAATGATAGAAGTTGCAAGATTACAAATTAGAAAATTACAGAATATGAGAGAATTTGGAAAGTATGTAGTAATAAGTTGCAGTGTATTGGCATTAGAAGGAGCAATTAGTATGGTGCAAGAAAAATGTCATTATAAGCAAATACAGCTCATGTACAATCTGATAGTTCCTACTGCTATTGCTAAGAGTTATATAAACTATAGGAGTTTATTTACAGGTATAATAGCTTGTGGGGAGTAAGAAAGGTAAGGGAAGCTATTTAGGATGAGAACAAGAGCATTCCCACTGAGAAGTTAGGTATGAGCGAAGTAAGGTTTTAAAGGCAGAGAGACTGTTAGTGGTATGGATGAAAGGTGGGAGAGAATTCCAGTGACGTGCGAGAGAGAAGGCTAGAAGATGTTTGCCTGGTGGACGGGCAGGTTTGTGCACTTTGATTAGGTTTTAGAAATTATATCTTAGACATCTATTAGGTTGATGCTTTTGGAAGGTAGAGGCAAGAGAGGGGTAGAGAGAGGGGCCAAAAATAATTTTGTGTGCTTGGATAAGTTGAGTGTAGGTGAGATAACTGGGTAGCTCAAGCCAGTTCAGTTAATATAGGGAAATACAGTGATGGGTAGAGGATCTCTGGCCAGTTGCAAATTTTGAAATTTTGTAGTAATATTTCGAGAGGTGTATTATTTTGGCTGGTGATAGAAAATGAACTTTTGTCAAGGGTGATGGCTTTAGAAGGGGTAAATATCATTAGCTTAGTCTTGGTTGCATTGAGTGACAGATGGTTATCTAGCATCCATTGTTCAGTAGAAGGGAATGTGTCCTCAGTTAATTTTGCTAGTGAGGAAGAAGAGGTAGTAGAACAGATTATTGTCGAGTCGTTGGCATATTGGATAAGGTTATTATTAGGGATGGCATGGTGAAAGTCATTTATGAAGATACTGAAAAGAAGGGGACCTAGAATTGAACCTTGGGGCACACCTGTAGGAGTATTTAGGAAGGGAGAAATAGCTTTCCACTTGACTATTTGTTGCCTGTTTGATATGTAACTGGTGAACCAGTTGATAGAGGAGTGGGATAGATTTAGTTTAAAGAGTTTAGTAAGAAGGTTGTAAGAAATGGTGTTGAAGGCCTTTGAAAGGTCTAAGAGGAGGGTGGACACAATATGACCGGTGTCGTGGGCCTTATTAACAGTTTCTAGGAAGGAGAGGAGGGTGGTGGTGGTGCTGTGGCCAGGTCAGAATCCATGTTGTGTGGGAGTGAGAAGGTTATTACTCAAGAGGCAGGGTAGAAGTTGTAGGTGGATACATTTTTGAGAAGTTTAGAAATAGGGGATAAGATAGTGATTGGTCGGAAGTTAGGGATGTCATTATTGTCGCCTCCTTTATGGAGTGATATAATAAAGGCTTTTTTCCTGAGCTGGGGGACATGGCACTCTAAGATTGATCATTTTATTAGTATGCAAATAGGGCAGGTAACAGCTTCTGCTGCTATTTTTAGGAAGTATATGGGTATCTCGTCAGGGGCATTAGAACATGATTTCATTTTTAGAAGTAATTTTTTTTATGATAGAGATGGAGATAGGGATCATAGAGAAGGGAGGAGGTTGGGAGCTGGAGTTAGTAGAAAGAAAGGGATGTGAGTAGGTGTGTGTGGGGAAGCAGAATTTAGCACCTATGTGTCAATAATACATGCATGCACACAGAGCCTTGCTAAGATCTGCTGCAGCTCCTGGAAGTCATAAAACCATAAAACACTTCCATTCTTCCTACAGGAGCTAATAAACCAGACTTTTTACAGACATTGTAGCTTTGGCTTCATTCAAAGCTGTGAGATAACATCTTTATGGCCTAGGCCCAGTAATTTAATTTCTTACTGTTTTTTAAAGCTTGAGATTAATCTCTTCTCTTCCAGTATCATATGTTAAAACATATTCCTTTAAAAAGTTGTAATAATCAATGTATATTTCTTTTTCAGTCCAACAGGGCATACTTTTGGTACATTTTAACACAAGCAGCTTTACAAATACATTTTTTCAACACAAGCATATGTACAAATCAATTTGATATATGAATGACATATAATTCTTTACAAAATTCCAGATACCTGTGCTGGCATATGTTACACATCCACTGCCCTATGTCTCTTCTCATAGCTGGTAATACCTCACATCATTACACAAATATTAAAACAAAATACATGCATTCTAGCTGCATGGTTTGCACTTAGCATTTCTCGAGGTAAATATGAAATAAAGTGTTTTAAGCCTTGAGAGACAAAGCACAGGATGTGCATACAGTAAGAATGACTACATAGCTAGCTAGAATTTTATGCTGGGGTCACCACTGAGTAAGTACTCACAACATCTTGTCTCCTGCCCACCACAAGAATCACCACTTTCCTCACAGTATACTCATCTCTCCACAATCACCCAGATGTATAACACATTCCCTTAGGATCATAGGATCATAGGAAATCACTAAGCTATTGACCCAGAGGACATTTTAAGCCTAGCCCTTTAACCCAATGTAATACCATAGAAGTGCTAGTCAATGCCCAAGATTGCATTTAGTGATGACTACCCATGCCCAGCAGGATTGTGGGCACTATCCCTGGTAAGAATTTACTGTGCCCAATCCACTTGTCTAGGTTCCTCTTGAACAGTGTCATAGAGATGCTCTGTTTCACAAGAATTGGTAGCCTGTTCCAAAGATGTGGCAGTCACTTGGAGATTAACTGTCCCTCCGGCATGTCCTATTTAAGTTGCAGGCCATATTTAAGTCCCTGGAATGGGTTGGCCTTGACCTATTTGATTTACAGATACACAGCAATTTCATTAGGTTTGGGTCTTGGATTGCTCTGTAGGCAAGGCATAAGTCTCCACTTTAGTCTGGCTGTGTAAGGCATATACTGGAGCCCCTTGATCTTCTTTGTTAGAAACCTCTGAGGTCTCTATAATTGCTGCAAGTGCTTAGTACAATACATGCCAAATGGGGCATTATACTCAATTATGGGCTGGATAAGTGCCAAGTATAGGGTGGTTATAACTTCTTTTGCTCTTGAGGCAATGCCTTTACTAATCAAGTGTGCTACATGGAAAGCTTTCCTTACTACGGTAGACACATGGTAGTTGAAGTTAAGGTTGCTGTCAGCCTTTGATCCCAGGTCCCTTACCACTTCATGGGTACTTAGGGTTTTGTTGTTGATTTGATAGTGTGAAGGGCTATTGCTTGTACTGAAGGGAATGACGATGCATTTCTTTACTTTCAGTTTGAGACCGTGACTAATACACCAGTCATTGATCTGTGTGAGACCCTCTTGAAGTACACTGACATCATTTGGGATTCAATGACTGATTGCACCTAATTTGCAGTTGTCTGCAAACTTGGTCAGTCAAAACCCCTTCATTTTACCCTGACCTGAGAAACATATACCAAACAGTAGGGGACCTAGCACTGACCCCTGTAGCACCTCGCTGGTAACAGGTCTGCTGTTTGATGTGAAGTCACCCACTTTAATAGTGTGTGTTTGGTTTGCTAGCCAGTTTGCAGCCCATCTTACAATTAGGTGGTTTACATTCAGTTGGCTAAGCTTATCAATAATGCCTGAATGTGGGTTTGTGTCGAAAGCCTTTGCTAAGAAGAGGTATGCTGTATGCACAAATTTGCCCTCATCTATGGCCTTGGTCATGTTTCAAAGAAATTCAACAGATTTAATGGCAGGATTTGCCCTTCACAAAGCCGAATTGGGTAGGATCCAGGGTTTGAAGGTCACCTATGTCTTTATTTATGAGGTTCATAATGATACGGTCCATGGCCTTACAGATGAGGTTGGTCAGGGTTATAGGTCTGTAATTCCCTGGGTCTGTTGCTAGGCCATCTTTGTGGAGGGGAATAACTGTAGTTGTTCTGCATTCCACAGGAACAAAGCCTGTGGTCAGGCTATGATTGAAAGGGTAGTTAGTGGTGATGCTAGTTCATGTTTTAGCCTGTTTAGAAAACAGCCTAGGATGTCATCTGGTCCCATTGAGCATGTGTTTTATGCCTTGGACAGGGCTTTGAAGACCTGCTCTTCAGATATATAAGGTGGAGGGGAAGTTTGGGGGAGGGTTTGTTGTAAGTTAGGAGGAGATAAGGGAGTGAAAATTTCACCAAAGCTATCTGCTAGCAGGTTTGCTATATCTGTGTGGTCAGTATGTGTGTGATACTGTTGGCCACTGGTTCTGCATATGCTTGGGTCATACCCTTTAGGTGGGTTCCTATTGCATGATCAAAAATTGTAAATGGTGAACGAGTATTGAGCGAACCCGATTGGTCGAAACGTCGAAACGTTGCGCGCGTAACATGGAAATCACCATAGGGAATATTTTCCCTTTACTTCAATGCAGTGCGATCTCGGAGTAGGAATATTTAAGTAGCGGGGGTGGGGCAGGGGGGCTTGCCCCCTGCCTACAGCATTTAGGTAAGTATAGTTTTTTATTTTTATTTTTTTATTATATTTTCGAAATTTCAAACATCGCTCATATGGTGTTCGATGTTTGAAACTTTCGAAAATATAATATAGACCCCCTTTAGGTTACATACATAGCTGTAAAAGGCATTATGGTTATTCTTGGCAGTACTTGCTAGGTTTCTCTCAAAGGAGCTCTTGAAGGATTTGACAGGTTGTCTTATTTGACTGTTAAGGCTGAGGACGGGGCTTTTCCATTGTTGGGTCATTGCCTTTGTTTTCTTGGACAGTAACATTTTGCATTTATTGTATAGTTTGTTGATGCTGGATGTCCACCATGGCAGCCTGTTTTTACTTGGGGTTCTGGCTTTGATTCTTTCTGGTACAGACAAGTTTATACACTTATGTAAGTGATTGTATAGAATGTTAGTGTAAGTTTCAGCGCAGTTACCACTTCCAGCTTGGGGTGGTGCTTGGAATGTATTTATACCTTTACCTAGGAGGGTATAATTAGCCTTGGTGATGTTTTTTAGTCTGATTTCACCCTTTGTAAGTTCTGGTGTTAGTGTCAGTTCGAAGGTGACTGATTTTTGATCAGTTTTAACTAATGGGGGTCCAACAGTTGCAGCAGTGCACATGTTTGACATGTTGGTGAGGACCAGACCTAGAATGTTTGTTCCTCTTGTCAGGGTATGGGCAATTTGTTCCAGACATTTGAATTCACAAAATCAAGGAACTTTTGTACTAGTGAGTTTGGGTTACCATAGGTTTTCCAGTTAATGGTGGGATCACTGAAATCCCTCATAACCAGTGTGTTTGGTAAAATTTGGATTGTTTTCAGTTTGGTTAAGTGGGCTTCATGGGTGTCGTGACCCATGGAGAGGGATCTATAACTGGCTAAAACTTGAATGGGGGTCTTATCACCGTAACCTGGAGTAACTCCATGGAGTTGTCCAGTTAATCTAGATGGGAGGTGAATTTATCTCTAATATAGATTGAAACACCACCTCCTTTGCTTTTCACATGTTCATTCTGCAGTCTAAAGGTGTGGAAGGCCTTGAAGCCTTCCATGGCCAGGGTACTCTCTGAGGCCTTAAATCAGGTTTCTGTGGCTGCATAGACATCTGCATCTTCTAGTGATAGAAGTACTTCCAGGGAGTGCAGTTTTTGGTTTAAGCTTCTAGCATTTAGCAGCATGACCCTTATTTTGTTCTGATTGGTTAATTTCATGTTGGTAATGTTGTTTTCAAGACCTTGCCTAAAAAAGCACTATCAGGGAGGTAAGAGCCTTTGCCAGCAGCCAAAAGCCTAGGAGTGCCAGGTGCAATCCATCTCTGGCAAAGCAGTGAGGTTTGTTTACCATAGCTTCCCAGGTTAACAGGAACTGGATCCCCTTTGAATGACACCAAAAACTGAGCCAATTATTGAAATCAATCATTTTTTTGTTTATACTGTGACATCATTCTAGGTAAGAGTAGTATGCTGCTCAAGGCTAGGGACATACCTGCCTGGGACACATACTCAGAGAGCTCAGCCATGTCTCTCTTCATATAGACCAGTGAGGTACATCTTATGTCATTCACACCAACATGAACTATGACAGAGTCATAACAGTAATTGTTGCTCAGAGACCTGAGTGCATACATGATTGACGAATCCTGGCACTGGACAAGCAGCTGACTGTGACTTTCTCCTTGTCCAGCCTGGTGAGTGGGACATCTGTATGTCTCACTATTGAGTCTCCAGTGCCAAAAAACTTGGTTTTTGAGTGTTATACCTTATGGGCTTGGTGGGTGAGACACTTGTTTTGCTATGTGTCATTGGTGCTGTGAGGACTGTGTTAGCTGTAGCAGTCTTGTGTTTTGGAAGTCTCTGGTGTTTCAGTAAATTTTTTGGGAGAACTTCCACATATGTGGATTTACGTGTTTGATGCGTACGATGTGTGAGTAGTGGTATGTGTATGAGTAGTGGTACTGTGTGAATATGTGGTGGTGGGTAAGTTGACAACATTCTCTGTGTTACTGTTTGAGTGAGAGAGAGCATGGATTCTAGATTCTTGGTGTAAATATATCTCTCTCACTCTGTAGTATATTGTGTTATTTGTAGAGGGTTGTCTGTGCATATGGAGCAATTTGCTACACTGCCTCAAGAGACCCAAGTCAACAAGGCTGGCAGGAGAAACAAGGGTAGTCCAGCTGTTCATAATGCCAGGTTGAAGACTGTTGTCACTAGGGGTGGCTTTTCATAAATGATCACAGAGGAGCTCAGTGAATGAATATTTCTGCCTGGGTTTTAAGGGAAATTTGTTGAATTTAACTGTCCGGCTTTCATGCACAATTGCACGGTAGTACTCTGTGCTGCTCAACCCACAAACAAGCAGAAACCTGCTCAAATGCTGGGCCTAAATACCAGAAGCTAAAACTTGAAAAAAAAAATCTAAAAAGATTCAAAAAGACCAATGAGGATGTTTATTCCAAGCCCTAGACTGGCCTCCATTTACCAGACAGGTCCCAATCAGCACAATTCTTTCACAAAAGTGCATATAGGGCCCCTCCAATCCAAGATGGCCTGGAAAACATGCTCAGAACAAACAAACCACTACAAACAGTTCCAGAAGCAGCAGGCCTGGATCTGGACTAATCTACAGCTATTAGCTACCCTAGTTTCGGCACAAAACACTAGAAAATGTTTAATACAGCAGGAAAATAGCAATGAGACACTGAAGCGGCATTTAAAACAACAGAAAATCAGCCAGGAGGTACTAAAGAATGTTTTAAATAGCTAACAGATCAGTTAATTAAACACTGGTTGGCAGCAAAACTAGAACAGGTAAAACAGATAGTTTTAAAACAGTGACAAAAATACCAGTAAATACTTAATAAAGTGAAAACAACAAAAAAGCTTTGTAAACAGTGTAAACAGCAATATAGTTTGATTTTACATGCACAGTGAAGCAGGCAATTGCAGTACAACAGTGTAGTGTAATACACGCTAAATAAATACTTTATAAAAGTAGGTGACAGGCAATAAAAAGTACAGTAAATAGTATAAATAAGCAAAAAAGAAAAAAACAGGCAACTTATGTTTTTTTTTTGGAAGTTCAGAATGCTCTAGTCGTCTGGTATCTCATCTCAGAGTTGTGGCTGGTAGCCCACCTCAGTTCAGCTCAGTACAAACAAGTAGAAACCTGCTCAAATGCAGGGCCTAAATAGTGGAAGCTAAAAGTTGAAAAAAAATCTAAAAAGAATGAAAAGGACCAATGAAGATGCTTATTCCAAGCTGTAGACCAGCCTCCCCCTACCAGACAGGTTCCAATCAGCACAATTCTCTCACAAAAGTGCAGACCCCTCCAATCCAAGATGGCATGGAAAATGTGCTCAGAACAAACAAGCCACTACAAACAGTTCCAGACGCAACAGGCATGGATCTGGACTATGCTAGTTCTACTCGCTACCCTAGTTTCAGTGGGAAACACTAGAGAATGTTTAACACAGCAGAAAAGTACGCAGAAAATCAGCCAGGAGGCTCTAAAGAATGTTTTAAACAGTTAACAGATCAGTTAATTAAACACTGCTTGGTAGGAAAACCAGAACAGGCAGAATAGATAGCTTTAAAACAGTGAAAAAATACCAGTAAAAACTTAGCAAACAGTATTTACTGTATCATTTGCCCGTACCCCCACAGACATGCCCAATGTTAATCCATGTCACTGTATACCTCCCCACCTGAGCAGATGAAAACTATGTCCTGTCATCACTGCAATGTTACATGGGTTAGATAATGCCTGATGTACAGTGACACCATTCAGTCCACTGTATAATATAGCCTGGGCATAGTACTGCATGCATCTGTTTTAATCTTTGTTGTGTCTATTCTGACCCATAATTGTGGACCAGATGACACTTTGTCAGTGTCGCAACATACTCTGTCTGCGTCTGCCTGACATGGTCTTGTGCTGCAACCAGTTCCTCTGACAGCACCTCCTCCACTACTGGCTCTGGTCTGTCTGGTCCTCTAATGGTAATCCCCTACTGTAATGGTCAGTATACCAATATGTTGTGCAGCAATGCACAGACAACAAATATCCTGCTGGAAGTCTCCTGGCACTACATCTGTGTACCACTAAAGGAATCTATGCAAAGAAAGCCTAATAAAGAAATAAATAATTAATAATAATATAGAAAGCATAAAGAATGTCCTAAAGCTAAATGCCAAACGTGCATAGTCATCCCCTTTGGGAAAAACAAAGTGCCCACAAATTACCACATAGGTGGTAATCCATTAAGTACGGAATAAGTAATTAGGGATTTGGGGACCCAAGTAGATAGCAATCTCTCCTTTGACAATCACGTTGCCAAAGTGGTTAGAAAGACCTTCTATATAGCCCACCTTATCATGAAAGGGTTCACATCTAGATCAAGAGAGGTCATTGTGCCCCTCTACTCATCACTCATCAGGCCCATAATTGAATACAATGCCCCATTTGGGATGTACCTTATCCGTCACCTGCAGCAACTGGAAAGACCCCAAAAGTACCTCACCAAGAGGATCAAGGGACTCAAACAGATGCCCTATGCAGTTAGGCTAAAGAAACTCCAGCTCTACTCAGTTGTTTACCGCCTACTCAGAGGCGATCTGTGCCTGACATATAAAGCCATGTTCAAACCAGAATTAATGGACATGATCCACCTCAGGAAATCCAAATCCCTTAGAGCTACATGCTCCAGGGACTTAAACCTCAGCACAGAAATAAATAGGACATGCTGGAGGGACAGATTCATATCCCAGAGGCTCCCCTCACTCTGGAACAAAATCCCAATCCATGTTAGGCAGAGCCCCTCAATGACCCTCTTCAAGAGAAATCTTGACGAGTGGATGGGAGATTGTAGGTTTACCCCTGGGATCTCTTTTGTGTCCCTACTAGACAGAGGCACAGTAAACTAACCTTAAAAGGGTTATCTTCTGTGACCTACTATAGAGAGGCACAGTCAAGTAATCTAAAAGGGTGGTGAAAGCCAAACACACTCTGGCTAGGCTTATAAATGCCCTAGGGCAGACAGCCTAGTATCAACCTATGAACCTATGAACCTATGAAAGTGTGCCTTCAGAAATCAGAACATTTGATTAATGATGTAGGTCTGCAACAGTGTGCAGTTGATGCCATATCAGCCATGCTTTGTGGGTTCCGTACTGGTGTCATGAGCTATGGCACCAGGGTTCATCCAGCATTACCAATAAGATGTCCCTGTGGGAAGTCACTCCACACAAATCACTGGTATATGTCTAACATGTGCCAGTTATGAGAATTATGGGAACTGCCTGGATGATGCACAGAAACATTTTATATAATGTTGAATGTGTTGGACACCACCTGGTAGTTACTTGAGTAGAAACCCTTCTAATTGCCATACCCGTACCCATGTGGGTCATATGGGTCCTTCATAGTGATATGGGTGCAATTAATGGCCCCTAGAACCTCAGGGAATGGTCCATTTAGTAGAATGTCCTCACAGTGCTGTGTCCCATCAGTGTAGTATATTGGAAGTACATTTGCTGTTCCACATGCTACAGCACAATATCAAGGAGGTGGTGTAATATTTCTGAGATGGAATTCCACTGTGTCACTGTAAGAAGGATGGCCAACACCACACATATCTTAGTGTCCACAGGAATTGGTATTCCATGCATCTCAAAGGATTCTATGTGAGGATATCATTTTACAAGTTTCCTTATGGCGTCTCTGTCCACATTATACCATTTGAATATGTCTGTATCATTAAGGTGAAGGTATGGTAAGCTTGGCCAGCTCCATCACTGTCATAGACACTGGCTGAGAGAATGGCCTCTAAAACATACCATTAAGTTAATGCAGATGCTAATCCTAGCATCTTAATGCAACCTCTGCCTCTGTTCACCATTTAATGACAGTATGCAAACTGACAGCCCAGTGCAACTCATTGCTCAATTTGTATGCATTTCTGAATTGCTCTACCATGTTGTTTATTCTCGTTTGCAGTCACAACTTGCCTCATTACCATAATATTGTTCATTTCCATATCTTTATATGGTCATTTGCATACCACACTATTTCAGAGGGAAGTGTTACTGTGCTATATGTACCCCTGAATTAGCTCCACCCACTGTGTCACTGCTCATCACAGTTTCCCCTAATATATTGTGCTATATGATTCTATATTATGACCATAATCTTGAACATTTCACCCAGTGGCTAAGAGTCCTTAAAATCCTCTTTATGTGAACCCAGAAACTGACTGAAATCTGCATAGTAAATAACATTAAATTGTACTAATGAGTAGCTTTTAATATTCTCATAATTCCAATTAGTACAGTAAGATGGTTCATAAAATAAGTGACAACAAGAGGAAATGCTGGGCCTGGTAAAATCTAATACTTGCTTCCTAGATGTTTTTCAAGAACTGGACTTGCATTCAAATCAAGCATGACTTGAATGACCTAGAGGATGGCATTATATCGAAATGCAGTCCTTCTGTAATTTTTGAATGTTGATTTTGAAAGCATTGCTGTTCCAGTTTATGGCATTATTTTTACACCAATTTGAAAGTAATCACTTTGATTGTTGATCTTCCTAACTGGAAGATTTATCAAAACATTACTTATTCCATTAAATTCTAAAAGCAAAGTGCTTTAATATCTGTTCAACTTTATTATGCCCACAGGTTGATAGTTACTGGAATTTTAACACATAACTTGTGTATCAACTAAAATTCCAGATTTACTGCCTTGTAGAGTGGTGGAATTATCTACTTTCTTTTATTTATTACTTTTTATACTCCTTGGCTTACAAACTTAATTATCGCCCATTTTCTGAATAGTCTCCCATTGCTGTTCTTTTCTTTCTTTATGTTTGTTCTCAAACCTGAATTGCCACTTCTCACATTTTATTAACTAATTCTTTATATTTGGTTTTGCCATTTTCTTTTCATCTTTTACAGCTATTAATAATTACTCCAAAGATTTTCCCCACTTCTCTGCAGCTTTCTTCTCCATATGACTGAACATATACACAAAACAGAAATAGTCCACCACCATAACAACACTACAGTCTTTATTGTGAGCATTTAGCACTTTCATTCTCAATAACAAAACTTCATCAGACTGTCGCAAGCAATACAATAACAATAGTCTGTACTATTATTTTCTAGGATTATATGTATAGATTAAAAATGGAAAGCTTTCATCCTCAATATGCTAATAATAGAAGTAACATCATTCAACCCTGGTACCTTGCCGGCACTTCATCTCAATTGCCAAACCGTTTCATGACATTCCACAAGGTTATTAATATCATCCCCATTTTGTGTTAATTGCACATGATATAAAATAAGAAAAACACAAACCTTTTAAAATTAGGACATACCAAAGAATACTTATATAAAGAATTAGTAGTTTTTTCTTTTTTATTTCATAGCTGGGTTCGCAAATCCTCTCCCTCAAATGTCTGTTTTACCTACATTGTCAACAAATGTAAAATAAATAAATAAATAAATAAATAAAATACATAGAAAGCTAAACATGTGCTGCACATTTCTAAGTAAACCACGATTTGTGATTCACAGTACCCCCAATAAGGCCAAGGAAGGGTTCTGTCACCTCCTTCAACAGTGAAGCATGGCCCCTTATTGATAAAAAGGCATTGTTTATAGTGACTATAGCTCTTCATATAATTGTTTGACATTTCTGTAATAATCGATAGGGATGTTTTCTATCAGATTTTTCAAGTTTTTACTCCTATTAAATACTATCTGTTATTTTCCCAACTTTCTTCTGTTCCATCTGGGAATACTATATTCCATATTTCACAAACAATTTTCGCATATTTGAAAATGTCCCTAAGAAAGGGTATAACTAAAGAAGACTTCAAGTTGACCCATGTTCATAGGTTCATAGGTTCATAGGTAGGTACTAGACTATCGGCCCAAGGGCCTACATAAGCCTAGCCAGCAAGGTTCCATAGCTTACGCCACCCAAGAAAGTTATTTTCCTGTGCCACTGTCCAGCAGAGACACAGAAGTGATCCCCGGGGTGTATTTCCTATTTTCCATCCACTTATCAAGATTTTTCTTGAAGAGTGCTAATGAAGAACTTTGCTTGACATAGATGGGTAGCTTGTTCCAGAGTATAGGAAGTCTCTGTTTTGTTTTGTTTTGTATTGTTCTTACAATTGTCTGTACCCAAAAAAAAAAAACTAATGTTTGATCAATTCTCCCAACAAGAGAACGAAACCTGGTCTTTCTTCCTTCAAACCACTTTTCTTTAGTGTCAACAAGAATGGTATCAGGATAGCCTTTTCATGGAATAAGGTAACTAAATAATTAATCTCTATATAAAAATTACTGTCAGTATTGATAAGCCTGGACAAGTGAACCATATGGCCCCTTCATTGCTCCTTTCCTTTTGTAATAGGGGTGACAACTATCATAATGAAGGTATGAATTTGAAAGTCTTTTTTTCTAAAAATAGTAGAAGTACATACTTTTTGTCACTCTATCCTCACTAATGGTACTGTCCAATTAGTTCTTACTGTCAAGGATTAGGTCATACATATATTTTAAAAACCCTCTGGAACTATCAAAAAAAAAACTTAAATTCACACCATTGTTCAAGAGTACCTTCCTACAAAATTAAAATATGATCAACAGATCTAAGAAAGCTACAATATATTCAGATGTGAATAATGCTTTTCCTTTCCAATGCACCAATACTGTGTTGGCATAAATGGGAGCACATGCTGCTCCCACTGCCACACCAGAAACTTGGTAGAAATATTCCCCATTGAAAAATACATAGTTATGCCTTAAAATTATTTCCAAAAAAACATTCAATTATTTTGCTTTGCTTAAAAGATACGGTTTTACACAAACCCAGTACTTTTAAGAAGTTGTTAATACCTTCTGTGATATTATGAGGTAGTGTCATCTATGCCAGGGATAGTAGGGCAGTACATGTCTACATATGCCAAAATAGCTAGCTGGAGTTTTGTAAATAATTTAATGTTATTTGACTATCACTCTGATTTCTGCAGATGTTTGAGTTAAAAATATATTTGTAAGGTTACTTGTGTTAAAAATGCATCACCAGTAGGTCCTACTGGACAGAAAGACTGTATGCATTAGATTGTATTGCTGTAACTGATCAAATGTGTAGGTTTATCAGAGAACCCTGGAAGGGTAGAAAGTTTGAAATTGTGTTATAGCTTTGAGATGCTGCTACAGATCTTAGCAAAGCTCTGTGTGTGTATTGTAGCAGAGGTGATGCCATCCTCTAACCAGCATCTGATTTCTTTGGTACTCTCACAGCAGCACTTTGGAACCTGACAGGAAAGATTTCTGACAGGATACATATCTTATATATCCACACAGACAAAGAGAAACATCATCTGGCTTTTGTTGTGTTAAGACAGCACACATCAGCTTGCCTTTCTTTAGTAAGTAATCAGGGAACAGTAATTCTTTAGTTAGCCTGGCACACAGTAGTATTATCTGCATCTGTGAGAAACTATCCAACTTTATTCTTTTTTATATCTCTGTGATTGAAACTCAGTTATTGTATTCAGTATTCTCCTGTTTTCTGTTTTATTATTTATCACTAAATATTGTAATGACTTTCATTGTGGCTGGTCCTTTAGAGAATACGTTTATCATCTCGAGATTACTTATGCTTGTTTTAGTGACAATGTGGCCAATCCTAAAAGCCTTGCTACTTTGATCACACCCTGCCATTTGTATTGGTATTAATTTTACACAGTATAATTGGGTACCCTTTGTAAAAGCCTTAGGTTAGGCAACTGGTGTTAGCATGATTACCTCAGAGTTTTGGCAGAAAGGGGCACAGCAACTAAATCTGTGCCAGCTTTTTCCAGGTGTGGATATATGTGTTAGCTACTGGGAACAGGGACACAGAGCTCCAAAGTGGTTAGTGTGGAATTTTGTGTGGATCTGGAGAGAGAAAGACAGCCCATCCCCAGGTCTGGAGCAAGCTCCCTGTGTGCTCATAAGAGAAAATGTGCTTGGTACAGGTTGCTGCATCTGAAAATACTGTGTGAATCCATCTTTGCTCTTAGTGACCGTCCCTCACCATAGTCAGTCATGAGGATTGAGTCTCCATCACCATCACATATTGGTGGCAGCTGTGTGGATTATTAATTGAACTTCAGTAGCTGGTGGCAGTTGTCACTGAAGGTGTGTGTAGTCTCAGCAGTCAGAAGGTAAACATACACCTTTTCATTTTCACAACAGTTTTATTTTTGTTAGTTTAATTTAGTCAGGGAAAGCAGGCAAAGATGTCAGCAGAGGATTATAGCAAGCTGACAAAGAACCAGTTGGCCAAGGTGTGCAAAGTCAAATAACTGGTGCATGCCAACTTAACTAAAGGGGAAATGATTTCTGCCTTGGTCACAGCTGCAGCACAGACTAACAACCCAGAAGACAACCAGTCTGGTGATGGGTATGTACAGTCTTCAGAAACAGGAGAGTTCTCCTTTTCCCCAGAGGACTTAAAAATTCATCTGGACTTAAAGAGACGTGAACTGGTGGCCAAATGTTTGGAGGTCAAAGAGAAACTGCGGCATTTGGAGGTTAAAGAGATTGAGAGACTGTGGTGTTTGGAGGCCAAAGAAAAGGAGAAACAGTGCCAGCATGAGAGGGAGGTGCTGACTCATCATCAGGGTCATTGAGGTAATGGGGATGGGAATAACAAAACCCCAGAAGCAATCAAGGTCAGTAAATATTTTCCACAGTTTACACAGGGTGATAATTTTGACAGTTTTATTCACATATTTGAAAGAGTACGTAAATAGCATAATGTTGACCAAGGGCTCTGGGTACAGTTCCTGACCCCCTTACTCCATGGTAAAGCTGTAACTGCTGTTTCTAAATTGTCTGATACTGACTATTTAAACTATGATAAAGTAAAATAATGTTTATTGGAATGTTTTTTAAGTTAACATCTGAAGCTTACAGATAAAAGTTTCATGAGCATAGATGCAAGGCAGATGGAGGTATATGTGATTATATTGCTGAGTTAAGCACCTATTTTCATAGGTGGGTGAGAGGGTGCCAGGTCACCACTATTGAATGGCTGGCAGACCTTTTGGTGTGGGAACAAGCCTTTAGCACTTTGCCTGAGGACATGAGAATCTGGTTGGCAGACCAGAAGTGTAACTCTTCAGATGAGCTGGGGAGAAAAGGTGATCTCTCCTTAGCAAGCAGAGCACCACTGCACACGAAGGGGATATCCAGTGCTGCACACAAATATAGGGGAACCCATGTTGGGCAGTGTAAACCACCCCAACAGAGTCCACCAGTAACAGGAGAAGCCACTAGTTCAGGTACATGGCCAGGATCAATGGTTAGATGTTTTAAATGTAACCGGCGGTTCCATGTAGCATACAAATTTCCACTGAAGCAAGTGGGGGAACAAAAGGTGAGGGAGCCAGCAAGTGGGAATAACAGCATGCCAGTGGTAATTTGTCTAGAAACAACAGCAGTACCAAACTATCACCAGAGTTTTTATCCTATCTTAGTGAATGGAAGACAGGCCACTGTTAAGAGAGACACAGCCTCTGACATAGCCACTGTGAAGCATGCAGTGACTAAACAGGAACAGTACTTGCCTGGGCAGTCCACACCAGTCAGAGCTTTAGGAAGGACCCCATTCCAAATGCATCTATAGTACATAATCAAACTTTTAAAAGTTCGAACATCATATGGTTGAAACCATATGATCAAACTTTTAAAAGTTTGAAAATGTAATAAAAAAAATAAACCATATAAAAACACCTACCTAAATGGTTTAAGATGGGGGGCAAGACTCCCTGCACCCCAATGTGGGGGGATGTGCCCCCACACCCCCTGCTCTTTAAATATACCAACTCCAAGATCGCACTACAGTGCAGAAAAGGGAAATCTTCCCATTCCGCACTGTAAGGAGATGTCTGTTGAAACATTTGAACTTTTAAAAGTTTGATCATATGGTGTCGACCATATGGTGTTGGAACTTTTAAGAGCTCGACAATGTGATATAGACCCTTCCAAATATCTTTGGCCAGGGTTCACCTTGACTGGTAGGAAGGAAAAGGAAGCAAGCAGGTAGGTATGTTTGAGGATATCCCTGCAGATGACTTGATGGGAATGATTTTGATAATGCAGTACCTTGTGTGCATACAGTTACAGACAGTCAGGCTTGGTTACAGGAATGTGGGTCAGGTAGCCTGGGGAGACCCAGGTAGACCACATACCTGAAACTGGGACTGGTGAGGTGGCTATTTCAGGGAAGGAGCTACCCTGTAGCAGTGAATGTGAAAGTGAGCCACAGATGCTGGAAGGTATTGTTGTTCCTCTGGAGAGGGTGACTGCGAGGGCAGAGGTGAGTGGTAGTACCCAGGCTGACAGTGAGGCACTGCTGTCAGAAGAGACTGGGTTTCTGGAGGAAAGGGAGCTGGGAAGGGTCACAAAGGTAAAATTGAGATGGGCTCAGCTTTTGGACCCTACATTATGAGGCTTGAGGGAGGTAGCTAAGGAAGCACCCGATTCTTAAGGAAAAGGGGAGATTGTATACTGGAACAAAGGGTTACTGTATAGAGAGTGGACCACTAGGGGAGAGCTAGAGGTTGAGGTAATACAGCAATTGGTAGTACCTAGAGCCTACCACCTGGCACTTTTAGCCATAGCACATGACATTCCTTTTGTATGTCATATGGGCATAAAGCATACCAAGAGACATATTATGCAGAATTTTTATTGGACTGGGATTGCAAGGGATGTAACAGGGAACTGCATGATCTGTGAGTAGTGCCAAAAGGTAGGCAAGTCAGGAGACAAGGCCACGGCTCCTTTGATGCCTTTGTCTGTGATTGAGGAGCCATTTCAGAGGGTACCAATGGATATTGTGGGGCCTCTGAGTACCCCAAGTTTGACAGGGAAGAAGTACATCCTGATGGTAGTAGATTATGCTACTAGATAATCTGAGGCAGTGGCTCTGTCCTCTATCAAGGCAGACATGGTGGCAAATGCTATGTTAGAGATTTTCAGCAGGGTAGATTTCCCAAGAGGAACACTGAATGACAGAGGTGTCAATTTCATGTCAGACTCACTGGTTTGTCTGTGGAAGTGCTGTTGTGTGAAGCATCTAAAAACCAACCCCTACCACTCCCAGACTAATGTTCTCATGGAGAGGTTAAACTCTACACTAAAGACCATGCTATGGGCATTTACAAACCAGTTTAGGAGAGAGTGGGACACATATTTGCCCCAATCTACTGTTTGCATACAGAGAGCTACCCCAGGAATCCACAGGAGTTTCACCCTTTGAGTTACTGTATGGGCATAGGGTGAGGGGGGCCTTTACATTTGACCTTTTATGAGTGGGAGGGTGAGTGTGAATCCCACAAAGAGTCTGTTGTGGCATATGTCCTAAACTTCAGGAAAAGGCTTAGTGAGCTCATGGTCTTGGCCCAGGAGAACCTGGCAGGGGCCCAACAGCAGAAAAAAAGTCTGGTATGACATGATTGCTCGAGCCTGAGAGTATGCTGTGGGACAGCAGGTTATGGGGCTCATTCCTGTCAGACACAATGAGCTGCAGGCATTCCAAAAGCTTAAAGGGGTTTTGGGAGGACCCCTTCTGATAGCCAGTCCAGATTACAGCAAAGAATTTGTTGTGCAGATGGGTGCTTCAAACCATGGGGTGGGGGCTGTACTCAGCGATATTCCCTCAAAGGGAGAAGATTACCCAATTGTATATCTCATCCATAGACTCCAACACCGGGAGGAATGTTATGCAACTGTTGAAAAAGAATGTCTAGCCATAGTATGGGCACTGCAGAAACTTCAGCCCTATCTGTATGGAAGGAAATTCACTGTGGTTACAGACCACAATCCATTAACTTGGCTACTTTGAGCCAGCCAGCAACATGCCAAGTTATTAAGGTGGAGCCTTGGGTTGCAAGCATATGACATGACAATGTGGCACTGTAGTGGGGACAGCAATGCCAATGCAGATGGGCTGTCAACAGGGTATGAGTTAAAGTGTTCCCAGACAGGCCCATTTCTCTCAAGCTATGTTTTTCCAGGGTTTCTTGAAAAATAAGCTTGAGTTTTCAAGGGGGGGGGGGTGATGTTATGAGGTGTTGCCATGTCTGACAGGGAGAGTAGGGCAGTACGTGTACATATGCCAGCATAGCTAGCAGGAGTTTTGTAAAGAATTGTATGTTATTTTACTATCACACTGATTGTACAGATATTTCAGTTAAAATATATGTGTAACATTACTTGTGTTAAAAATACATCAACAGTAGGTCCTGCTGGACAGAAAGAATGTATGCATGTATATTAGGTTGTATTGTTGCAACTGATCAAATGTATATGTTTATCAGAGAATCCTGGAAGGGTGGAAAGTTTGAAATTGTGTTATAGCCTTTGAGATGCTGCCACAGATCTTAGCAATGCTGTGTGTGTGTATTGTAGCAGAGGTGATGTCATCCTCTAACCAGCATCTGGTTTCTTTGGAACTCTCACAGCAACACTTTGGAACATTACACAAAAGATTTCTGACAGGATACATATCTCACACATCCACACAGAGAATGAGACAGAGAAAGAGGCTTTTGCTGTGGCAAGGCACACATCATATTGCCTTGCTTTAGTAAGTAGTCAGGGAACAGTAATTCTTCAGTTAGTCAGGGACATTGAGTGAGAAGAGTTTAGTATTGTTTTCTGCATCTGTGAGAAACTACCCAAATGTATTATTTTTTATATGTCTGTGGTTGAAACTCTGTTTTTATTGTACTCAGTATTCTCCTGTTTTCTGTTTTATTATTTATCATTAAATATTTTAATTTTGATTCCTTTCATCATGGCTGGTCCTTTAAAGTATACTTTTAACATCTTGAGAGTTTTTATCCTTGTTTTAGTGACACTGTTACCACTCCTAAAGGCCCTGCTACTTCAGTCACACCCTGCCATTTGTATTAGTATTAATTTTACACAGTATAATTGGGTAACCTTTGTAAGAGACTTAGTGTACCTGACTGGTGGCAACATGATTACATCAGAGTCTGGGCAGAAAGGTGCACAGCTAGTAAATTTGTGCCAGCTTTCCCCAGGTCTGTATGTCTGTATGTGAAACTCAAATATCCAAGTGTGTGTGTCAGCTACTGGGAACAGAGACACAGAGATACAATGTGGTCATTGTGGAGTTTTGTGTGGGTCTATAGAGAGTCCATCCCCAGGTCTGCAGTGTGATCCCTGTGTGCTCTTAAGGGAAATTGTGCTTGGTCCAGGGAGCTGCATCTGAAAATACTGTGTGATTCCATCTTTGCTCTCAGTGACTGTCCCTCACCAGAGTCACATGGTATTTCATTAAAGAGACTGACCACACTGATGGTAAGAATTACTGTAAGGAAAGTCATTTAACTTCTCCAGTAATTGCCAAGAGTCTCTCAAAATGTGTGCCTTGGAAAGTAACAATTCTTTACACATCCTGTCAACATAAATTGCCAGGGGCTCAATTTTCAAACCTCTAGTGGCCACAATATCTCTGAATGGGGGATCCAATGTGTCTTTATGTATTTTAGGGATCTCAAAAAATGGAAGGAGTGATTGTTTTTTTTAACTTTCACAAAGTTAAACACATCCATATCCATAATCGCCTGATACACCGAAATCTATTAAATGTAAAGTCAATTTTACTGCATGCAGTATTGTTTTAATTCAGCCCACAAACTCAATAATAATGATGATCGTGAGGTCTCTTTTCCACCCCACGCCATGAGATGTTTGGAGAGACTGGCAAGTCAGTCAGGAGTGGTTTCTCAATTGCCTGTTTCCAACAGGAACCACAAAACCAAGAACTCACACACGCACAGGGGGAGTTGTAGATGGAAAGGGAGCAAATAATTTCTTTGAATACTAGTCTACTTGATCAACAGCAAAATGGAGGAATGTATGGGAATTTTACCAGGAACACATTTAAAGATTTTAACCTGTCGGGTGTACCTTTTATGATTCATTTTTGTTTAACAAGGGTGTGAATAGAATTTTGTAAATAATTATATGTCATGGTGAATACTGAAATAATTTATACAAGATGCTTGCGTTACAAATGTATTAGAACCATATGTCATGTGTATATCAAACTGCTTTATACAGATGTGTGTGTTGAAAAGGTATTTGTAAAGTTATATGTTTGAAATGTAACTACAGTGTGCCTATTGCAAAGAACAGAATTGTACATGCACTGTTGTAACTGTTTAAATGTATCTGTTTTAACAGAGGAAACTGGAGGGTTAACCTCAGTCCAGCAAACTTTAGAAAAATATCTGAAATTAAATCACTTTATAGGCTAGGACATAAAGAGGCTATCTCACAGGTTTCATGGCAGCTAGAGACACAAAGTCTGTTCTAGGAAGCTTTCTGTATTATCATTGGGCTGAATTAATTGCACTCAGGAAGATGAAAGTGTTTCATTGTTTTACAAGCTCCAGAATCTCAAGAGATCTGAGCAAAAGCCCTTGTGTGTGTATGTTTATGGGTGGGTGCTAAATGCTGCCAGCTGCCAGTAATGGGGGGGGTTTCCTGGGAACTAGAAGTCAGATGACAAGAAGTGATGTCATTCTGCAAGCTATCCCAGCAGTAATACTTTAGATATTATTTTGAGAAGTCCCTTAGTGAGACAGAACATTCTGTTTTCTGTCTTGGACCTGACAACAAGAAGAACTATTCACCACATAATCCGCCTTGCTCTAGCAAGTAAGTTACTAGGGAATAGTATAATTCTCTCAGATTCAGTCAAGAATATAGTGAAGGTTAGTTTAGATATTGTTTTTCTTTATTTGTTTGAGACTGTCCTTCAATGTTGTTTTAAATATGTCTTGTGATTTTGAACTCTGACGTCACTGTGAATATATATTTAGTATTGTCTTATTATTTTATTATTTATTATTAAATATATTTAAACCTTTCATTGTGGCTGATCTTTGTTTTAAGTTTTGTGTGTACTTGCATATTTATTTGATGACACTGTGTGGGCCACTCCTAATACCCTTTATTT
Organism: Protopterus annectens; assembly: GCF_019279795.1. NCBI lineage: Eukaryota > Metazoa > Chordata > Ceratodontiformes > Protopteridae > Protopterus > Protopterus annectens. The sequence goes on along the minus strand of NC_056746.1, from coordinate 255,321,164 downwards.
ATTTTTATTTATTTATTTTACATTTGTTGACTGGGATAGTCTGACTGGATTTATGTCCATTTTCAGTAGAGTCCCGGGGAGTTAAGCTCCAAGAGATTACTAGACTACTAACATACAGGTACTAGTTGTTATACAGTTGAATACTGCAAATTTTAAACAGTTCAGGAATCTTCACAGTTTATACAAAAAAACATGTTACAAGCATTAGATAAGATATTTTAGACTTTATGTACAAGACCTCATTAGTAGTTAGACAGTTTAAACAATACTTGTCGTCTGCCTTAGGTAGGATGCTTTAGAATTATATGCAGAAGAATTTAACTAGGTATTTTAAATTATCTCTATTAGGATATGTTTTTGCCAAGGATAGGCCTTGATCTAAAAAGACACAGATAGAACAGGAATTAGGTCTTAAGAGAGGGAATTTGGGATATAGCATGAGATTAGTCTGGATTTGTACAGGGACATAACCAATGTGTTTTAAGATAGAGTTTCAGATTGTGTTTAAAAAGTGTAATTGAAGACAGTGATGTAAGTGTATGGGGGAGTTGGTTCCAATACTTTCCAACTGCATTTGAGAAAAGAGCATCTCCTGCCATGTTATTAGATTTACATGTTGATACTAGTAGTTTATTAGATGAGCGTAAAGTTGAAACGTTCTTATATTGGGTAATGAGACTAACAAGTATTAGGGTATTGTTAGGTTGGAAAAGGGTTTTGTGGGCAATGGTAAGTTGTTTAAAGTGAATCTGATTCAGAAGCTCTAACCAGCCTAATTGTTTCAGGTTATGGCAGTGATGGGTCCTAAAGGAGGAAGCAGTAGCAAATCTGGCAATGCTATTGTAAGCATTGGCTAGCTTGTTAAGGTTATTTTTTGACAAGTTAGTATATATGGAAGAAGCATAGAGAAGTGTGGAGATAAGGTGGGAATAATCAATAGTGGTTCTGGCTAGTGGGGAGAAAAAGGGTTTTATCCTATAGAGGGAGCGTAGTTTCCTGTTGACAATTTTTTTATGGTATTGTTGATATGGGTTTCAAAGTTCAGGTTGTTATCAATGGTTACCCCTAGAAGTTTACTTGTTGGATCAGGAGATATGAGTGTACCATTATTGGATAAGACTGAAAAGTTCATTGGGAGTGATTTATGGGTAGGAGTGAAGAGGAGGAGTTTGTTTTTTTTTGGGGGGGGTTCAAGAGGAGGCAGCATTGTAGAAACCAATTTTCTGTTTTATTGAACATTGTCTGAGTTAGAGTCTGTAGTTGGGATTGAGATTTAGCTGAGCAGATTATTGTTGAATCATCTCCGTATTGTATACAGTTAGTTAAAGGAATAGCTAGGCTGAGGTCATTGATAAATATTGAGAAAAGGAGGGGGCCCAATATAAAGCTCTGAGGAACACCTAGGGTAACTGGGAGATGGGATGAGAGGTTGTTGTCCCATAGCACTGCCTGCTGTCTATTATCAAGGTAGGACTGGAACCATTTTATAGTCTTTGTGTCCAGAGAGAAGGATTTTAGAATATTGAGAAGTAAGTGGTGGTTGACCATGTCGAATGCTTTTGAAAGGTCAATGAAAAGTGCTGAAGAGAGAAGATTGTTATTACGTTTTTTATTGATGCTGTCTGTGAAGGATAGGAGTGCAGCTGTTGTACTGTGGAAAGGCCTGAAACCATGTTGAGATTTGTCCAGTAAATTGTTCTGGAGTAGGTGGTCTAGTAACTGTCTATGGATGCACTTTACCATTATTTTAGCTAATGGGGAAAGTAGTGCTATAGTTAGATAGTTAGAGTATTCTCTGAAGTTTCCTCCCTTGTGTAGGGGGATAATGTAGGAGATTTTTCAGATGGTGGGAATAGTGCTTTCTTGTATGGTTCTATTTATCAGCAATGATACAGGATAGGCTATGACTTTGGCTGCATTTTGCAGATATTCAGCAGGTAGCTGGTCAGCTGAGGGGGTAGTAGGTTTTAGTTTACTTAAGAGGTTGCAGTTGAGGAAAGTTGGGACAGGTTGCAGGTTTAGAGTTGGGAAAGAGTAGTATTTGCTGGAAGGGCAGAGCTATCGGCTGTTAGTTGATTAGCAAGTGTTTGGATGGTCTCAGTGAAGAAGATATTAAAAGCATTAGCAGTTTGTTTTGGATTGTTGGAATTTGATCCTATAGGGGGTAGTGTTGAGGATTGGCCTGGTTGAAGTAGTCTGTTTATGCTAGCCCAGAACTTTTGTGGATTATTTTGGTTGTTCTGTTGGAGGTGGAAGTAAAAGTTTTTTTTATCTTCGAGTATAGCTTTCTTAGTCTCATTTCTTTTTTGCCTGAATTGTTGTTGGTCTACAGGGTTTTTACTTGTTCTCCATAGTGCCCAAACTTTATTTCTCTGTTGAATTTTCTGCCTGGTTTTCTTTGTAAGCCATGGGGTGGGTTTAGATTTAATTTTGATGGAACGCTTTGGTGCATGGTGGTTAAGGATTGTTAAGAATTTTGAGTTAAAGTAGTTTGTTGCTTTGTCAAGTGGAAGGTATTTTATAGGTGACCAATCACATTCTTTTAGTACAGCTTGAAAGTTATTGGGGTTAAAGTTTCTGTTGCTTCTTATTGTTTTATATATGGTTGGGTTGTGTGAGCTCAACCTTTGCATGATTATGTAAGTGAGAGAATGGTCACTTACATCATCAGGGAGGGTCCCTAAATTATAGAGTTGTTGGTGATTATTTATTAGAATCCACTCAAGGATGAATTCTTTGTTATTGGGTTTATTAATTCTGGTTGGGGAGTTAATTGTTAGTGATAAGCCATTAAGGTTAATATGGGAGATTGGTGATTCAGTAGAGCAGTCCTTCCAGTCTGTATTAAAGTCTCCAAGAATTATTGTCTCTTGGGGAATTTTTGTGGAGAGTTCAGCAAGGATACCTTCCAGAGTGGTGATGTTGTTACTAGGGGGCAAGTAGATACATATTATATTTAGGGATTTACTGGGATTAAGTTGAAGTTTGGTGCTAATGATTTCTGCATTGTTTTCAGAAGAGGAACCAAGATCCAGTATAGATATTTTGTAGCCCTTCTTTATAGAGGATTGCAACATCCCCTCCTTTTTTACTTTGTGGTCTTGTCTCAAGATGTTGTACCCAGATGGAATAATTTCAACATCTTGCATAGTGGGTTTTAGCCATGTTTCTGTTAAATAAAGTATATCAAAGGAATGCACATCCAGGATAGCATGGAGGTGGGCAATTATATTATTTATGCTGCAAATATTGAGGTGAGCTATATAGAGTGAGTTGGGAGATTTAGATAGGATATTTGGGGTAGAGGGAACATGAATTTGTGGTACTGTGCTAGTTTTATGCCCTGGTCCTGGGTTAGGATGAATGTCCCCATCTAGTAAGGAGAGGTGTAATAGTTTGTTTATGGGATTGTGGAGGTTAAAGTAATGGTGAAGAGGTTTTTTAGGTTTTTGATAGTTGTATATGGGTCAGTCTGTAATATTTAGCAGGTAAATAGCTAGGTAAAGATATTATATTTATGTGTTCTGGGGAGTTAATTAGATGTATAGTACTTGTTTGTGCATTAGGGAAGTTCAGCTGTAAATATTTTGGCTATTCATATGAGGTTAGCAGGTAGGCTGCTGTTAGAGAAAGTAGGAGAAAGATAATGATTAGGAGCTTTAGTTGGATTTGGAAAGGTCATGTTTGCATAGTGACTAATAAGCTTACTGGTGTTCTTTAAAGGGGATGAGTTATACTAGGGGTGATTAGAGAGCGGTGTATGTAGAGTGTTAACAAGATGAATATTGTGATTGGATTGGAGAGGAAGATGGTGTGGTGAGGATGTATAAGCTTAGGAGCAGTAGGGGTGTGTGGAAAATGGGGGTAGGGTAGGGAGCGGAGTGAGCCCGCATGGCAAACGGAGCGGGTAGAGACAAGAGATGTAAGGAGCTGATAAGAACAATCAGTTGAAGCAGGGATTACAGTAGGTAGGTAAATCTAAATACTGGAATAAAGTTAAAAGAGTAGATAATAGAGCTATTTGGAGGGTGTGTGAGAGCTAACCATTAAAATAAATAGATGTTATGGGCTACAGTTTAATAGCAAGTCTGTGGATAAACAGTATATAGCAAAGGTGTAGGCCCAGAAGGGACAAGTCTGCCACCTGGTGGCCCATATTAATTTATTGTAAGCAGGGTAAACAAGGAGGGAGTCTAGGTTCCTAATGCAAGAAAAGGAGTAGTGGTTCTGAGTGTCTTTAAATGGTGGAAAAAGTAGATTAGATTGGTTACTGAGTGGGGAGGGAGGAAAGCTGCTGGTTTTCCTGGCTAGTGCTTTATAGCCACCTAGATCTAATAATAAGTTATAGGCTATACTGGTCAAACTACCATTTGTGTTAATATTAATATTAGCATTAATATTACACAGTAAGTTTGGGCACCCTTTGTTAAGAGCCTTAAAGTAGTGTCAGGGGTTCTGGTGGCAGTGATAACTACCTTACAGTCTGGCCAAAAGGGGGCATAGCTAGTAAACCTGTGCTAGCCTTTCCCTGAGGAAACAGCCCTGGACTGTGTTCTCTGTGTGCTCTTAAGGGAAATTGCATTTGATGCAGAGAGCTGCATCTGGAAATACTGTGTGTGTATTTGTTATCCTCCCAGTGAACATCCCCCCACTGGTGCCATTGGTGAGGATTGAGACTCCTTGATTACTGGCCTGGAGGTGGGAACTGTAGGGGGAACTGTGAGTCACAAATGGTGGTGTACTTAGTAACATACATCACATGTTTAGCTTTCTATGTAGGTAAAACAAACAGAAAGTGGAGGAAGAGGATTCATGAATCCAACTATGAAATACAAAAGCTGATTTTTTTCCTCAGTCTGCCTATTGACCCCTAACTCATCTTTGACCCTCTCTCCAACCCATCGTAATCCACTTTAAAATCACACACAGTCATCATTGTCTTTGTATTTCTACCTCCCAGCATACCCCTCAAAATCTGGACAACACCCATGAAAATAGGTACAAATCTGAACGCTGATTAACATAAAAATTTGCATACATAATTACATAAGCCCACCCACTCCAATAGAATTGTGGGATATCAACTTTCAAACACAAGCTGAAGAACAGACAACCAAAATATGGCACCAGAGTCCCCCTGCAGCCATTCCAATGTTCCATTACCTGGCTATTTTCCCCCATTTACCATAAACACTAATGTGTGCATACTGCTTTACTTCTACAATGATTATTTGTATTTTATTTTTACATTTTATAGCACAATGCACAAACACTAATAGACATCTGCTTAACAAAGCAATACTGTCTCACAATGACAATACACTTGGTATTAAAACATCTCTGCCCTTGAAACTCACAGTCATTGAAACAACATTGAAACCCACACTACATCCAAAGAAAATGCATCTGGCCAGTGGTGGATAAAGATTACCTTTGGGCTGTTTTCAAATCATAGGCCCCTTGCTTGCACACAAAACAAGAAAAAATACATGTGTTCTTTGATACACCTTCCTGACTTTATTAAATTATATTCCTTGTATAATACAGCACACTTGTTAGACTTAGAGAGCATTTTAAATTTATTATTTGATCATTTTTCCAGTAGGCAATGAACCAAAATGGATGAACCAATAATGACAAAACTGCCCAATTCAGAAGAACATTTCCATCATAAAAGTCTACTTCTACAGACACACACACACACACACACACACACACACACACACACACACACACACACACACACACACACACACACACACACACACACACACACACACACACACACACACACACAAAATCACATTTTACATTTATTGTTTGAACATTTTTCCAGTAGGCAATGAAATAAAATGCATGAACTAATAATTACAAAACTGTTTGCCCAATTCAGAATACTTCCATCTTAAAAGTCTGCTTCCACACCTACACACACACACACACACACACACACACACACACACACACACACACACACTCTCTCTCTCTCTCTATATATATATATATATATATATATATATATATAATGACAGTAGTGTAAGCCATATGCATCTTGCACAGCTTCTTGCACTTATTTTCAATTTCAGTTTTTTTGGGGGGGCAAAAGGCCAAAAAACAGCGACACATTTTAAACATTACTTGTATAATTTTGGAAATTTGCTAGAATAAAATATGATATTACCACCATGTATTTCACTGCCAAGTCTTGAACCCAGGACCCTGTGCACTACAATCAGAGAAACATACCACAATGCCAAATCAGCAGCTTCCTGGAAGATAGGAAGATTGACACTTAAATGGCTATCATTTAGTGAATTCAGTTCTCACTTCTCACCATAGCTCTCAACCTCTTAGCACAAAAAACCTGGACAAAGCCAATAATGGGGAATACAAAATTCAGTTCTCATTTCACCATAGTTCTCAACTTCTTAGCACAAAAAACCTAGACAAAGCCAATAATGGGGGAATGCAGCCCCAAAATAGGGACACATTTCAAATACTGATTTTATAAACTTAGAAAATTGCTAGAATAAAAAGTTTTGTGTTACCATTTATTTTCTGAAGAATATGAAGTCTGAAATTCAAATTCCTGTCATTATTTAGTGAATTCAGTCCTTTAGTGATTTGACACAAAAACCATGAAAAACCACACATTTTATGAGGAACAGAACAAAAGTATGAAGCATAAATTCACAAAGTGGTGGTGGCTAGGGATGTTAGGCTCCTTTTACCTGTACCCAAGGTACTGGGTTTGAGCCTGAGTACCTCTAGCCACCAGGTGTATTCACCTGGGGAACTGACACACACATACCAGTTTGTTCCATTCAGATACCTCTCTCACACACACACACACACACACACACACACACCAGTTTGTTTGGTTCAGAGATCTTACTCAAACTGCATGCTTTCTTAAATCCAACCAATCTTTCCTTACCAGTGCTATACATATCCACTCCCCAAATCCCTCCAAGTTTCATTTCTTCCAATAGTTAGCTGTTTTTGTCCTAAGACCCATGGCTACCATTTGCATCTTCACTTTCTCCTTCATCTTATATCCACTCTCTTCTAATTTCATCACAAACAGGTTCAAACTTAATCTCACTTATACAGATATTTCACGGATCATTTCTCATACTCCTATCACCACTTCTGACCACTTTTTCACACTTTCACACTACTTTCACATATGCAACTAATATGCTGCTGGTTTTCATTTTCCACATCTCCAACATGAGGCCATCCCTCTTGTCATTCTTTCACAAGTCACAGAACAGCACTTTATTCCTGTAGCTGGATTCTTTCACAAGTGTTATATACTGCTAGTGCACCAAATGCCAATACACACCTCCTACCAGTTCACGTATGCCAACCACTCTAGCATATCCTGCTAAAGTCAGTCTTCAATCAAACAGCGCTCTGTGGTGCCTTCCTTGTACCACTTTTTCCTAAAGATCTATAAATAACCCCAATTATTCCCTTTTGTTTTTGCCAATTCTCCATCCAGATGCACCCGTACAGCCCTTCTTACCAACAGATTTCCCTTCCTACCAATACTTGTTTGAATCACCACTTTAAATTCCTAAACACCATCAGTCTCTTACCTGTCTGATGCTTATCTATCACTTCATTAAAATCCATAAACACTATGCTCCCTTTGTTACCATCTTCTGTTGGCAAGCCTCTGAGTTTTAAACCTCCCTTTTTATTTCATTTAATTTCTTCAACACCTTCCCCAGTTCACTTTTGGGCATCTGGAATTCAAAGAAAGACTGGTTCCAATCATTGCAGTGCTTCATCCAGAAAAGATATGTGGCACTTAAGTAAATACAACTTCAAGTTTAAGGTTAATTAAAATACAACAAAATACTGTATGCTTTACATGAGAAAATTGGTAACGCGAAGTAGTGTGGGTTATAAGCGTACTCAACTAACTGCCACTTGTTTTCTTTCCTTTCCTTTATTTGTTTTCTTTTCTTCATGCACTAATACAGGAGGCTATAATTGTCATTAGTTAAGTTTTGACTGTATCAAGTAGCGACTTGCCTAAATGTACATTTGAACTTCTAGTTATTTTAATCTCGTATTCAACAAGTTATACCACTCACACTATTTACTTTTAGTTTAGATGCTCTTTGGAGTAGGGACACTGTTTCTTTAATTAATTCTGGAGAATAGCGGATCCATCAATATAATTAATGTTAAATGTCGACTCATTTCATTAATTCTTAACGTTATATTTTATTGAGACGCATGAACTGTTAAAAAGTGATGAGTACAATATATGTTCAATTGTCTTCCATTCTATATGCAAAGTTATTTCAGATGCTCAGATTTCTTAATACGGGAGTAAAGTACAGCAACATTAATAAACAGACCATATATATATATATATATATATATATATATATATATATATATATATATATACACACACACACACACACACACACACACACACATGCACTTTTTAAGGGATATGAACCAAGCATGTATAAGAAAGCACTTTTTTTAAAACAGGGGAACTATAATTACATCTGAAATAACTGACTAACTGCACTTTATTTGTAGGGTTGTGAAACATACTAACCAAGTCATCTGCTTTTGGAACATCCTCTGTATGTACAATATTATTTAAACTTGTGTACAAAATACTGATTTCTGAAATTGTTTGATCAGTGGTCCAGAGAACCATCAGGATCAGTTAGTTGTTTAAATAATAGGATATTAAACGGAAGTGTACAGGCCACAAAATGAAAAGTAGTGCCAGACGACGAACAAACATACAAAAAATAAATAACTAAGCTGAAGCAAGCAAATGAAGTTATTACCCGCAGCTTGTGTACTCTCTTTTTATTTAAAAAGAAAACTATGGGCAGAAATACCTGAAACAGCAATCATTTCCTTCCCTCCATGAAGCAGCCCAGGCCAGATGATACTCCACAGCAGTCATTTCCTTAGCAGCCCAGGCCAGACGATAATCCACAGCAGTCATTTCCTTAGCTCTGCAGCAGTGCCCTTCCTGCTCGCTAACCATTCAAACAGAAGGAGACAGCCAGTGGGAAATGCAGCCGCACATGAGCCCTTGAGTTCAATTCTGACAGGCTGATGGAGCTGACGTCATTGCACACATAATGACGTCAACAAAAAGCAGAAAAAATTTTTTAAAAAAGCTGGGAAAAAGTCGGAAATGAAGGGGTGCCACTTGGGAATCGTGGCACCCCATTATTTGACCCCAAAACTCAGTAAAAACAGAGTAATTTGGTACAATTGGGAGGTATGCCTCCCAGCTGTAAACCACACAGTGTCATGGTCACTGTAAGATCATAGTAGGATACTAAGCTAATGGTCCTGGGGCCCTTACAAGCCTAGTCAAGAGTTTATCCCCAGAAATAAACCTCAGTCAGCACTTGTCGCCCCTGTCAATGAGGGACTCAGGTGGAACCCCTGGGATGAATTTGTGGTTTCTCATCCACTCATCAAGGTTGTACTTGAAGAGGGTTGTGAAGCAGTACCTTCACCTGGCTATCTGTGGTGTATGACCACATTGGAATTCTCTCCTTTCTGGTGAAGTTCTGCACCAGTTGACTGTAAAACTCTCAGTCCAAGGTCTCTGTTATCTTTCATACCTTTTCTATTCTGGAGCTCTAACCTTCCTTCTCTGTTCTTGGCAAATCACCTACATACGTGTGTTACCTTCTTTCTCCTATACTATTCTTTCCTTCCTTGATGGATTTGGAGAAAATTCCACCACATGGATCCATCACAATCCCTCCATTCCTATAACTGCCAGGATACTTACTGTAGGTTCTTATCCTATCATCTCCTTCACCCTGTGACCTGAAATTTGAGGCCTTCCTTTGTGTATCTCATCTCCATTCCCCCTTCCCTATCATTCCTTAACTATATTAAGGCCCCTCTATGTCCTCCATACCTGTTGTCACTGGCCTGTGTTCATGCAAAACCAACAATGTTTAGCTTTTCCTCCTACATAAATGTCTGCAGCTCTCCCAGCTTCCAGACAGCACTAGTCTCATTGCATAGTAATACTACCCAGCCATGCTGCAAATCATAACTCTTTGCTTCTCAGCTGCATTTTGTGTTTATTTTTCAGTCTGGCTATTACCTGAGTACATACCTCTTATTTGCTTCTGTGAACCAACCACAACCTTTTTTTTCAGATCAAAGGCTTGGTCATTGTAATGTATCATTCTAACCAAGCTCTAAGCACAACTGTCTCTAATGAAGGCTATGTATTGATTTCTCTGTTATCTATATTTCCTGCTGACACAGGTATCTTTGTGTGTGTCTCTCTCTGACACATTCCTGACTTTGCTTGCTAACACCACAGCTGTCTCTGACACTCATTAATGCCTGTATACACTACAGCATGCTCCCATGCACACTCTTCATTACCAGCTTGGTTACTTCCTCCTGTGTCTTCCTAAGGCTAAGCCATGAGACTGTAAACTGGTCTGTACTTTCTGCCTTTCCAAGACTCTTAATCCCCTTACTGATTGAGCTTCTAGTCAGCAAAACCCTTCTCTTTGTCCATATACTGGCCTCATCTCCATCACTTCCTTTCCCATATCACTACCTCTTTTTTGCAGCCTTTCTCCACTTATTTCTATCATTGTAATGCTTTCTTCCTGGCTGTAACGGTTATTTCCTTTTCTATGTTGCACGTGCCACCTTTCCCATCCATTGTGTACTTTCTTCTACAAGTCCTACACATGCTTCTACTGCTTTCATCATCTGCTCCTTTCAGGTTGTTGAGCCCCCTTGCCTGACCACTTTTTCCTGCTCGCCATGTTTTTTTAATTCTTATAGAGCCAACTTTCATTCCAGTTTTCCTTTTGTCTTTCAGTACTGTTTGCACCTGTCCTTCTTATTTCCACCTTAACTCCCTTATCCTTATTCTCTTGTTCAAGGCTATACTTTCTGGTTTCTCACTTCACTTTTCTCTGTGCCACATCCATTATCTGTGCTCCACTGATAACCTCATTCCACATCTCCCACATGTGTTTTCCTACAAAAATATATCAGACAAACTAAACCCAAATCACCTAAATATGTTACAAAACAAACACATTGATTAAACCAAAACAACTGAAAAGCCACTATCAATGAATAATATAAACAAACAAACAAACAAACAAACAAATAAATAAATAAATAAAAAAGCCTTTTTACAGATGGACAAACCTTGTGTACCCCCTCCACATGTGGGAACTTTCTTTGTTGTTATCCAATCCCCACCACCACCACTTAAGAATACTAACTCCATAACGTCATAGTCATATAACTAAGGAAAAAGGGCAGAGAATGCCAGAATTGCTCTCAGTTTCCTTATAGAACATTGTGCTACAAAAACAGTACATGTAGGCAATTACTACAATTCAAATAACATATAAACAATCATAGCCTTGCTTCCCTTACAGCAAAGCCCTCTAAACCAATCCAAACAGTCACAAACAGCATACATCAAGCTCAGAGTCTGAAAAAAAAGATGTGATAGTTGCTGACATTTGATGTATGTGTACCAGCAGGAATGAGATTTGTTGGAAGTGGCTGTGATGCCACTAAATAATCCCTTTCCCTACCCTTTCCTATCTTCTATCCGCCTGTTGCCTACTTATCTCCAGTACCTCTTTGCCCTTGTTTGCTTTACCAGTGACCCTTCGGCTATCGCTAGCTGCTGTATTCTCCCTTGAAACTTCCCATTTTCCTATAGATGCCACACCCTCAAAAAAAAAAAAAAAAAAAAAAAAAAACCTCCCTGAGCTATACAGCTGCCCTGCAACCTGAGTCATAGTTTTCAGACTCCCAGCCACAAAATGTGGAACAAATGGGCAACAACTTTAGCAGCCAGGAAACTCACAAACTCTACTTATACTAATGCATTTTATAAACACATGATTAATAAAAATAAGTTCAAATATACATAGCAGCCTTTAATTTTAATACACTAGAAATGGAAATATATTCATTTATACCAGGAAAGCAGTTGGCTCTAGTTTTTAATTGCCATTTACATTCCAAAAATTCTAGGAAGTCCTCCACCAGACCTCCTCTCTAACCCAAGTCTGCCCTATCAATAGCACAAAATCTAAACCTATGTCCAGCATTCTGCGCCAGATGTTTATATAAAGTATTTCTTTCATCTTTCCTTGTAATATCATAGTTGTGTTGGTAAACTCTTTTCCACAAACTTAACTTAATTTTACCTATATAGAATGCGGGACAACATAAACACTGGGCTAAGTATACCACAAATTTGCTCCCACAATTAGACCTACAATGAAGCTTAATTGTCCCATATCCTTCCACTATCACTTCTTGACATTCAAGGATATAGGGACACTGTGAACAGTGGCCACACTTCTCCATTTTACCAGGCCCTTCCACTCTCAAAGCCCTCTAAAGTAGTGTCATGCTATAAAATTCATTAATATAAGTAGAGTTTTTATATTATAGTTGTATATATGTGTATATATTTGAGTAGGGAAATGGACTGTTGCTTTAATAATCAATGATGTGTTTTAAATGGGCATTTATTAAGGCTGTTCTGTATGTATATAAGTTTGTAGAGGGATGTGGTATTTTATTCTGAAGAAGTCCTGTGTACTGAGTGGACAAAAGTGCTAAATAAACTGGTTTCCTTTGGGTTCATTGCTTCACCATCCATTTTTGTGTTTTTATTATTTAACATAGATATCAGTTAAAAAAAACTCTCGACACTGAATGTGTGACAGACTCTTTCAGCATGAAACTGTGAGAAACATGAACTTTTTAAGACTCAAAATGAGGAATGTTCCTCAAAATGAGGTACACTAAAAGATATGACCTGAGAGTGTCACAGATTTTTCTCCTTTCTCACCTGACCTCTGTTGCCTTTGTTTCCATTTCTCAGATTCTTCACTTTTCCCTTTTTATTATTATATTTTTAGTAGCTTCATCTTTTTAGCACTTAGTAAGGCATTTCAATATCAGATATTATTGCACTAGTGTAGTATGCATATTTATAGAATGTGCTGCTAGCAAGCTGTGAACCATGGATGAGAAATGAACACATCAAAAGGACATATTTCTTTGACTTAACTGGAATTTATTCAAGAACAAATGCAGACGAATGTAAAGTGTGCTCTATTTCTTCTACAAGCATTTCCATCTTAACAATGTCTTCCCTTTTTGTGCTCTTTCTTACCAGCAAGTAAAATATGTTTAGCTTGTTTCCATAATTTGGAACTGGAAGTGGGTTATATTAACTTCTGAACTGGGCTGGAACCATAACTATAATCACCTAGCAAGTGGGCAAACATATTTTTCTTTTATACCTTAAATACCAAAAGCTTCATATGCAATATATTTTAATTGTTATATTATAAACCTATTAACATGATTCAGTTATAATGAGCAAGAGCAGAGGAGAAAGAAAAATATAAACATATTAAATATTAAGAATGTATACTGGGCATTGCTTTTTCTGTTCAAATGACATCACTTGGGTCTAGGTGATGGTCACTGTTGATAACACTGACCCATTTACAAAATGGCAAAATGGGACCAAAGGGTTCATGCAATGTGGAAAACATCAGTTCAATACATTTAACTCTAATGTTTTCTTGCACTTAAAAATATATTTGTTTTTATGTATGTATGTATATGTGTGTGTGTGTGTGTGTGTGTGTGTGTGTGTGTGTGTGTGTGTGTGTGTGTGTGTGTGTATATATATATATATATATATATATATATATATATATATATATATATATATGGGTCTACTTCACATCACCTAAAACCCATTTGACTGACTTTCATTTCACCAAAGCTAAATCACCTAATTTGTCAAAATATTGAAAACTCATTTCACTGAATCTCATTTCACTGAAAGCTTACAGTGCTAAATTTCAAAGACTAAACCTTAAACCATAAACAAGCATACTCACAACACTAATAACTACCTCTTTCCAGAACTTAAAACTACTTGCTTGCCCTTAACAGAAACTGGACAATATAAAACCAAACTAAGTAGGGCTACATCCCCCACCACTAACTATATATACTAACTCAGGATCACACACTGGGAAAAAGGGCATATACCTTTTACTTGCCTTACAGTACTCTACACGCTGCCATTACTGCTGGGAATGCACAAATCATCCGTCATATTACTTTAGATACTTCCCATAAAATGTGAAGAGACATACCCACTTTTAAAAACACTACAATACTACTTTCTACATAACTATCAGTATTTTGACAGTCAGTACTGTAAGTTACAGACATTCTTTTTATCACAAACAAGTTAAATGTGAATGGAACCCCACATCATGTCTATGGCTTACAAATCAGTGAAATGAGATTCAGTCAAATGAGTTTTCAGTACTTTGAAAATTAGGTGATTGGTCTTGGTGAAATGAAAGTCAGTCAAATGGGTTTTAATGATGTGAAGTATATATATATATATATATATATATATATATATATATATATATATATATAAAATATATATATATATATATCTATATATATAAAATATATATATATATCTATATATCTATATATATATATATATATATATATATCTATATATATATATATATATATATATATATATATATATATATGTGTGTGTGTGTGTCTATTCACTGAAGGCACATTTCACTGAAACACATTTGACTGTGCACAATTCACTGAAAGCTCAATTCACTGAAAACACAATTCACTGAAACACATTTCACTGAAAGTTATATATGGCCTTTTCCCCACTGTAGTGCGACCCTGGAGTTAGTATATATAGTAAGGGGGGTTGTGGGGGGCACCGCTCCACGCATTGGGGCTGTGGAGAGCTATTTTAAATATTTTGAATTATATACATGGATACTAGCAATTCCAATAAATTACTCTTTTCTGAACATAATATATATCCAAACTATGTAGGGGGCTACGCACCCCACAACCCCCAATGTGGGGGTGGTGCCCCACACCCCCTTTACTATATTTACTAACTGCAGGGTCACACTACAGTGGGGAAAAGGCCATATATAACTTTCAGTGACATGTGTTTCAGTGAATTGTGTTTTCAGTAATTCAGCTTTCAGTGATTTGTGCACAGTCAAATGTTTCAGTGAAATGTGCTTTCAGTGAATAGTCCTAGACCCATATATATATATATATATATATATATATATATATATATATATATATATATATATGTATATGTATGTATTCATGCAGCATGTATTTGTTCATTCATTAAATGAGTAAGTGGACTATTTAAAAGTCCTTTCTAACCATGACTCACAGTTTTTACATAAATGAAGGCTGCAAAGCTTACAATTGAGTGGCATTATGAGAAGAAAAATAATAAAACTGAGAGAGCAGTAACACAGAGAAGACAAAATAATGCATCGGACAAACAAAACGTAAGGTTAAATTAAGAATATTGGAACATCTTGGGGATATTAGGAATAACAGACTGGATAGTCCAGTTGCTTGCCATTTTTGTCAATTCCATGAGGGGGACCACTCTGGTTTTAAATTCAGTATTTTGGCTAAACCATGGGGAATGGGTGAAAATAATTTCAATTTTCAGAACAAATTATTGAGTATGGAATCAAGGTTTATTGTAAATTTTGGAACATTATTTCCCAATGGTATGAACTTAGAACTATAATACATGAAACATTTATCCTGTGGAATGTAATTATTTATTATCTACTTATATATATATTTATGTATGTATATTTCTTTAATTATGGAGTATTTATTCTGATTGATTAATTGTTCAATTGGTTGTGCAAGGTGTATTTAAACTGGTTTGCATTTTGTAACATTGTTCCATTTGAAGGCGAAGGCCGAGGTACCAGAATCCGAATTCAGTAAAGAAAAAAATTTATCCAGTTTATGCTGCTTCTCTCTTTTTGTTTTTTTGTGGCAACAACTTTAGCAGCCAGGAAACTCACAAACTCTACTTATACTAATGCATTTTAAAAACACATGATTAATAAAAATAAGTTCAAATATACATAGCAGCCTTTAATTTTAATACACTAGAAATGGAAATATATTCATTTATACCGGGAAAGCAGTTGGCTCTAGTTTTTAATTGCCATTTACATTCCAAAAATTCTAGGAAGTCCTCCACCAGACCTCCTCTCTAACCCAAGTCTGCCCTATCAATAGCACAAAATCTAAACCTATGTCCAGCATTCTGCGCCAGATGTTTATATAAAGTATTTCTTTCATCTTTCCTTGTAATATCATAGTTGTGTTGGTAAACTCTTTTCCACAAACTTAACTTAATTTTACCTATATAGAATGCGGGACAACATAAACACTGGGCTAAGTATACCACAATTTTGCTCCCACAACTAGACCTACAATGGAGCTTAATTGTCCCATATCCTTCCACTATCACTTCTTGACATTCAAGGATATAGGGACACTGTGAACAGTGGCCACACTTCTCCATTTTACCAGGCCCTTCCACTCTCAAAGCCCTCTAAAGTAGTGTCATGCTATAAAATTCATTAATATAAGTAGAGTTTTTATATTATAGTTGTATATATGTGTATATATTTGAGTAGGGAAATGGACTGTTGCTTTAATAATCAATGATGTGTTTTAAATGGGCATTTATTAAGGCTGTTCTGTATGTATATAAGTTTGTAGAGGGATGTGGTATTTTATTCTGAAGAAGTCCTGTGTACTGAGTGGACAAAAGTGCTAAATAAACTGGTTTCCTTTGGGTTCATTGCTTCACCATCCATTTTTGTGTTTTTATTATTTAACATAGATATCAGTTAAAAAAAACTCTCGACACTGAATGTGTGACAGACTCTTTCAGCATGAAACTGTGAGAAACATGAACTTTTTAAGACTCAAAATGAGGAATGTTCCTCAAAATGAGGTACACTAAAAGATATGACCTGAGAGTGTCACAGATTTTTCTCCTTTCTCACCTGACCTCTGTTGCCTTTGTTTCCATTTCTCAGATTCTTCACTTTTCCCTTTTTATTATTATATTTTTAGTAGCTTCATCTTTTTAGCACTTAGTAAGGCATTTCAATATCAGGTATTATTGCACTAGTGTAGTATGTATATTTATAGAATGTGCTGCTAGCAAGCTGTGAACTATGGATGAGAAATGAACACATCAAAAGGACATATTTCTTTGACTTAACTGGAATTTATTCAAGAACAAATGTAGACGAATGTAAAGTGTGCTCTATTTCTTCTACAAGCATTTCCATCTTAACAATGTCTTCCTTTTTTGTGCTCTTTCTTACCAGCAAGTAAAATATGTTTAGCTTGTTTCCATAATTTGGAACTGGAAGTGGGTTATATTAACTTCTGAACTGGGCTGGAACCATAACTATAATCACCTAGCAAGTGGGCAAACATATTTTTCTTTTATACCTTAAATACCAAAAGCTTCATATGCAATATATTTTAATTGTTATATTATAAACCTATTAACATGATTCAGTTATAATGAGCAAGAGCAGAGGAGAAAGAAAAATATAAACATATTAAATATTAAGAATGTATACTGGGCATTGCTTTTTCTGTTCAAATGACATCACTTGGGTCTAGGTGATGGTCACTGTTGATGTAACACTGACCCATTTACAAAATGGCAAAATGGGACCAAAGGGTTCATGCAATGTGGAAAACATCAGTTCAATACATTTAACTCTAATGTTTTCTTGCACTTAAAAATATATTTGTTTTTATGTATGTATGTATATGTGTGTGTGTGTGTGTGTGTGTGTGTGTGTGTGTGTGTGTGTGTGTGTGTGTGTGTGTGTGTGTATATATATGTATATATATATATATATATATATATATATATATATATGGGTCTACTTCACATCACCTAAAACCCATTTGACTGACTTTCATTTCACCAAAGCTAAATCACCTAATTTGTCAAAATATTGAAAACTCATTTCACTGAATCTCATTTCACTGAAAGCTTACAGTGCTAAATTTCAAAAGACTAAACCTTAAACCATAAACAAGCATACTCACAACACTAATAACTACCTCTTTCCAGAACTTAAAAACTACTTGCTTGCCCCCTTAACAGAAACTGGACAATATAAAACCAAACTAAGTAGGGGCTACATCCCCCCACACACCCCCTAACTATATATACTAACTCCAGGATCACACACTGGGAAAAAGGGCATATACCTTTTACTTGCCTTACAGTACTCTACACGCTGCCATTACTGCTGGGAATGCACAAATCATCCGTCATATTACTTTAGATACTTCCCATAAAAATGTGAAGAGACATACCCACTTTTAAAAACACTACAATACTACTTTCTACATAACTATCAGTATTTTGACAGTCAGTACTGTAAGTTACAGACATTCTTTTTATCACAAACAAGTTAAATGTGAATGGAACCCCCACATCATGTCTATGGCTTACAAATCAGTGAAATGAGATTCAGTCAAATGAGTTTTCAGTACTTTGAAAATTAGGTGATTGGTCTTGGTGAAATGAAAGTCAGTCAAATGGGTTTTAATGATGTGAAGTATATATATATATATATATATATATATATATATATATATATATATATAAAATATATATATATATATATCTATATATATAAAATATATATATATATCTATATATCTATATATATATATATATATATATATATATCTATATCTATATATATATATATATATATATATATATATATATATGTGTGTGTGTGTGTCTATTCACTGAAGGCACATTTCACTGAAACACATTTGACTGTGCACAATTCACTGAAAGCTCAATTCACTGAAAACACAATTCACTGAAACACATTTCACTGAAAGTTATATATGGCCTTTTCCCCACTGTAGTGCGACCCTGGAGTTAGTATATATAGTAAGGGGGGTTGTGGGGGGCACCGCTCCACGCATTGGGGGCTGTGGAGAGCTATTTTAAATATTTTGAATTATATACATGGATACTAGCAATTCCAATAAATTACTCTTTTCTGAACATAATATATATCCAAACTATGTAGGGGGCTACGCACCCCACAACCCCCAATGTGGGGGTGGTGCCCCCACACCCCCTTTACTATATATACTAACTGCAGGGTCACACTACAGTGGGGAAAAGGCCATATATAACTTTCAGTGACATGTGTTTCAGTGAATTGTGTTTTCAGTGAATTCAGCTTTCAGTGATTTGTGCACAGTCAAATGTTTCAGTGAAATGTGCTTTCAGTGAATAGTCCTAGACCCATATATATATATATATATATATATATATATATATATATATATATATATATATATGTATATGTATGTATTCATGCAGCATGTATTTGTTCATTCATTAAATGAGTAAGTGGACTATTTAAAAGTCCTTTCTAACCATGACTCACAGTTTTTACATAAATGAAGGCTGCAAAGCTTACAATTGAGTGGCATTATGAGAAGAAAAATAATAAAACTGAGAGATCAGTAACACAGAGAAGACAAAATAATGCATCGGACATCAGTAATAGATGTCAATAATAACTGCAATTAAATGGGCAAAATATATTAATAATGGTTTTACATATGTGCACATAAGAAAAAGAAATGTTAAGTAAATATGAATACTATGCGCAATACATTTGATTTATCAGTTTAGGTTGGATATAACCTAGATCATTTGAGAAGAAAGAGGTAGGAGGGGGCATATAGTAAAGGAAAGACTGAGTTTAAATTGGATTTGCACTGGGAAATCATACTAAAATAATTAAGTAAAGACGTATGTAGCAAAGTAGAAACTGCAGGTTTGTAGAGTTGTGTTGTAGCTTAAGGTTACATTTTGTTTTCAATGACCTTTGTGATGTCTTGAAGCTAGCAATTTGATTATTATCTATAGCATTAATTAATTTAATTTGCAGTCATGGTTAGTTCAGGTGTTTGTCCTCAAGGTAGCTCTGCTAGGCATCTTTTTACTTATAACTTTCATCTGTGAGGAATTGAGAGGTAATTTGAGTCTGGATTCATTGTATATTTGTTTATTTAACAGGATATCCATTTCCTAGTTTTATGTTTATTTAAATGTCAGATCAATGGAAGATACAGTGAGAAAGTGTTGCTTTTGTAAGCATAGTGAGAATTTAAATGAAGCACATGGGTCAGAAATGCATTCTACTAAAGGAAAAAGGAAAAAAAAGAAAACTACATTACAAGGGCCATTTCATAACCTCTAGTTTCTGATTTTAAACAATACATTTTTATTAGCTAGTAATAGTCAGCTGCATCCACTGCAAGGCTGCATACTGAAGTATTGACTTTTTATGTTGTTGCCTTACATGCTTATGATTTTTGAAAAGTCCTTTGTTTAAAGTAAAGCTGAGTTGCTCATCCTGAACACATTACCAAAGAAAACAGTTTTTGTGTTAAAATTCACAGTGATTGACTGACATGTTTATGATCAGTATCAACTTAATGAAATAGCTGAAGGTATATTAACAGCATGTTTTCTGCTTCAGTACTGTGCTAATCACTTATCAAAGCCTTTGTACTAGTATATATTTTGTGGTAGTGGAGAAAGGGTTACGTGTACACTTAATACGTTAGAGCATGATATCATTAAGAGGCTAGAGAATTTGGGGGTGGTTAGGCTAAACATCTTTCTTCAGGTACTGGAATCCATTTCTCTTTTTGGGAAGCAAGTTTTAATTTGGCAATTAACACTGTTGATTATGGCTTTGAGCTTTTAATTAGCTTCATTTGTAGTCCAGGGTTTGATTTCCTCAGCCTCCATTTGCATACTGTGTAACTCAAAGCAAGTCAATTAACTAGAAACCGGTCCAAGGATAAGTCTGAAAAGGATTCAGATGGATCAGTGATCAATGCTCTACCCCACATAAACAAACAAGCAAACAAATACATTTAGTTAAGAGAAGTTATGGAGGGGTGAAGAGAAAATGAGTGCACAGTTGAATTATGGAGTCACATTAACGATGCAATCTAACAACTGAAGAAGAAAATGAAAGCCTAAGAATCAACCAGAATGCATTGAAAAAAAGTGGCAAAAGAAATAGAGCAAAAACAAATGGCTTTTCTTACAGCAGAAAGAGTTGGAGCTTCAGGCAAAAATGTGACGAAACCTGGAGGCATATAAATTATGTGATCAAGAAGGTAATATCTGATATTTTGCCTTGCAAGAGCCCTGATCACGATTACATTCAGAACCATAATCGCAGATAAACGAGGAAGGACCCACCCTTAATAGCTGTGAGGCTAGCAGTGATAGTTTGGGATATAGCCTTTCGTAAATCAAAAAACAAAAATGACCAAACTGTTTAGTCAACACCAGTTTATTACTGATCGGGTACTTTGGCAATTCAACTTCACGGGATAATTCATCAGTTTAACAGTGTATCTTAAATACACGTAAGATGCCAATAAATCAATTAATTATTCAATTACATAATTAAGTAACTTTTAAACATTAACTTAGTTTAATACATTAATACCTAATTGTAATATCCATAAAATACATAATAATATTTCTTTATTTTAAATGTTCACATTGTTACCTCACAGCAAGAGGTTCTCCTGTTCGATTCTCGGCTGGAGTGCCTTCTGTGTGGCGTCTGCATGTCCTTCCCACGATTGTGTGGCCTCCGAAAGACATGCATAAATGGGCGTGCCTTCGCTGAAGGTTGGGCGTTGAGCTGGCAACTCGGCACCATAAAAATTGACTGCCAATCATTAGCGGACCGG
This sequence comes from Protopterus annectens, assembly GCF_019279795.1. NCBI lineage: Eukaryota > Metazoa > Chordata > Ceratodontiformes > Protopteridae > Protopterus > Protopterus annectens. The sequence goes on along the minus strand of NC_056746.1, from coordinate 255,299,405 downwards.
AGTTCCGCTGTGGCGACCCCTAATTGGGAACAGCCGAAAAGACAAACAAATTGCAGACAAACATTTATTTCAAGATTAAGCCCCTAGGGAATAATGTTCTAAAAATTAAAATCATCTTGCTCTCTAATAAATTTAATCAGTAAAAACTAAATGAAAACTCCAGCAAAGCTAGAACTTCCACTGTGTGACCTCCCAAACCTCTTGCATCAGAGGCACATGTGATATATGAAATGACCCTTATGAACATCAGGTGTTTCAGCCAATTGGGGATTCTGAATGCCCCTGACTTGTTTCATCATTTTAAAGGACAATTTCAGGCCAATAAAGCCAAACTCCACTAGCTGTGGATATGCATGTTTCCACCTTGTTATAACCTCATCAGCATAGCACCAGCAGAGTGTTTGACTAAGCATAAGAATTACAGGGCTGTTATACCCTGTAATACATATATATAATATATATGTATATATATATATATATATACAAAGCCATGGTCTCAAGCTAAATGCAAAAAAATGCGTAGTAATCCCCTTTGGAAAAAACAGAGTACCCGCAAACTGCAACATAGGAGGTAATCCCCTGAAATCTTAAGAAGAAATAAGGGATCTAGGGACCCAAGTAGATAGTCAGCTTTACTTTGATAACCATGTTGCCAAAGTGGTTAGAAAATCCTTCTATGTGACCCATCTGATCACGAAAGGGTTCGCATCAAGATCTAACAATGTAATGGTGCCCCTCTATTCTTCCCTCATCAGACCCATTATTGAGTACAATGCACCAATTGGAATGTACTTGGCTAGACATCTCCAGCAGCTGGAGAGACCACAAAGGTACCTAACCAAGAGGATTACTGGCCTCAAACAGTTGCCCTATGCAGCACGATTGAAAAAGCTAAGACTGTTCTCTGTTGCATACCGCTTTCTCAGAGGTGATCTTTGTCTAACGTACAGAGCCGTGTCCAACCCAGAATTGTTGAACATGCTCCATCTTAGCAAAACCAAATCTACTCGAGCTACACACTCTAGGGATATAAACCTCAACACAACAATGAATAGAACATGCTGGAGGGATAGATTCCCTTCACAGAGACTTCCCTTACTATGGAACAGGGTCCCGATCTACATAAGACAGAGCCCCTCACTATCACTCTTCAAGAGGAACCTTGATGAGTGAATGGGTAACAGAAAGTTCACACCAGGGATCACACCAACAGCACTACTAGATAAGGGTCAAGGGTACTAGCGTCTAGTACAAGGGTCTAGGGAACTACTAAAGGGGCGGTGAATAACGCACAACGTGGCTGGGCTAATATATGCCTTCGGGTAGATAGCCCAGTACCGACCTATGAACCTATGAACCTATACCCAGCTGATGTCCATTATCATTAGGGTCACTGAAAACATATTCCAAACAACAAACTAAAGCAATAAGTGAGAAGGTCACTGAAAAACCAATCAGTAAAAACAAAATGAAAACTCCAGCAAAGCTAGAACTTCCAGTGAGTGACCTCCCAAACCTCTTGCATCAGAGGCAGATAGGATATATGCAAATGACCCTTATGAACATCAGGTGTTTCAGCTAATTGGCGATTCTGAATGCCAATGACTTGTTTCTTCATTTTAATGGACAATTTCATGCCAATAAAGCCAAACACCACGCTGTGGATATGCACATAATATACAAATAGCAAACAAATTGCTCACCTTTTGTGGTCACATCATGGGAAGCACTTACAGGGCCTGGTTCTAACCCATTCTACTAGTGCAGTAGCAACCACAACAGCCTTTTTTAGGAATTTATCAGATCAGAGTCTTTGTGAAGAAGCCATACGGAGAAAGGTGAATATCCTTTCAAAGCACTATGAACTGGACCTTCAGAAGAGAAAGAAGAGGCCTATGATTTTCTTCTCATGGGTACAACTACTGCTTCACATAAATAAGGAATTATGCCACAGCAGTAACTTCTACTATGAATTTACAATTGTCTTTGTGTACTCACCATAACTGCAGAGGTATGATTATGGTCACTGGTGTAAAAAAGGGTGACAACCCACTGTCCCTTTTTTTTAGAAAGCTTGCATCCTCTGCCAGGAGTGGTTAAATGGTGGAAGAAAGTAAGAGATGCATTATACAATTAATCTTAGTATGTTATTAGTTCTTCAAGGATGACCTTAGTCTGAGGCCCTGCAAGTAATGTTTCAGGCAATATACCTGAGAAAGATAGAGAACAGGGTATAGCATCCACTTCAGATCCCTAAGGACTTAATGACTGGGGAGAAGAGCCAGATGAGCTTTTGGCCTGAGGTGAGGGAACACTTGCTGATGGCCATTAAGCCAAAAAGAACCATAGATAATTTGGGTGGACTGCTTTCCCTTGGTAGCTGTGTATCATATGACATCTCACTCTGTGGAGGAGACCAGCTCTGTGCTGTGGACAGCTTTGCTTGCCATACCAGTAAGTAGATATTTGCCTGTGGATAATTTCAATAGATAATGAATTATACTGCAGCAATGAGCCCATTCAGACATGTGCAGTTATTATAACAACTATACTTTAAAAGTAAAACAAGTACTTCTAGGTAAGGGACAGTATAAAATACTGTTAATTGTAAATTACTGATTGCCCGTGTGTTAAGTGGGTTTCTTTTTCTTGATTTTTCTCTGACTGTAAGAAAGGCCAGGAGCAAGAGAAAAGGAAAAAATGAGTATGAAATGAGGCTGGTAGAAATGCACAATGCTGGGTGGAAGTAGGAATAAGGGGGAGCTAAGTTAGGTTTTCAAACTGGGGGAAGAGCTTTGGCTTTGGGAGTTCTGGGTATGTAGGGGTTTGAGGTATGCTAAAGTGCAAGGTAACAAAGGAAGAGATTCTAGGAGCAGGAATGGAAAGTGAACTGACAGGAGAGAAGGGGATGTGGAGGAACGACATGTAAAAAGTCAATTTAGGGAGGTAGGAATAAGGAGGAAGAGAGAGACAGGTGGCTATAATGGGGAAAGGAGAGTATGGATTGAGGCAGCCAGGGCACTGGGAAGTGAAAAAAGGGTAAGCGGGAATCAGAATGACAAGATCAGTCAAACCTGTAGCAGGCGGGAGGGAAGGAAAGAAGTAGTGGAAAACAGGTCTCATGATCTGTATTCTTAATGAAAATAAAGATCTAGTGAGCTTTTGCTCTTCTGCTCCATAAGAGGTTTCTGTCATTCCTGAGCTTGCCTTAGGACACCTGCATTACTCTTTGACAGCTGCTCTGCTCCATTCAAACTCCCTACCTGACACTGTCCAGTGGGATAGTGCATATAGATGCTATATTTGTATGAACCGGGTCAAGAACACTTTGTCCTCTAGTGGCCTCTTTGGCTATTTTAGCCAAGAAATGCTTATTTATGAAACTGAGGAATGTTTCAACAAAGCCTACATTGGAGGTCTCCCAGTTTATGTGCAGGGAGTTAAAGTATGATGGAGTTTTTGAGTATTTGAAGCTCATTTAATGTACTTAAGAAAGGGACATGGGTTTTGGGAGTTATTGAGGGGGTCCTGTAACAACTAATGATCTGATAGCTAATTTTATTTAGAGTGAGTTGAATCTCAATAACTTTGATTTGTGTATCTCTGAGAATCTACCTTGAGGTAATGTGGTCTTTAACAAATATGGATACGCCACTAAAGTTACCATTGGGTCTAAATGCATGTTAGGTGTAATACCCTGATATAAAGGAGGTGCTTCCAGCACTTTTAAACAAGGTTTCAGTAATAATACATACATGAATGTACACCAAATGCAAGAAGGGCTTCAAGGTCAGGCAGTTTGTTATTTATATTTAGTGGTGTGCAGCACCACATTGACATTGCTCAGTGACTCATAAGCTCAACTCTGCCTAAAAAAGACACTTTGGAGGCAGCAAAGGATTTAGCTAGTATGTGGAAGGCCTGAAATGAGAGGTGCAAGCTGTCCTTAGCAAAATTAGTAGAGCTGTGTAGCAGTTCATCCCATGCTGACGCATAGTGGATCCTACTTGGATGACACCAGTTATTCAGTCAATTGTTGAAATCGGTCATCTTTTCCTTGCACCTCAACATCATTTTTGGTGAAAGTAGGATTCAGCTCAATACCAGGCACTTTCCTGCATTTGAAACATGCATGGTGAGACTGGATATTCCTCTTCGCATATCCCTTAGGTTTCTGCATGTCAGATCATTTACACCCACATGGACCACATCCACAGTATTGTAGTCATACATATTCATACGGAGGATCTTCAGGGCCCTTGAAATATCAAAGATCGCGGTACCTGAAATGCATCTTACTGTGACCCTATTTTTGTCCAGCTTTGTGAGAGTAGAGTCTATATTTTTAACTATGGATTCATCAGTCACCAGTACATTTTTATTAGTAGAAGGTTTAACCATGTTTGGTTTGGAGCAAATTTTATGCCGGTGACTCTTGGTGCTGGATGTTGCAGTATGTGTTGTGTTTTTTTAATTTCAGCCAAGATCTAGTGTCGTTAGACCTTGGAGACTTAGGCAGTGTTTTTTTACAGCCTTGGTGTACGATAATATTTCATGTGTTTGTGTAGTGTGCTGTAGAGGTGTGTGGTACTTACAGACTACATTATAAGCAAACATTGGGTGGACAGGCCTAGTCCAAGGATGTAAATCAAGTTATGATAGTAGAAAGTTAATTATTCAGACTATTAACTGCACAGGTAACAGGTGAGAAGCAACTTTGTGCTGGTGGAAAGGGTCTTATGTCTAGCCTTCACCTTGACTGATCAAAGAATGATTGTGATGGATTGTTCAGAAAAGCAAAGGGATGTCCATATATATAGTGGTCTATTTAGGAACAAATAACCTGATAGAGGAGCATGTGTAAGAGACAAGAGATGGACAAATCAGCATACAGACTTACAGGCAAGTTTAATAGGTACAGAAAAGCACTCATGGAAGTGCTATTTATCCTGATGGTCAGCAGTTTGAGGAAGGAAATTATCAAACATTGGAACAGATGGCTTAGGGGATGGAGAATAGAGCAGGGCATAAGGATAGTGGGTAACTGAGAGAGCTTGGGTGGATGGGAAGCTATTTACCAGGGAAAGGCCCAGTCACACCCCCTGAGACAATCACTGTTGAAACAAAGGTTAGAAAGGTGGGTTAGGAGTACAGTGCCTTTAACACAAGGGTGAAGGGAGAATGATAAGATAACAGTGCCCTGAGGGTACAATTTAGTAACTCAGAAGCACAAGAAATCTCATTATGAATGAGAGAGTAGTTCAAAAGTGCAGAAAATTCTCAAAAATGAGAGCTAAATGGAAACTAGACATAAAAGATAAGGGGCAGCAAGCTTAAACCAACAAAGAAAACAAAAAGACAGAGAAAGTTAGAGAAATGTCATGGAAAATGGAAGAAGAGTAAAAAGGAAGGTAACTAGGTGGTCGGGGAATGAATAAGAAAGACAAGTAAAAGACATGATCGAATGAAAGGACGAGAATGAAGGGGAGGAAGTGGAAGATAGAAAGAAGTTGAACTTGATAAACAAGCACAGATGAAAGCAGGTAAAGGCAATGAAGTCAGAGTGCTTCTCAGTGATGCACAAATTAGGTATGGAATAGAAATAACAGAGTAATGGGCATAGAACTCCAAAAATATCAGATGTTTAGGAAACAGAGATTAAAGAAAGATGGATCTTACATAAATGGACATGGAGTTAGCAAAACAGGTAGTGACAGGACAAGGCAGATTGATGGCAAGGAAAAAGTACAGTACCAAGTAATATAAGGAAAAAGAGCCTACTGTAAGCTTCCCAGAAGTAACATTGTTAAGGAAAAAAAAGTGAGAGTTCATTAGATAGGCTGCCAATATGACTTGTCAATGGAAACAAGTTGGTTACGAACAAGAGTAAAGAACAGACATGTAAGGTGAGGGTGATGCTGATAGTAACCTCAACCAAGTTGAAAGTAGACTGAAGTGCATTTTTATGAATATCATACACTTTCTAGTATTTTCCCTAAGAGAGCTCATATGTGATTCAAACCAAGCAAGGGTTGGTATGTGATGCCAACCACAGTATCAAGTTGAAAAACTGTAAACTCTGTACAATTTGGGGATATTCTGAATAGGCTAGGAAAAAAGTCAATGGGGCTGGAGAAGGGAATGAGGCAATTTCATATGAAGGGAGGCTTGGAGAACTGGACGTTTTTCATGAGAAAAAAGATAGCCTCATGAGGATATTCAGCCTTTTAGGTTTCAAAGAAAAGGTAATGGGTGAATCCAGCAACAACAGAATTTGTAGTATAGTTATCTGCAAAACTGATGTGGGGGAGAATCTGTAGGATAGAGCTCCAGTCAGTGGCAAACAGCAACCATGCATCAGTGTGATTCATATTGTCCCTGGAAGAGAAACTGCACCTGGCCATATAGATCAGAGTCTGAAATTGCAGTAAGGTATGTGATGGCAGAGAAATGACTAGACTGGCATCTTGGGAAGTAGTAGGAAAGACAGGAATGGAAAGGCTGTGGACTAAGAGTGTTGCTTGGGGTGCATCTATGGAAAATGAACTCAGAAGGATTGTAGTGATGGAGAAGGAGAAGGAAATTAGCACAGCTCATTAGAGAATTGAAAACAGCTGTTCAGGAAAAGAAAGAGGAATGCAGAGAATGAAGAAGATTTGGGTGAACTAATGGAAGAACTACAGCGAGGTCAAGATAAAAGGAGCAAAGAGCATCACAAAGGCCAAGGGCGAAATTGAAAAACGAGACTAACATCAATACTTCATAAGGGGGAGGGGATGCAAAAGTCTTTGGTGTGCATGTGAATGAAAGAAGAAAGGCATGCCAAAATATTTGAACTAACTTGGGAAGGGCAAGACAGCAAAACATTTCGGGAAAAGAGGAGTATATTAAATTAATACTACTTCTTGGTATTCACCAAGAAGGAGGGCAGGTCATCAATCTGGGAAGGTATACTGTAGTGGGTATGTGTAGACATATCATTTGATTATGGGTGAGGAAATAAGAAAGGTTATAGAGACACTTTGGAAAGTTAAGCTACAGGAGCTAGACAGAATCCTACATAGAATCATCAAGAGGACATCAGGAACATTGATTCCTTGCAGAAAGCATGTTTTCAGGTGATTGGAAACCAGGTGTGAAGATACCCCTTTTGGAAGGTAGCATAAGTCACAGGACGGAAAACTTAAGGGCAGTGAACTTGACTTCTTTGGTGGTAAAGCTGATGAAATTGGCCCTGAACCTGAGACCTGCATACTTCCTGTGGCAGAACGGGGTCAGTTAACAAATTGCAGCATGAACTGACAACATGTAAGTACTGTCTGAATAATCTAAACCACTGTTGTGACTTGGTTACTGGAGGGATAGAAAATAGCAGCTTTGTGCATATGCTCTGTCTCATCTTCAGCAAAGCCTTTGATTCAGCTCCCCACTGCAGACTTCCTGCAAAACTGAGGGGGAATAGTAATGGACAGCACTCCCTGTAGGTGGGCAGAGGACTGAATCCAAAGCAGGACTGACAATGTGGTAGTAACGGAGATACTCTCATAGAAAAAAAGATGACAAGTATCATCCATTGTGACTTGTCCTAAGGCCATCCATAATAAATGTTTTATCTCTATTCTTACAAAAGGCATGAACATCTGGATCAACTTCTTTGTTGATAACACTAAGCTGGGACAGGGAAAGTATATGGTGTAGAAGCAAGCCTGTATGGGTACCTACAGAGGATGAAGTCATGTTTTAGGAGGTTAACAGCACTGTGTCAAGCTTATTATCCACTCCATGTACCAGTGTATGGTAATCATTTGAGAAAGATAATCTACAAGTACATTACATGCTTGGAGAGAGGTAAATCTCTAGAAAATGGAAAAATGACTTGAGCGATTGACTTTACAAAAGATATGAAAAACCACACCTGAAGCATAAGGTTGGTAGAAAGAAAAGTCAAATATTTGGGTGCACGTCCAGTACTCTGGTATCCTGGGGATGGAAGGATGAATTCACTCCTTATTCTGGTGCTCATAAGACCTAAACAGAGATGTTCAGTCAATTCTGGAGGTGTTCCCCGAATAGGCTACCAAGAAAAGCAACCATGACAGAGATGGGAATGAAGTGATGTCAGATGAAGAGAGGCTTAAGGAATAGGACCTTTTTGCACCTGGCAAGAAGGTGAGTGTGATGTGGGCACACCAAACAGACCATACCTAACAAGTTATACGAGCCTAGTTAACCCAAAGAAAACAAGAAACTGGGAGCAGCTAACTAGGGAGGGAAAATCATAGAGTGGGATGAGGCCAAGCAAAACTTCAGACTGTGGATTGGAGACTGCCTTCCCTACAGGGATTGGAAAAAGAGTTTAGACACAGAGAAAGGGGTAGATAGTGTTAAATGAAAGATGACCTCTGCCTGGATTTATAGTGCAGTTTAGAGTTGAAACTGCAGTATAAAAGAGACTAATTAGTAGGACACATGAGATAATATACAATAACCATGAGAATCAATCAAAAGAGGTTAAGAAAAATGACTAATGAGAATGAAAAGGCAGTATACAAAGAAACAATGGAAAGATATTTGTATGGCTCCTAATTATGCAACAAAATCTAGAAGGTTTAGGATTTTTTGCATGAATGTGTTTGCTTAGGTATTTTTTGTACTCCAAATACACTTCAGATAATTTTTCATCAGGTAGACAGCAATTGCTGGTGGTGTGATGGGAAAGAGAGGGGTGCATAGGAACATATTTTTTGAGAATGTAACAAGTTGCTAGATTTTAGAAATTCTGTAAAGGGTACTTTGACAAAAATTTGGGACAGCAAATTATTTTAGCAAAGGAAATGATTCTTTTGAGCTAGGATATAGAAACTGAATTGTTTAGACAAAACAAGGCCCGTCTAAGTTTAATGCTGTTGGCAGCCAAAAAGCAGTTACTATGAAATAGAAATCAAAAGCAAAATCAACTATAACAGAATTGCTGAATGTTGTAAAGGAGATAAAAGAACTGGAGGTGGGATCTTTAGAAAAGCGAAGGAGTAAACTACATAGCCATAAATGGAATCTGTTGGAACAATACATGCAGAATAATGTTTAGGAATAATAGCAACATAATGTTAAGATGAATGTTAAGACAAAATCATATTTGTATTATGTACAAAGGGAAAAATCATTGCAATTGTTTGTTTCTTGGTGCTATACAATGTATGATGCTAAAAAAGTAATCCAGTTAATCTTGGATAATTCAAAGTACTTATTCACTGAGAGGGCAGTAGACAGGCAAAATTAGCTTCTAGAATGGATGGCTGAGACAAGAGCATTTGGAACATTTCAGAAAGCTTAAGATATCTGGAGAGGAGAGAAGAGAAGGAGTGGCTGTCTGTGCCAGCTGCAGCCCCTGAATGTCAGTTAGACCAACCCTCTCCTTCTGCGAACATTGTATGATAGCATGCTAAGAAAACTGTACAGAATTCTACATTAAACTGTTTACAGCTGCATTACTAATAATTCAGCAGGTGACCCTGGTGAAGTTTTAAAGCTGCATTTTAAAATTAAATAAAAGGTCATAACTTTAACAGTTTTCAGAAATAGAGACAGATTTTAAATATTGCTCTTATAAACTAAGAAAGTTGCTGGAATAGCAGGTTTTACAATAGCATGCATTTTCTGAAGATTATGAATCCTTAAACTCAAATGTCTGTCATTATTTAGGGAGTTCAATTGTTAATAATTTGTCAGCAAACCAAATATTTTAGGAAGAACTGGCCAAAAGTATGAGGCAAAAATTTTGACATTCTGCAGAATTCTGGACATTTGAGAGGTATGCAACTGGAAATCATTTGGCTTGAATCTGACAACTATTACATTCATAATGGAGTCAAAGTAAATAGTGTATTAGTAAAAGTACATTAATATGAATGATGTCTTATAGATATGTCATTATTCGTTCTACCAGTCCACATTAAACCTAGCTTCTACAGAAAAACAAGGTGGTGACAAACTACTTTGATTGGCCCATGGTTTTATTTGCTAGCCCTTTCTTTAACTATTATGCTGTCCTTAGGCTATGATGCCATGTGCTCTAACCTTTCATAAACCCAGTTTGATTATAATGCACTAAGTTAGGTAATAATGGAACAAAAACAGAAAGCAGAGGCAAACGACCACATAAAATGACAAGTAATCCAGGAAATGTGCTGTACGGTGGGGCCAAGGATGATGCCACAAAGTCAGGATCAAGCCAAAATCAATACCGTGATGACAGGAAGGTGCACAAACCGAATGAAACTCAAAAAATAATGTAAAACCTACTAAAAACTTTAATATAAGTATCACACATAAATACATATAAGTAAACTGCTTTCATCCAATAAATGTAAAAAGGACTTTATCATAACAAACCCAGTCTCATGCAACATGAGTTTAAATACATACACATCACTTAACACATCTCTTGTCTTAAAGTGGTACTACCTCAACTATACCAATATAACATTTAATCAAACAAGTGATGATGATACCAAAACATTTTGTAAAAATATTGCAAAAGTAAAAAATTGTAATTATATTTGATTAAATTAGCAACATAAAAACATTGTTGTTAAAAAGCATGAGAAAGCATAACATGTAACAGTCAACTGGGTGTATATACATGCATAAACCTCTCCTACAGTTTAGTTGCCTTAAATTTAAAACTGGAAAAATTGAAATATGGTGAATTAATGCCTGGTTGGTGGGTGATATCCAGTTTCATCTGCCAGTATAATTATCTGTACTCAGTATGGGTTTCCCATGTGTCACTCCTTAAATTGGGCTCCTCCATATCCAAAATACTGAAAAAATACTTCTTGAATTGGCCATACTGACACTGATTGTCACAATCAGCTTCAAGCAGTGCTCAGAGAAGACTGTATCTGAAGACCCAGAAACTAAATGGAGAGAAACCACAACTGTTCAAGGAATTACTTAGGGCTCTAGCACCTCAAGGGTCAAAGAGAACTAATTATAGTAGTTAAGGCACATGTGCACAAAAGCAGAAGATAAGCACTTTTTAGATTCTGATGAAGTTCCTGTTAGGAATGAAAGCGCTTATCTGGCTTTTACTGCTCATTTTGTTTTTTTTTTTTTTACACTTGGAGGATTTATCTGCAGTCATTTTGGTCTCCCTCAGAGGTTGACAGTGTTTTGTATTTGGTTACTGGTCTTTTACTCTGTCTGCTGTTCTTTTACAGTTTTAATTTTTCTACACAGCGGCTAGGATCACAGGAGGATTGCCTGGTTATGCATGGAGTCCACCCCTGTTAGAACAATGGATTTTAACAAACTGGTATCAAATATAGACACCGTGAAACACAAACTCACACTCCTGTGTGAACGCATTTCACTGACCACTCAGAGATGCACCAATGGACCTGTTCAACAAGCTGACACTGGTTTGGGGCAAGCAAGCATCATACTGGAACAAGTGGGTATTTCGATGGAACCATCTGCTGAACTGTTTTAACAAATGCCAGGGTTTATTTGAAGGAACCACCAATTGTTTGCAACAGATTCACCCTCAAACACAAAATACTAACTACTTACTCAGATCAGCAGAACAGAGGCAAGAGAACATTGCAACAGGTACTGTTTCTTTTTTGAATCATAATGGTACTTTACTACAAGAAGAAGTTAATTTTAATTTTAAGACTCGATTAAATCAACCTTTTAATTTTGGCCACAGCCATTGTATCAGAGAACCAAATGGACAGGTGACTTAATGATTAAGTCTATAATGGCTCTCTTAAAGAACAGATTTATCTGCTTGAAAAAGCTACAGAAGATTAAAAACTTGCAGGTGGGCAATGCTTATTTTTTGGAATGCAGTAGACTGGGAATTGTTCCCAAAGGACTCTGACTATACAAGTTCCCTAATAGCTGAGTGAGAATTACTTTATGTTTAAAGACTTTATTACTACTTTTAACCATTTTGGTTTAGAACATAACACCACGACTATTGAGAATTTACTTAAAGAAGCTGAGATTTAAAAAAAAAATGACTTGCTGTTTTCAGAACATAAAAATCCTTTTAACAACATTTATTTACATATTCCCAATAAATGTAAACAGAATGTGACTAGGAAAAATAAGAAAATTGCAAGGGACCATCAGGAATAAAATAACTCCCTACCCTGCATTTGAATTCCATACCTCCTGCTGATAACACTAATTATTACTTTCAGGTGTCTGAAGAAGATGAACACACTATCATATGCAGCACTCTGACCCCTGCAATTTTTCATCACTGTTGGATTTTCCCCCACTGAGGAGATCAGAAAGGATCACAGCATGCACCCAACTACCCCAAGCAGTATCTTCACCCCCAGGAACATCATCTAGACAAGGACTCTCAACCTCCAGAAAAAGCCCAGATTCAGGAATGGATGGGGGAGAGGGAAAGGGAAGAGAGATAAAAACATAAGCTGGAGGGGTCCTAACAGATAATTGTTCAGCACAAAGATGGTATTACCCTATTCCTGAATGGGAACAATATATACAACTACAGCCACGTTGATATTTCCCATGACTTATATTTATCAAAGTAAAAACAGAGCCAACCAATATGGCTAAACCCAGATAAAACTTTAATGGGTAATCGCTTTCACTCCCTTCATTGCTTCATCAGACCATAAAATACAGAGTAACACAAAAAGGTTTGAGAGGGGATGATCTTGTGAATAGAACTGAAACCGCTGAGATGAAATGGATAATTACTCTTCAAGCTGACAAAAAGTTTGGTTTGAATGAAGCTGTGCCTTTAAAACTGGCATTAAAGTCACATGGTATATTTTACTGAATTATTTACTATGTTATATTTAGTGATGTGTTCTTCTGTTTTTCATGGTCTGATGAAGAGAGCCGAAGGGAGTGAAAGCGCTTACCCATTAAAGTTTCATCTAGTTTTAGCTGTGTTTTTTGGTTCTGTTTTTTCTTCAATGACTTTGATTTGCGCTTGACCAACCTTTGTCCATGTTTCTGCTATTTTACTTATTTTATTTGGTTTTTAATTTATTCTGGCTCCAAAGTGCAACATGGTTGATTCTCTGATTGAATTAAAGACTTACACCAGGAAACTAAACTTAGCAACATATTTCCACAATATAATGAGACAACTACTACACTAAACACTGGAGTTTTCAAAAAAAGGAAGTTTATTCAACCCTCCCATGAATGGGACTATACAAGCATTTGAGAAAACATGTTCTATAGAATTTTACAAGTTATTAATGAATCACAAATACAACAAGATTAAGACGATCACACCTGGAGAAAAAAACATTATTAACTTTCTAAGACATGACAAATCAACCAGGGTCATGTGACCAGACAAAGGCAGTGGAACAGTAATGGTAAATGCTTGGCAATACACTGAAGCTATCAATGAATTGCTCTTTGACACTAGTACCTATTATACATCCTCAAAAAATTAAATTAACATTGCCTATTACAACATTGAGCTATTTCTGGAAGAACTATTATTAGAAGGCAGAATTGACTCAAATGTATTCCTATATCTAAGTAATAAAAAGCGCACTATACCCAACTTCTTTGGTATACCTAAGATTCACAAAGGAGTAGAAAATCTAAAGTATAGCCCCATAGTGGGAGCATATGGTTCAAAAACTAGCAGCCTACATTGACAATAAATTTGAAACCATGGTTTGAGGAAAGATCTCATTCACTGAAAGATTTGTGGGACTTTCTTAGTAAACTTACCCCCAGACTTTGGTCCAAGAATGTAGGATTTCTCACTATACATGTCACAGACTTTTTTACCTGCATACCCAATACTGAGGGCATCGTACTATTGAACAACAATTTAATAGAATGTTCATTCCTAACGAGCACCAAGGTAGAATTACTTAAAGAATTGATGTTGATTTTGTTGGAAAACAATTTTATTGAGGGTGAGTTTTTTAAACAAATGAAGGGAGTCACCATGGGAGTGATCTGTGCCTCTTCATATGCCAACTTGGTATCACTCTCATGAGAGAAGGTACATGTTTAAATCACAATTTTTCAAATTCTGTAAAATGTATTTATGATTCCTGGATGGCATTTTTATTTTGTGGGTGGGTACCTTGGAGTTTATTCCAGAATTTGTTAAACACTCAATATTTCCACTTCCTTTCTGAAATTCACTTGGAATTTTAATCAAATTATAGACTATCTTGACACTTTAATTTCAACTGGAAAAGATGGATTCATATCTAAGATTTACAGAAAGCCAACTTTCAGCAAGTCATATTTGCACTGCAACAGCTACGACCCTGTAAGTCACAAAAAGAGTTTTGATAAACGGGCAGTACATTCAAGTCACTAGAATGGCTTCTAGTATAGCATGTTGTATGCAGCCTTTTTAGATTCTGCTAAAGTTCCTGTTAGGAACAAGAGTGCTTAATCCTGAAAATCCTGCTTAATACTGCTCATTTTGATTTTTTTTACACTTGGTGGATTTATCTGCAGTCATTTTGGTCTCCCTCAGAGGTTGACAGTGGTTTGTATTTGGTTACTGGTCTTTTACTCTGTCTGCTGTTCTTTTGCAGGAAAAAAAGACTGAAAACCCAGGAAAAGAGCAAATCTCAAAGATTGCTCTTCTCCTTAAATTTCTTTTTTGTGGGGAGAGGGTCAAGCTCCCACACACAGCCCGAACTTAAATATACCATTTCTGAGATTGCCGTACCTCAGATAAAAGAGAAAAGAGAATGTCTCAAGAAATAGCCATCTCATACTTAGTATATATAAGTCCATTTTGCAGCCATTCAGTCTCCGTGTTTCGGGACTCAGACTAGTAGGTCCTGACATTTCATATGTTTACTGATTTCCATGCATGGGAAGCAGTGATTAGACATCATTGCTGTGAATGGTATAATAAGTGGATAACACCCTTTTTTTCTGTCTCTGTTATTCTTTTAAATGATTGGGTCTGTTGTTGGCACTAGAATGTATTTGTGAATTCAGCTTGTATGTGTTCTACTATCTGTGTAGATGTTCCATTTCAGCTAGAGGCAGTCGAGGCACATTACATGACTATTATTGAGACCTGTTTTGAGGTGTGGTTAAGTTGTACCACCTCATGGTGCATTCATGCTATTTGATGTGGCCGCTTGTATAACTATGCCCTTTTCTACTTATGTATGCTAACATATGTGCAGGGGGAAAATACACTTGAGAGTTACCCACCATGTAACTAAGGGGATATATGTATGGGACCATGACTTGTATCAGTTATTCTAGTATCTTTACTTCTAGTTGTCACTATTCTCTGATGGGTCCTTACTCTTCCAGCATAAGCAAAATGTGAAATAACTTGTGTTACTTACAATATTAGGAATGGATTGTGGCCAGCCATGATTCATTCCACTCTCAAGTGTGATGTGTTTTAAATATATTCAAGCCATTGTCAGGGTAGATTTGCTTAAGGCAAACTTCCCAGTATGACTCTTCACTGTTAGTCTGAATAACAGTTTTGCTCAACATGCAGCTGTGTCACATTCTGCTCATGCTGAGGCTGTTTCTGATGAGCATGAGCGTGATGACTCTTGAAGTGACGTGTAGGAGCAGTTTCCTTATAGCTTATATGAAGGTAATACTCCTACATTGTTTAAAGTGGTCCAGCCACAGCTGGAGAAGGCATTGAAAGCTGTAGAGTACAGAGTAGTGGGGCCATATATGGCCTAGATGCAGAGCCTCCCAGATCAGACTGTACTAACCTAGCCAACCCCTACCATCAGACCATCAGAAGAGACTACTCTACTCTAATCCATTTTATGTTGCTTGATACCTTTAATATCCCTCTAGCTGAGATAGGAATAAGGCAAACAGTTGCTTGTACCTTATCCTGTTCCCCAGCTCTGTATTGTCCCTTCCTCCTGTCTCATGCCTCATATCTTATGCTTAGTCCAGCCCTCATCATTACTATTATTATACCCTCTGTTTATCTCTGTCCATCTGCTCTCTCCCCTGCCTAGTGTGTTTAATTCCACCAATGTTTGTTTGTGATGTTCTTTGTGGGTATGTCTGCTCCCACACAGTTCTAATCCCTTTTTTGTTCTGCACTCCCTTTACCACTTCCCTTTTCTCCAAATGAAAAAAAAATGGATCTTATCTCACAAAAAATATGCCCTCCCTTCCTGCACCCTCTGTTTAATCTTCTTTTTCTTCTTTTGTTTCTTTCTTTCTTTTCTATGGAACCTTTCTCTTCCCTTTTATATATATGGCATGTGTGCACAAACGTGGACCCCATAGCATCACAGCTGCGCACACACACACACACACACACACACACACACACACACACACACACACACACAATATATATATATATATATATATATATATATATATATATATATATATATGTATGTATATATACACACACACACACACACACACACACACACACACACACACACACACACACACACACACACACACACACACACACACACACACACACAGTTTTGCCACACATTTTGCATGCACTGGTTCTCTGAGAACCCAGGATTGTTGTGGCACTGTCCGTGCTATATATAATTGAGGTCGACAACATCTGTTACTGTCTTGCCAGATGTTGAAAGCAGTGAGAACCTGTACTTGATAAAATGCTGCTATGCAATTAATAAGCCATAATTACTGCTGGTAGTAGCCATTTCTGATTCAGATATATCCCAGTCGTTGCGCATGTACATGAAGAAGTGCAGCACCATTATGGGTTGTCTCTTTGGCTCACTGCAAATGTAAATGAGGCATTCTAGGGGAGATGGCATATGATAATTAACCATATGCTCTCCACCAAAACTGCTTGCAGTAAGTCCTTTATGCAGCCAATTGATTCAGAGAACTGCATGGCTATGGAAATCACCACTACCAGCTGCATTAGTTAACTCAGGCAAACATTTGCATTCACCCATTATTCTCGATGGGAGAAATCACATTAGAGGTAAGTGTTGGGAATTTCAGCAGTTAGGAAGTAGTGGGGGGGTGAGTATGTGTATGTGAGTGGCTACATCTGTGAGTGTATGCAGAGATATTAGTGGATGAGTGGTTTTAGGTGAGTGTGTGTCTACTTGTGTGGCCATAGTAAGGGAGTTAAGTAGGGGAAAGGTATGGTAGGTGTGTGTGTGTGTGTGTGTGTGTGTGTGTGTGTGTGTGTGTGTGTAATTTGGTGAGTGTGTGTCTGTGAGTGCATTTGTGTGGGAGGGTGTACCATACTTTAATTGTATTTGTGTTGTTATGTCTGTATGTGTATGTCTGTTTGTGTGTGTGTGTGTGTGTGTGTGTGTGTGTGTGTGTGTGTGTGTGTGTGTGTGCGTGTGTGAGTGGCTGTGTATTTGAATGTATGCATGTGTGTGGAGGAGTGCATGACTGAGGTGCCTGTGCCAACACATTACATAGTCAGTCAGTAAGTGCCATAGCAAAGAACGTGTTAGTCTTTATGGTAATCACTGAATGATTCAGAGACATGCAAATTAATCGATAATAAGAAATTTCCTTATTGTAGCTAATGTGTCTCTGAATCACTCTTTTCTGCAATTGTGCTAAAAGGCCTATTTTGCAGCAGACTTACCACACATGGCTGTATCTGTTTATGAATCCTGGCCTTAGAGTATTAATTCTTATCTATCATTCAGTGTTATTACCTCAGTCACCTAAGACAAGATAAACCAAACTCTTGGATTAAAGCTACATGACACTGTCTTTTGCCATTCTATAAAAGTAAGTAGACACTACATATCCATACAAGGATCTGCAGTATGACTGCACTGTAAGAAATGCTGCAATATAGCTAAATCACTTTGCAATGCTGAACCTTGCTGGTATACAAAATATATTTCAATTACCAGAGAGCACGTTTTTTTTCTTCTAAGTTATCAAGCTTAAGCATGCATGGAAATACATTTTTAAAAGTTGTAAAACAGATCCCTTGCATTGCTGCTAATATCATTACACACTCTTCAAGTTACGAAGTAAGACAAACTGTGTTTCATGCAAAAAAATGTTAGACCTCCTCAGAAACAACATATTTGCTTATACTTAACTGGATATATACAGACTTTGCAGGGTAGTGATAAAATACTAACACCCAGTAGCTTGGTGAACTGATATGGCCATAAAGGCACTGGTGCATAATACATCATGCAGGGAAAAGTATATTATTTATATGTCTCACCTGTAATCCGTTAAGGCTATATCAATAAGTTGCTAATATTTTCTCTTTTTTATATTGAAAAATCACACAATCATTAACCATATGAATAAAAAAATGATTCATGAACATTAACTATCTCAGTGAGAACCTATTAATAATTCATAACTGTATACAGTTTAAAAAATAAATACAATTTCATATAGAAATTTCATATAGCAGGCATGCACCACTAAAAAGAAAATTATTGCTGGACACTATTAATCCTTTCATATCTTTAAACAGAACATCAACTCCTTCCATAACAGTAAAACACTTTTTTAAGAATCATTCTTCTTGCAGCTTGTCTATGAATCTCTGATTTATAAGACAATCCATTATCTGCTTAACATAGAATCTAGTATGTCTAAAAAGATCTTGTCATGTAAACAAATGGGAATCTTTCTAGTACTAGGCTAAAAATATTCTTACAAGAGCTGAGAGTGAGTGTGACCAAAAAAAATCTCTGATTGATTAATTCCTAGTTTGTAAATTTAACTAGTTTGGCACTGAGATCTCATATTTTTTTTTAATTATTTTTTCAAACAACAAACCTACTTCTAACTACAGAGCAAGGACCCATGAACATTTCCAAAATGTGTGTGTATTGTCTGCTCCTGGCGGAGAAAAGGTCAAACAGTCTTCTTTAACTGAATAGGTACTACTGCTTTCTTTATTTCTAACTTTCATAGGTCTCTACTGGCTCTTTCTTTCTTTCTTAAGCTTCAAATGTCACTTATAATTTATTCTAAGCACTAACATCAAGATCCTTCTGTATGGAAATCTAAAGGAGGCCCTTCATCCACCCAAAAAGTGGTTCTGCCATAACCCTCTAAAATTAATATGTTTCCATACTTTTCTCCATTCCCAAATAAGCAACCTCCCGGACCTTGAAATTGGTCAAATGTATTTTATCCTGGTGCAGCATTTCCTAACACCAGTGCAAAAGGCAATGCTCAGCAATTATAATTTCACTCTTGCATTGACAAATGATAATGCAGAGGTCTAAAACAAATAGTGTAATAGAATGATTTGATTATAAAAAGGTATGTAGGCATTTCCTTTAGAGCACTCAGTGTTCTCACTGCCTGAATTTCAGAAAATAGTGTATTAACTAACACACTGGTGTATATAATGTCACAGGGTAAATGCAGGACTAATTTTTTTTTTGTTCTTTATAGGGTGGTAGATGAGGAAAACAAGTATGGTTTTACTATGCTTTAGCTAAAATGGTAATGTTTTCTGTAGGCAAACCTGTAATTTTTCAGTTGCATAATGAAAAGTTCAGTATTTCCAATTCATGTAAATCCTGCCACAGGTCATGGCCTT
The DNA here is from genome assembly GCF_019279795.1 of Protopterus annectens. Lineage (NCBI taxonomy): Eukaryota > Metazoa > Chordata > Ceratodontiformes > Protopteridae > Protopterus > Protopterus annectens. The sequence continues at coordinate 255,279,859 of NC_056746.1, read as the reverse complement.
GGCGGTCTACTTCACTTACCCGAACGCCCACATCACCAAATTTCACTTCGCCTTGACAAATGGACCGATAAACAAGAAGACCAACATCAGGAACACCGACATTCCATTCAAAGTAAGTAACCACTTGGCCATCCTATTGAACTTTGCCCCTTACCCCCGCAGTAGTGCGATCTCAGAGTTGGTATATTTAGTTAGGGGGCATGAGGGCAAAGCCCACCACATGGGTGGGTTTAGTTTTGTTCCTTTTTTTTTTCAGGACGGCCAAGCAGTTATTTAGCTCGAGTCGGAAGTCGGTGTTCTGGATGTCGGTGTTCTGGTTTGTCGGTCCATTCATCTCAGCGAAGTGAAAGTTGGTGATGTGGGCATTTGGGTAAGTGAAGTGGATCCAGCCTTGGTTATACTTTCAACCTCATTGATAGTAGCCATATTCCCATTTAAATAGTGTCTGTAAAGGCCATCTTAGCACAGTTGTACCAGTCATAGTCTTCAATGCTCCGCTGAAAAATATTGTATAATTCTTACACTCACTGTGTTGCACTAACCATGGCATATTTTGCAGAGAATTAACAGATAGGACTGTATCCCTATCAGAACAGATATATCACTGCTTTGCTGCACTGTAAACCATCCCCTGTACTTCTGAACTATTTAAACTGAAACTTCTAATATATCAATAACACACTCTCTCTATATACTGAGGTTCAGCATTTATCATTCCTTCAAACCCACCAGGAACAGTGGGGATGTCACCAGATTTATCCAGAAACACCTTCATCTCACACCATTCCACGTGATAGCAACACTGAGATTCCCTAACAAAATGTTCTACCATATCCTTTCCAATTATAGGTCCCCTTCAGTGTCTTTTTCCTAATTGTGCTCTGTACCTGAATTACTTTGAAAAATGTGTGTCAAAGCCCATAAATTGCTTCTAGGGGATTTCAACTACCCATTCCATCAATGGGAATACCTATACAGCCAGCAATATGCATCATAGTCTAACTTTTTGTAAATCCCTCAAACCTTCTTGACATTTCCTCTTCAATATTACCCATATCTGCACCCTGCCATGTGTCATGCAACTCTAGTTAAGTCTGGCCACTGGGCTATCATCTTCTATCTCAGAACCAAGAGCACTCTCCTGCTGAACTTTACTAATTTAATGACTACTATAGGGCAACTACCTATCATTCTTGGATAACCTAGATGCATTTCAATGTGGTCGTCTCCTGATAAACCTCCTGCCCAAGCTGCTGCATTTATCTCCAAATTCTACTCCAGTCTAAGCAATTGCTTTTGGAATACATTCCTGTACATCAAAAATAAAATGGAAAATTCAGAAATGAACCCTTATGATAGAATTGTCACTTGAATAATTCTACAACTAAAGGAAAAAACTACTGGACTTACCAAATGTTTCTGAAACTTCAGAAGAGCTTTCTTATTCGTCTGTCCAATATAATATTTATCACAAGATCCTTTTAGTCAATATAAGACTGCCACATTAGAATAATTTTGATAATAATGAAAGATATGCCATTTGATGTTATGCAGTGCCATTCTAATCCTCAATTATATGTTAAGCTATCCTATAACTTGTTAAAGAAAATGTGTGGCACATTTTTGAGTAACAAACTCTTCAGACTAAGACTTAAATAATGAATTAGAGATTAAATATTTATTATGAATATTTATATTTATTTTTTGAAACTTTTATTATGAATTTATTTGTAAGACTTAGAGTACAATGCAGTTAAGATGAGGTAGGTACTGTTGATTTTATTGTTTTTAAAATCCTGAGATGCTGCTTATGAGATATATTCTAGTCAATTTATTATCTCTAATTTTTAATAACTTGATTCATTTATATGTGTCCTTCTCTCTTTGGTTTATGTCTACCATTCTGTCTTTTTTTTGTATTTAAACTTTGCAAAATGTATAATATGTTTAACCTCTAAAGGCTTGTGGCCTAGGTGCCAGTTGGTTTTAAATGTTCAACAAAGGGTCAGATTCCAAAAGAGTTGTTATTAGAGTAAGTCTTCCCTGGTTCTGATAGTCTTGCTGTGTGTGTAAGTGACTTACTTTGATGTAAGATGTGACGCCCGTGCCCTGGCCCAGCAATCAGGGAGCCTCAATCCTCACCACTAGCATCAGAGAGGGAGTCTCATATGAGGAAAGGATAACAAATGCACACAGTAAGTGCAATTTCCCTTAAGAGCACACAAAGATCACAGTTAATCCGGGGCTGGTTGCTCCCTTGCTCCCCAGGTCCCCAATAAGACTCCCCACTGGCATAGCAATATAGTGCAGATCACAGCCTAGCTGGGCAAGCTAAAATCTCCAGCACCCTCTCTGTCCAACCAGTGCTTCATGTCCCTGCCCAAGTAGCTGACATGCACACACTTTGAGATAACAGTTTACACAACCATACAGACACTTCTGGGGAAGGCTGGCACAGGTTCTCCAGCTGTGCCCTTTTTACCCAGACTATATGGTAGTACCCTGCCACCACCTAGCTAATAATTATCAGCTACTCAATGGCCCTTAAAAGGGTGTCCAATTATTACTATGCAATATTATTATCCAGTTGGTAGTATGACTAAACAGTCTCAAGGCTTATCAGAGTGACTTGGTACAGGATACTTATATACATATAATGTACTCTTAGAGCTTAAGTTATCTCTACACAAACCAGCCACAGTTAAAAGGTTTTAAAATTTTAATAATAAATAATTAAAACCACAAGACAATACTTTCTACTACACAGTCAGTGCTAGTCAAGAGTTCAGAGATCACACAGAAATACTTAAAATAATTCAGTAGTACAGTTCTGACATCACAGAAAAACATGTTGTCTAATCTTTCTAGTTCTAGCTATTCCTAAAAGGAAAGACAAGTCTAAGATAACTCACATGTGAGCAAGAGGCAGTGCTGTGGGTTGGATGATCAAGACAAAAATGCTTAATGCCTTCTCTGTTTAAATTGCTATTGCAGTTTTGATAAACATTATATCATCGTTTTACACTTTCCTGGAGTTCCTAGGCTACACATTAACTGCATTTACATTCTTAACATCTCCCTTTTGTTATCTTGCAGCTGGTCAGGAACAGAGCAATAAAAATACATTTGCATGTTTAAATCTAGCAATTTAACTGTTGGTTAAAACAATAGAAAGAATTTCTTCATCTAGACCATACTTCTCAAGTGTACCTCATTACAAGGAACGTACCTTATTTGGGGTCTTAAAAAGTTCTTGTTCCTCGAAGTTCCTCAAAGTTCCACATTGAAAGACTCTGTCACAAATTCAGTGTTAGAAATTTTTTTAAGTGAAATGCATTGTAAATAGAAATGAATCATATTAATTCATTAAAAGATCTTCTTTATAAGTAAAACCAGCATATTTTAACCATCCTATGACCTTCCTAGTTGAAGTTGTTAGTAAGTCATTAGTATGTGTTCCACATTTTGCCCATTTGTTCCACATTATGAGGGCTAGTGTTCCTCATTTTGGACATGAAAGGTTAAGAGCTATGATCTAGACTTTTTGGCATCACTGTTACTTTCAGGGGTCACCACAGGCTTTACTTTGGTCAGTAGAGTGCACTGTTGTCACATTTATTTCCAGTTTCACATGTAACAGGATTTTTTTATATTTAAGACAACAAGCCTGTAGTTTACATTCATATTTACAAATTACAGAATTATCTGCAAAATTCTATCTGGCTAGGCTGGCAGCCTTCACCCTTCTCTACCAGTCTTCACATAAGGTCTATGTATAAAGAGGCTTAAACTGGGGGCCATATTCTAAAAGACCTGTTCTCAGCTTCTTCTCAATGTAGGTTTTCACTTATGCCGAGAGAAAGTCATTTGGAATTGGACCCCAAATTTAGCATTTTAATGAGAAGCAACATCAATTCCATGTGTCTTGAAGAAAATTATTCCTGTCTATCTGTGTTCTTCATAGTATCCACAAACTCTTTTTTTTTTCTAAGGACCATGCAGCAGTTTGTTTTCATTCCTTTCTGAACTAACTGGCATTATTGTTCACCTGAAAATAGTATCATCTTCCTGGCAGATCTCTTGCCTTTTTGGAACCCTTAGATCATTCAGTGGTGAATCTTCATGAAAGGTGATACTTGTAAACATATTACCACCTGATAAAAGTATTGATAACGTCAATACCGCCTGACAAGATTAACAGGCTCACCACAGATTGCTGATCTGGTATGAATATGGTTAGAAAACAGCTGATATTTCTTTTAGACTGATTAGAGCTTTTAGTTAGTCAGATCATACTCAGCTGTTAGATAAGAGGAAAACATATTATATGTAATGCCTCAGCCTTGACATGATTTGGTAGTTATTTCAGGTGATATCAACGCTTTATACATTTGAATGAATGATTGCCTTGCAGTTTATCACATTTTTGGAAGCTATCTAGCTCTCAGTTTGAACTGCAGACTGGTTGCTTGCTACTTTCTCTTTGTGCCATATCATTAATCTATGACAGTAGTGAAGGCGATATGTTTGGGAAAGGGATGATATGTAGTAGTCTGTATGTAGAAGTCTGTAAATGCTTTCATAGATATTCAGTTTTTGTACCAGAAACACTGACTCCTAAATTGACATGAAACAACAGGATGTACAATATAGCCATCTAATATTTTCTGTTTTTTACAGTTTTACCTATGCATTATATACATGATTGTGATTTCATTATTAGAGTATCTGTTGTTGTCCATCCCTGTGCTAATTTGAGAACATAATTCGCTCCCTCTCTTCCTTTATTAGCAGTTGTCAATAAGTATTATTTTGCAAAGTGTCTTCCCTTATGGTATTCACCAGACCAAATGACATTTGATAAAATGATTTAATATCGAGTGTACTGACAGGAACAGATCCAGTACTAGTTTTCTTACTTTGATGAGTGACCACATACTGTTGCTTTAAGAATTAGAAAAAAAAATGGAAAGTTTCCTTTTTGCCCATGTCGTCATCCTGCTGCTTCCTACTTCCAGCCAATGAAGCTGTAGCAGGAACAAGTGTACATGCAGAGCTGGAGTGGTACAAGATATGCAAAAGAACTACAGTGCAGCAAAAGTAAAAGCAAGCATTCAGAGTTAACAAAATTGGTTCACCGGAGTCCATCAACTGGTGTGTGCATGTGCACGCGAGTGTGTGTGTATGTGTGTGTGTGGTATCCCTCTTACTTATGGGATTGTCAGCGTCAAACTATGTGCCTTACATACAGGGGTAAGAGCCATAATCCAACTGCCACATCAGGCACATCAAATGCATGCTAATGCAAAAGGTATTACATCATGTCTGTGTTCCGGTTTGTGTTTCCGGTATTTGTGTTTTCTGCCAGTGGACCAGCACAGCATTTCTGTAATTCTGTTTTGTACACATTAGATGAAAGCACTGAAGACAGTGGTGTCTCCATATTCTTAAAAAGCACTTAATCTCCAGATTAGTTAGACAAGATAATGAAATGGAACTCCTCCATGCCCAGCTTACTATAAACACAACCCCTTATCATAAAACAGATAACTAAAGGACCTTCTGTATGTCCCCCTAGGTGCATACATCCTAACTAACTGGTATGGAGTCTCTAAGTATTAAGCCAAAAATAATTATTCTAGGAGGCTTAAACTACCCCTCTATACATCCTCAAATATGTATGCCCAGAGATTTATGGACTTCATCAATACAAACTCCATGGACCAGTAGTCCTTCCCCAACCAGGGGGGATAAAATCCTGGATTTGGTCCTTAATAATATGGGACAGCTTTTCAGCCCAGCAGCTGTAACTTTCTCCCTGGTTAAATCAGACCACAAGTCAATCATATTTACCATAAGATGGAAGGCAGAAGTAACTTCCAATACCTTGGTGGTCAGAGATTATATGAAGGCTAATCTACTAAAACTAAGTGATGACTTAGCTAAATTTAAAAACCCTTTCTATTTTGATGACCGAACTGCTTACGCAAAATCCTTTACTGTCAAAAGCTGCATAGATGCATTTGTCCCTCTCAGAAATACACACAACTCCAGATTCAAAAATAAACCGCCTCATGGTGGGACCCAAATAAACAGGCTCTATAATAAAAGGAAAAAAAACTTATTGCACGCAGACGTAACTCTAATTCTCATGATGCCAAAAACTCTTTTGCTAAACTAAACAGGAAACTCTGGTCCCTCAACAAATCAACCCAAATCTTGATATGAGGTAAAATAGACACTCAGGTGAAGATTAACCACAAAGTCTTTTTAAATATGCTAAAAATGTCAGACAATAGCTAACTAGACACACACAGAAGCTATTCAGTATCAATCTCAAAACAGGATTCATGCCTGATAATCAAAAGACAGCAACAGTCATTCCTTCAGACAAAGGTCGGGTTTCAATGGGCCCAGATAATGATAGACCCATAAGCCTGACCAGTCTCATTTGTATGGCTATGGAAAGGATATTTATGAAATTAATATATAAGAATATAGGTAACCTACAGACTCTTGACCCAACCCAGTTCAAATTCATCAAGGGCAGGACCTGCCTAATTAATGTGGTTGACTTCTTTGAAAAAGTTACTGAAGCAATGGATGAAGGCAAAACAGTGCACACTGCATATCCAAAGCCTACAAAGGTGTTCAGCTCAATCTCATGCTCAGGTACTATAGATTAACCTTCCCAGCTAAATGCCAGTCCATGTGTAACTCATTAGATAGCAAATTGATTGAAAATAGAATCCCAGGGTTCTGTCCTTCAGCCACTTCTCTTTGGCATTTACTGTACTTGGTAAATGCAGTAGAAGCAGCCGAGAGACAGTCCACGCCAAACAAGGAATAGTCCAACCATTTAAACAGTCCTACTGCATTTACCTGGTTTGGTTTCTTTGTGGTTCATTTACTGTACATGGCAGACCATCTCAAAGCCTTGCCCTCTTCTCAGTATCATGCAGGCTACTGAGAGACAACCATTGCCTTTCATACAGAATGTTAACAGAGCCTATTGTTCATTCTTATTATACATTTACAATTCCAATAGTATCATAAACACCTGCTCAAGGGATCTAATCTCTTTTGCAAAATAAATAGAATGTGTTGGAAGTATAGTTTTGTAGAAAAGGGAATATTGCTAATATGGAACCATCTTCCACTCCACATAAAGCAAAATACTTCTCTTACTCTATCAACCACAAAAAAATCAGCAGATAACTTCTCGAATACCACACAAAGCTGGCCAGTAGTTCAAAACTCTTTATCTTTTATTAAAATACACAATATTTCTCTAGCGCCTTGGCTGTAAAAAGTCTTTAACTGAGTACTTCTCTTCCTCTAGTCAATTGTAATATGGACAAATGGATGGCTAATCACCAAATTCATCCCCAGTTTAGCACCTCTGTCTCTCATGAATAGGGGAAACATGTAAATGTCCCAAAATATCTTTGTCAGGCCAGTCTCTGGGTTATTTATATGCAAAATACAATGGCTAAAACTACCATGGGAATATAAGGCTAGGCTTCTTAAGATCCTCACAGATCAATAACCTAGTTAGTACAACATTAGTGTGTGCATGTAACACATAAGCTGGAATTAGATACTTAAAAAAAACTGTTACAATTAAAAAGTGAGAATAATAACTTTTTAACATAATGAGCCTTTCAATATCAATATTATCTTTAAATGTTAATGTTCTCACAGATATATACAAAAAAGAAAGATTAGTGAAGTATATTAAAAAATGTAGAGTGTAAATAGCTAAGCTACAGGAGACACATTTAGAAAGAAGTTCACATGTGAATTTCATAAAGAAAGATTTTCAGTACGGTTATTCAGCAGAATATCTGGGACAAAGGAAAAGAGAAGTACATAATTGTAAGAGGGGTTCCAATACTGATAGAATAGGATAAAAAAGATAATAATGGTAGATATGTAGCACTAATGGGCTACTGGCAAGGGAAGAGGATTACACTGGCATGTATTTATATTCCACTTAAAACTGCTATAATGGAGCTTAAGAAAATCTGGGAGAAATAATCAGTTTTCAGCAGGGAATATTAATTATATGTGGGTGATGGAATTTGATTTGCAGCAAGGAAGATGAGTCTGGTTTGTTCAGAAGGGAAAATATAACAAAGGAGGGTCGATTTTTGCAAAAAAAATGAAAATATTTGGCATGGAAGATGTGAATTCACTAGTAGGAGTTCAGAGTGAATTTGCATATTATTCCCCAATATACAAAAACTGTGTGTGCATGTAACACATAAGCTGGAATTAGATACTTAAAAAAACTGTTACAATTAAAAAGTGAGAATAATAACTTTTTAACATAATGAGCCTTTCAATATCAAAGCTTAATTTCACAGGAGCATGTGCATTTAATTTAAAGTTTTGATATGTATCCAATAACTATTTGACATTAATCAGCAATGTATGTATGTGTCTTTCGGCTTTTCCCGGTTAGGGGTTGCCACAGCGGAACTCCGGTCCGCTAATGATTGGCAGTTGATTTTTACGTACCGGCTTGCCAGGCCTGACGCACAACCTTCAACGAATTAATCAGCAATAATAACTAAAATAAAAATGCAGGGTAATGAAATAAAAATAAGACAGTGGCGCTTTTCCACCTATCTGTTGAAAGGAGAAACATTTAAGGAATGGGTAGAGGAAATTATTTGGGAGTTATTATCTTCTGAAAATATAGATAGGGAGTAGGATAAAATTAAAGTGGAATTTAAAAATAGGTTGGAAATAAAAGAAAGTTAGATATGGTTGAGAAGCAACAAGAATTATTTAGAGGGACTGACAAATGTTAAAGTATTGCAGAATGGGGGAATCTCAAAGAATAAGAAGAGGAGCAGTTGCAGAGTGCTAAGCAGAAAATGAAGGATTACCACAATAATATAAATGAGTTTAGAAAGATTGCTGTTAAGCAACTGTTTTTTGATAATAATGCCAGACCACAAAAACTTTTAGCACAACGACTCAGGCAACCTAAAGTAGAAAGGGTTGTCACCAAGCTTAGGGAGCCCATAACAAAGAAGATAACAAGAGATCCTGTAGAGGTACTAGAAATATTTCAGAATTTTATGAAAGTCTGTATAAAGCAGAGAAATATGGAGATCAAGAAAATGTGCAAATGGAAATGTTTCTGGAAGAATTTAATATGCCAAGGTTAGAGGTAGATGAGGCTCAGTTACTAATAGTTAGGATAGGATAAGATGAGATAAAATGGTGAGATATAACCAATAAAAAGGAAAGTCCCCAGGAATAGATGGTATTCCTGTGGAAGCTGGGGGGGGGGTGATAAAGATATAGAAGGTTTTGTTTAACATTATTTTAAGAGGAGTAGAAGCACCAACTTCCTGGAAGAAAGTGGTGGTGGCTATAATACCTAATACCATCAGATCCAGCTTCATACAGGGCCATTTCAATCCTAAACCATGATTATAAAGTGTTTGTATCTATAATGGCTAAAAGAATGGCAAAGGTGATGCCAAAACTGATAGACGCAGATCAATGTAGTTTTGTGGATGGGACGCAAACATTTGATGACATTACTAGAGCACTTATGATTCAGAGGGAAGGTGAATGTAAGAAAATATCACTGTTGCTGGTGGGGCTTGATGCAGAGAAAGCATTTGACAGAGTAAGCTGGGAGTTTATGAGTAGGACAATGGAAGCATTTGCATTCCCTGATAAACTTATATGGATGATTAGAAGGATATATGAGGGATCGGCAGTGAAAATTAAAGTGAGAGGATTTCTCTCTGATAAATTCTGTTTGAGCAGAGGAACCGTTGACAAAGAAAATAAGAGATTCAAAAATTCGGGTCTATAGCACTACATCGAACCATCAGTTTGGCGAACAGCATTTTATCAGAAATGCTGTTCATCGAGTTCCCCTGCACTTCTCCCCACACCTCCTGCTAATTATATAAACCAACTCCGAAATCGCACTACAGTGGGGAAAGGGCAACTTTTCTGATCTTAACTGTACCACAATCTCAGTATGAACAGTTCGATGAACAATTTTCAATGTGAGTATACTGAAAATGCTGTTTGCTGAATGATATTTCGCTGAACTGATAGGGACCTCAGAAATTCAAGGATATAATCTGTATGGTAGTCAAAAAAAGCTGGCTCTATTTGCAAATGATATTATTTTATACCTGATAAAACCAGACATTTCAGTGTTGTGGAAAATTTTAAGGCAGTTTCATATCTTTTTGGGATACAAAATTAATGAAGCTAAAAAAAAGGGAATAGCTGTAAATTATGTACCTACACATGAACTGGTTCAGCAATAATCATATTTATGGGGACATGATAAAATGAAGTACTTACAAGAATAGTATGGTAGCTAAGGATATGTGGGAAGAGAATAAACAAAGGATATATGTGGGAAGAGACTAAACAAAAGATAATACAAAAGTTGAGAGACTGGAAGCTCTGTTATATGGATATGGATAGCGAGATACAAGCAGTTAAAATGTTTTTAGTCCCTTTAGTTTTATACACAGGGCAGGCATATTTTTATCAACCGTATGAGACATTGTGGATAACAATTAAAAAACAGCTGAATGGTTTTATCTGGGATGAGAAAATGGCAAGAATCAAGTAGATTAAGCTGATTCTTCCATTAGAACAGGGCAGTTTGGGAGTACCCAATTTGAAGAGTTATTTTAGATCTACACAGTTAATGCTCCTTTACATAGCACAACCAGAAACCTGTAATTCAACGAGGAAAGGGATGATGATGATGATACAGTTGGAAGCTCAAGAAACAAGAAGAGACTGGGATTTTGGATGCAGATCCTTAAGGAGTATAACAATAATCATGCAGAATATTATATTTATAAAGTAGCAGAACGTATTCTAAAAATGAAGCCAACACTGGAATGGAGAAAGGAGATTCTGCCAATAGGGATGACTGCAATTAGGGATACAGATAGTAGCCAATAGGGGGCTATAATTTATTGGAGAAAACTGATGAAAGAACCAAGGTACTGGGAGCAAATAACTAGAAATAGAAAGGTAATAGAACAGGAAGAGGCCAATAATTTATTTGGACTGCAGGTTAGAGATTGCCTTCCCTAGCAAGGATTGATATCAGAGGCAAAGAGAAAGAAATAGGGGGAGCCTAAGTGAAAGACCAGCACTGGTAGAGTTTTTAATAGAATCTAGAACAGAAGCTGCTGTTAAAAAAGGAATAATTAGTAGAGCATACAAAATATTGCATGATAACTATAATAATCAATCAGAGAAGCTTAGAAAGGATTGGAAAGAGATTGAATAACCAAGTCACAAAGAAACAATGAGGGAATATATGTATGTCTCCCAAATATGCAACAAAGTCTAGAAGATTTAGGATCTTTGCTTGGAAGTTTTTTTTATACCCAAAGTAGACTCCAAATATTTTTTTTCCTCAGGTAGACAACAAATGTTGGAGGTGGGATGGGGAAGAAAGAGATAACTAGGAACACATTTTCCGTAAGTGTAATGAATTGGTAGATTTTAAGGATTCCCTGCAGACTACCCTGTCAGAGATACTGGGTGAGCAAATTGATGTAACTAAGGAAATGATTTTTTGAGCAATGATACAGAATCTGACTTAACTAGATATAGTAAGGCCTTGCTGAGTCTAATTATGGTGGCTGTCAAAAAAACAATTACTAGAAAATGGAAATCAAAGTCTAAACTAACTTTACTAGAAGTAGTGAATATAGTAACAGAGATAAAAGAACTGGAATTAGGATGTTTAAAAAATGGTAGGAGCGAATTACACAGGAAAAATGGGAATTGCTGGAACAATACATGCAGAGGAAGAACAAGGTTTAAAAGAAGGCAGGATTTGAATGAGCTATGTAATGTTTGACTGAAAATGACTGGATAGATTATAAGTGATGTATAATGTTTGCAACTACAATAATGTCAACATGGCATGCAATGTATAATGTTTGCAACTAAAATTAAGTCAAAACAGTTTATTTTCATGTATATAAATGTATAATTGCCTATGCCATACATGATAATTTAATAAAGATCTTTCTTGTTTAAAAATAGCCTAGTTAGTACTTATGAACCTAATAGTCTATGATCAAATTATAGAACACCTCTACAACTGAATTTCAGGAACCACTCCAAAAAGTAATCTACATTAACACATTTTACAGGAATAGAATATATCAGAATATGCATTTAATATACTTCCTATTTTTTATTTTTTACTTTTTTGGAATTTACTGCTAACACAACTGTTTGCTGGCATATGCTGAAGACCTAGTATGAAGAGTTTGCTTTGGATGCTCATCTAGTGGAAGGAAATGTCCTCTAATAACAAGAGTCGCTACAAATAAAATTCTTGTTATACTAATTATGAGTGGAATATTCAAAATGTGGGGCAAAAGTAAGTTTGGTAGCAACTTTACGGAATATACTTAATAACAACGCAGAAGAGCCACTGGTTGAAGATTAGACATCAAACAGTTTTTTTTTTTCTTTTTGCAGAGGTGAGCTTGCAATCTTCACATATTATGGCAAGAAGAAATGGCAGTTACTTTGTACAGAGAAAAATTACATATTAGTTTTGCCCTAATGAAAGATAAAAGATCAGATCTAATTAAATACCGTTGAGATTTAAGAAACAAAAATTTGACACATTGTGTTTACTTATTTAACTTTATTCCATTTCTGAGTTTATTTTAAAAGTGGTCAAATCACTAGCATGCTCTTACAATCATCCTTGTGTATTCAATCACTTAAAGGGCATTTAGAGGTAATCCTCATCATTGCCTATATACCAATTTCTCTTTGCCATGCCATTAACAGTGAATTCAAGTGTGTTCACTACAGATTTAAGATCAGCATAAAGTAAATACTGAAGGCTACCTAACATGATACATATTACAAGGGTTGTTATTTTTATGCTTATAGCAATCCAAGACCTGTCAACAGAATTAACCCCTTGTTTTCATTGTGCATTGATGGTTGAACTTTAAGGGAAGACAATAGATTTGAAATGATTATCAGAATGTTCAGCACCTGGGACAGCTCCATTTTAATTATCCACACATAAAAAAAGAAAGCAAAATAACTTTCACATACTTCTTTCTAAATGTTGAATTTATAACATCGGTATGAATTTTCCTAAAACTCCATGTGCACTGTTTCCCAACCTATTTGATACTGAGGACCGCTTCTAGACTGGTATTGTAAAACATTCACTTAATTTAATTCAAAAAGTGCAATTCCAACTCTGGAGGAGCATGTTAGTAAGGAATGATTTTGAAATGTCATAGAACTGCATTGTATGTAACTCAGATTCATTTTATTAGGCTAAGATGTGAAATTGCCTTTGTCAGAACATATCAAAAGGAAAAAGAGAGAAATGCATTACTTCACACAAGGCAAGTTTTATGCTGGTGTTTTAAATTCCTAGAGAATGCTATAAGCTGCACATTTACCTCCTGAAAGTGAACTGTCAAATGGGAATATGTTTTATTTTCTGTGTATTTGGCCCTCTTCAAAGCTAACCTATACATATTGCATCCTGGATACTCCAGCCTGTATGGCTTAGCTTCCTTCAGAAAGGATCCCTGCATTACAGAACATGGTATCTTAAGTTATTCAGACTCAGTCACAGAAATTGTTATTTGTAAGATCAGTTCATCTAGTACCAGTAATTATATATAAGGTTGGCAGGTTAAATGTGGGAGTTATAATGTGTTCCTGGTTATAACAGATCCCATGGCACATTTAAAGATTTCTAGTTCTTGCTAGTTGTATTTTAGATGGTAGTTTCACTCTCCAAATCTAACTCCTGGCAGTCTACGTCAAATCCTAACTTCTGCAGTGGCTGTCATCATGGATAACTCTGCCCTAGGGTGGTGGGGTATTGTCAAGTGCAGACTGTCCAAGGTGTCTGGTCACAATCAAAGACCAGTTTTCAGATGAATATTATAGGAGATGAACACAGTCTTCCTCATTCTGCTAGCATTTTAGGACACTGTGCTATAACCATCCACACTGATAATGTGGTCATGGCTCAGGTGTATGCACAAACAAGGTAGGACTCATGCCTATCTCCTTTGTTGAGTTGTAGTGAGGGTATGGAAATGTGATGTGTTAACATGACATTTTCTAACTGCTAGTTTTGTATTGGACAGATTCAGCTGCTGCTTACTGATGCCTCACAAGTGGTCCATCAGTCAGTAAGTAGCACAGAAAATTGTCCATCTCTGGAGGAAGCCTAAGTGTGAACTTTTTATGCACACATTGTTTTATATATGTCATTCAGAAACAATCACAAAAATCACTTCAATAGCATAACAGCGGTGCTATGAGGGCCAATGTTAGCATGGTAAAAGCTGCCGTTGTCATTGTGGTGTTAACTACAATATTGAAATTCCTAGTGCAAGCATAACAACACTTTATAAGGAAATTACTGTCTAGAATTGTCAACAGAACTGACTTTAGGAGCTGTTGTCAGAGTGTACAAGCTATCAGTATACAGGGACACACAAAAGGTTATGTGTGCTCCATGCTGGGTGGGGGTGGGGGGTCAACAGCAACCTGCAAGCACATGGACTGACATCAATTGGTGAAGTAGTGTGAGCATAAGGAGTACAGATCCTGACTGCCCTCAGCTGACCTGTGGGACTCCACAAACCAGGGATTGCTGTAGTGGCTGTCATGGGTATCATCACAGATGGAAGGGTATGTGGGAAGGAGCATAATATGCAGTAGACTATCAGCTGATATACACAAAGAATGAAATGTTTGCACCTGGTACAAGCAGACATGTATATGTGGAATACATTTAAGTGCTATATTGGTAACGCAAACCTATTTATAAACAGCATGAGCTTCAGGTTAAATAACTAGCTGTTCCCATGCTGACACCATAGATAAGTTGTTGGGAGATGGTCTGTGACAGTATTAGCAATAAAAATGACATTGGTTGCAGGTACAGCTGCAGCATGGATAGTGGACAGTTATAGTGTATGGGGGCCATGTTACCTTCCAATCACTGACAATAGTTGTATGTTCATGTGTACAAGTAATCTTATGGCACCTAAATAGAGTCAGATGCTGGGGTGGTTCACCTGAGCAAAGACAGAGGTCCTTCTACAAATCCTACACTCCATAGCAGGCAAATTCTGAGCACTGAGAATGCTAGGAATACCTTCAAGGAGTACATGTGGCAGGACTCAGTGGCCAATGTAAATGCTGTAGGTGAAAGAGAAAGAAAGGTACAACCATTCTGCTGCAGAGTCACCAAAATGATTCACCATGCCTGCACAAAAGAATAGACCATTGTTAGGGAAAGGATGGACATGGGGAGAGGACCAGCATTGCAGACGACTTTATAAAACACTGAAGAGTTCTTGTTGTCCCTGGTTGGAGGCAGTGATCAAACACTCATACCCAGTGGATGCTTGGATGTGGATTCTGAGCTGGTGCAGCACTCCATATGTCTGTTGAGGATGTACCAGGTTGGTATGCTTATGTGTCCCTACCAATGAATGGTGCAAACCACTGTCACATGCTTAAACATTAGAAGATTTCTTTTGCAAGACATATGGGATGGCCTTCACTCCTAGGTATGTATGTGCTCCTTGTGATTGTTGTTTTTTACATTGTGATTGTGTTGTATACAAATAAATAAAAACTACATGCTTTAAAACTAAAAATTACCAAGGGACTACAGTTCCTTTAACTTCCTACCTACCTTCAACCCAGAAAATTTTGTTGATTGTTTTTTCTGGTCCCAAGCACACTGACTGTCTCCTATCCTACCCTCATTTCCCACCAACCCCCACTATGCCTAAACTTATTTCCAAATAGCCATTCACCCCTAAATAAAGCAATCCAATTGCAACAAAGAAAAATCCATGTTTATATCATTCCAATTATTCTGTTATATTGCATCGTGCTAACTCCCATATATCACAGTCTTCTTACTTAAATACCTGCTACTCATGTCTTTTAATGTAATAAGTCATAACCAGACAAAATAATAGTTTTAAATCCTCCACAAATCAAAACTCAGTTACAACTAACAATTATTCTGACCTACCCATAACATTATTACTTTAACTTAGATCAGAAACACAAATAGTAAGCAATATGATAACTTTATACTCATCAGTCTTGCTATTTCTGTCTATTACGGCTCACATAACCTCTTATCATACATAATTTAACATACAATCTATGTACATTACTTCTCAGAGCCACTACAATTAAAGCATACAAATCAATAATAGCACCAACGCTCTATAATCCCATAAACATAAACAATGTATCATTTACCTTACTCAAATAACAATTGTATCCTCTTACACAGAAATATAATAAGTTTATATCAAAATACTTAAATGTATAGTTCACAGTATATCACAGCGCATACTTAGTGGGGATATTCGCCCCACCCCTGGCCTCCAAAACAATCCAACCCATCTAGATCTTCACACCCCAACACAGCCCCAACAGCTATCAACTCTCCCTAGAAAATGTACTGATTTATTGCTACTTAATATAAATCTCAGAAGCATCATGAACAAAATTTAAGATTTGCATGACACTCTTCCTCTATAGACTCCAGATATAGCCCTTATAACATAAACCTGGCTAAACCCAGACATCTCTAGCAATGAAATACTTCTCCCAGGATACAATATACATAGACTAGATAGACAATAGAAAGGAGGTAGTGGTATCCCCACTCTAAACAAAAACAATCTCAGTTTAGAAATTCTAGACCTAACCATCCCAAACTTTAACAACACCAAAATACTGTTTATTAAACTAACAACTAATCCAAAGAAACATCTGAACAGAGTGGGAATCTAAATCCCACCTGGGAACAATCTGACTATTCTAGAACACATCCTAAATTGGAGAGCCACATCCCTCTCTCAGGAAAGAATTATATTGGGTGACTTTAATGTGGAGTGGCTCTCCTCCAACTCTCAAAATCCCACTGACCACATTAACCTACATGGTTTCTCACAAACAATCCAAACTTCTACTAGAGTAGACAAAACATCAAGCAAACATTCAGTCCTGGACTGGATACTGAATAAATACACAAAAACTTACCACCTACCACCAAATCTGAGAAAAGAAAAAAAATGTATCCCCAAGACTTCATAACTAGTTTGAAAAAATGCAACTGGGCACCACTCAAAAATCTCCATTTAGATACTGCAGTTGAATACTTTAACTCAACCTTCCTCAATATCCTAAACATCTTGGCCCCCCAAGAACATTAAGGATAAAATCCAATTATGCCCCCTGGCTAACCAAACAAAAAAGATTGCTGTTAAAAAAAACAGAGATAAGGCCTGGGTGAAATGGCTCAATGACAAAACTACAACTAACAAACATATCTAGAACTATGATGTAAATCTAAAAAAAAACATACTAGACAGGACAAAATACATTTGTATAGCAGTATCCAATCAAAAAATCAAAGAAACCCACAAATATTCTGGGCTGCCATCAAAACAGTCCTGCATCCAGGACAAACTAGTACTCCCTCCCCCAACACTAATCAATACTAAAGACAGCATAGCCTCACAATTTAACAGATACTTAATTGAATTCATACTAGCCCTCTCAAACAACAATTTCTCTTCCTCTACCCAGACTCACATAGTACCCACACTTGATCCCAATAACTTCTCTTTCCAACCTGTCCCAATAAACACCATAGTTAAACATCTCAAAAGGCTTAAACCTGCTACACTTGCTTCTATATAGCTGCCCAATATCTAATAATCAGTGCAGATGCAATATCCTATCCAGTATCCATATTAATAAAGATCCATTTCAGAACAACAGGTCCCTAAAATTTGGAAAATATCATATATCATCCCTCTACATGAAGATGGAAACTCAACAAAATGATCAAAACAATCCTGCAGCCAGTTTGTTTGCTCAAAGCTGCAGTGAGTTAGGCCATTTGTCCTTGCTCTGCTGTTTTCCAACAAACTGCTGTGAAACTACAAAAGATATTTTTAACTCTTTTCTGCACTTCTGATTAACAAAACAATATTTGTTGCATATCCTTTTAAACTGTGCAACTGTATTTTAGGCTTAGTGAATAGAATCCTTACCTCTGTTCTGATCTTTGTCTACTTTTTGTTTCTCTACTTGTTCTGTTCATTTTACTTGTTGCTGAACTTGAAAAACACTAGCATAGAGCTGAATCTAGTACTGTTTGTGACCTTTGGAGCTTATAATACAGTTGCTATTTTGTCTAGAGAGGCCTAGCTATTGCTTCATGGGAGGGGGTTTCAGTTTGGTTTGATCTAGCTAGAAGTACTGCTACAGGGCTCTGTTTATGTTTTTTGATTGGATAATTTAAACTTTGGCTGGTACCTGCTTCTCTGTCTTAAATGACCAGTGTTTAAACCAGTCTGTGCTTGTTTGCTCAAAGCTGCAGTGAGTTAGGCTTTTTGCCCTTGCTCTTCTGTTTTCTAAAAACCTGCTGTGAGACTACAAAAGATAAGTTTTTTTTTCAACTGTTTTCTTCACTTTAGATTAACTAAAACAATATTTGCTGCATATTTGTTTAAACTGTGCAACTGTATTTTAGGCTTAGTGAATTGAATCCTTACCTCTGTTCTGATCTTCTATCCCCACCCACCCCCAACTGTTGTTGTGGTCTTGAAGCTTGGAGGCTTTTGAGTTGTCTGCCTCTACTATAAATTTGATATTGGACACTCCCTCCAGTCCTATTGCATCAGATCATTCTCCTCAGTACAGGGTGATCAGTTGTGAAGACTCACCCTTTGGCTTCTTAACCTTAAATTATCTTCTGTCTCCTCACTTTCTACTAAAAAAAAGAAGAAATATCGTGCCTCTTCCTACTTCATTTTTTGTACTTAGGTGTTCAACTGTATTTAGTTTGCCACATCTGTTGCTGATTAAATTGATGACAGTATTCTACCGAATAGCTTTATTTGAACTATTTTTTACTGTTGTGATTGTGAGCTAATTTATCACATTTGCACTGTTTTAAAGCAATTTACTGATTAACTACATTTCATTACAGTTTAATTGTATTTCATTGCTATTTACTGCAATTCTTTACTGTTTAACAATTTTTCATATTGTGAGTTTTGTTTTTGTCTGTAAGTGGTTAATCTGTGCTTTTCTATGAGCTTTATGGTGTTCTTAACCCTTAAATTGAGTGGCATAGTCTGGATACAGGTTTGCTGCATTTAAAGCTGTTTGGTTTTGCCTTCTGTGTTTCTGGCAGCCATCTTGTGTTTGCCTTCTGTGTTTCTGGTAGCCATCTTGTGTTGGTAGGGGCCTATCTTCTCTGCTAGTGAGAGTAGCATGGCTGCCTGGACCTTGTCTGGTACAGGCTTATTGATAAAAAAAGCAGGAGCTAGCAGGATTGGCTAGATTTCTGTGTTACTAGAATCTTCTTTTTTGTGGTATTTAAACCCCATGTTTGAGCTGGTTTGGGCTTGTTTGACATCATACACCACAGATGCACTGTTTTAACCCATTAAGAGGTATTCCACCTACAAATGTTCGCTTAGTAGCACTTGTGTGATCACCTAGTAGTACTCCTCTTAGACCTTCCACCCTTTATCCCCCTTAGCTCTCTCTGGCCTCTCTCCCTCAGATACTAACAAATATCGATGGACAACTTCCTACAATTTTTCCTGCCAGTCTGGTTGATATGGGCATCCTGAGACAGTGTAGCAAATGCCTCATGTACACGGACCACCCTCTTCTACTACCACCTAGAAACACAATCTGTGAGATATGCAATTTCAGTAAGAATCTAGAGTCTATGCTCTCTCCCTCACAAGCTAGCATATCTGGCACTGAGAAGGCTGTCAACACAAACACCATGGCTCAAATACCACCCACACCTACACAAAATACACCCACATATGCAGAGGTCCTCAACAAAAACATACCCAAACAAAAGAGACCTCTGAGGAAAAACACACACGAACTCCACTGCCCACCACACCACACAACACATATAGTCCACACACCTGTGTCTCACAGCAAGTAAGGCCTAAACATAAACCCAACATATTAGTCATAGGAGACTCCATTATGTGACACACAGATGTGCCCCTCACCAGGCTGGATAAGGAGGAAGTCACGGTTAGTTATTTGTCAGGTGCCAGAATCTACTTTATCACCCATGCACTTAAGTCTCTCAACAACAGGTACTGTTTTGACTTTGTCATATTCCATGTTGGCGTGAATGATGTAAGACATACCTCCCTGGACTATGTGAAGAGAGAAATGATTGAGCTCACGGAATATGTGCCCCAGGCAGGTATGTTCCTAGCCTTAAGCAACATTCTACCATCATCCAGAATGATGCTTCAATACAAACAGAAAATGATTGACTTTAACAATTGGCTTAGTTTCTGGTGTCATTTCAAGGGGATCCAGTACCTGTCACCCTGGGAAGACATGATCAACAGACCATGATGCTTTGCCAGAAATGGCCTGCATCTGCCTCCCTTGGGCTTCAGGCTTCTGGCAAAGGTCTTGCCTTCCCCATAGTGACTTTTTTAGATAATGCTATGCAGTCAAAACTACCAACATGAAAATTTCATCAAAATGCAAATTAAAGGTCATGCTGCTAAACGCTATGAGTCCAAACATGAAACTGCACTAATTGCAAGCAGTCTTAACCCTGGAAGATGCTGACATTTGTGCAGTCACAGAAACCTGGTTCAAAGCTGCAGAGAACTCCCCAGCCATACCAGGTTACTCATCCTATCATACATTCAGACCCCAAACCATGGGGAGCAAAGCAAAAGGAGGTGGAGTTGCAATATATATTAAAGATCATACACACCTCCAGGCTGGCCAAACAGTATGATGCACAGGAGACACCCCAGGTGCAATTAACTGTTGGCAAGACCCCTATTCAAATTATAGCTAGTTACAGGCCCCCAAATTTGACTCAAGATGCCCACTCCACCTATCTAGACCTCTTTGAATCTATTGAGATTCAACCCTTTGCCCTGATCCCGGGTGACTTTAACTATTCAACCACAGACTGGAAGAACCACTCATGCCAAAACACAAATGCCTAGAGATTCCTTGATTTTTTCAATGTAAATGTCTTGGACCAGTTGGTCGACACCCCCATAAGAGATGATAAAGTCTTGGACTTGGTATTAACCAAGATTAGTAAGCACTGCAACATCCCTACAGTGTCATCTTCCCTGGTAAGATCCGACCACAAAGCAGTGACTTTCAAAGTCACCATCTCCCCAACCCCCACCCCAAGTTAGGGTCAAACAAAAAAACTTCTCCAAAGGTGATTACAACCTCCTGAAGGAAGGTATAAACAGTTTCACAGACTCCTTCCATAGGAACTGGCAAATATGTCCAAATCTAAACCAAAGTACTATATGAGCATTTCTATAGCTGCTTGGAATCAGGAATACCCAACAGGACAAAATACTCCTCCTCAAGGAAGAGTAAACCTGTCTGGTGGACAGCTGCAATAAATAAACTCTTTAATAAAAGAAAACAATTGCTGTCCAGGACCAAGAAGGAACAGGTGCCTAATTGGAAGCAATCTCTCCTTAGCCTGAACAAGCAAATAAGAGCACTAGTGAAATCCTACAAAGCAAACTTCGAGTCCAAACTGGCCACATCTACAAAAGACAATCATAAGGCCTTCTTCACATATGTCTGCAATCTCAAAGGAAGCACTCAGATCTGCTCAGAACTGATGGTCAATGACACCACATACACAAACGCTATAGATATAGCCAACCTGCTGGCAGACAGGTTCAGTGAAAACTTCACCCCATTCCCCTCCATCAGTAAATCTGAACATCCCTAGTACCTGCCCCCTCCCCTTATCTCTAGGTAGCAAGTCATCACTGCCCTCTCAAAGGCAAAAAATGCAGCTCCCATGGGACCCAATAACATCCCAGGCTGCATCCTAGATGAACTCAGGCAGGAACTTGCAGCACCATTAGACGCCCTATATAACTAAAGCCAAGTACCGGCTTCATCCCAGCCAAGTGGAGGACAGCCACTGTCATCCCTTTGCACAAAGGTGGAGCATCCACAGATCCAGGAAATATAGACTCATCAGTCTAACTAGCCTGATCTGCAAGGCCATGGAATGGATTATCATGGATCTCATTAACAAGGACATTGGCAACCTAAACACACAATACCATACACCTTGGTTTCATCAAAAGGAGGTCATGCCTGTTAAATTTGGTTGACTTCTTTGAGATAGTCACCAAAGCCATGGACAAGGGGAAGACAGCGCACACTGCCTACCTTGACCTGGCCACAGCCTTTGATACTATTCCCCACTTGGGTATAATAGATCAACGCTCTCAACTAGGCACCGATCCATATGTTACCAGATGGGTATCAAACTGGCTTACTGATAGAACCTACATAGTCAAAACAGGGGAAGCCACCTCAAGTAGTAGATCTGTAATGAGTGATGTACCTCAGGGATGGGTCTTGGGGTCTCTGTTGTTTGGGATATACTTTTCAGAGATGCAGGCCAAAACCAGTGGGCTATGGCTGACCAAATTTGCAGATGACTATAAGCTGGGCACTATCATCAATTCCCCTAGTGATGTGGACATCCTGCAAGAGGATCTCACCCAAACAAATGACTGGTGCTAGAAACATGAACTCAAACTAAATGTCAAAAAATGCATCAACATCCCCTTTGGGAGAGTGATGTCCCCACAAATTATCACATTAATAACAAGGTCCTAAGCACGCAATCAGTTGTGAGGGACTTGGGCACCCAGGTTTATAGCAAACTGACTTTAGACCACATTGTTGCCTCCATTGTATGGAAAGCTTTCTACATGGCCCACCTCATTAGTAACGGTATCTCATCCCGGGACAAGGAGGTCATAACATCCCCGTATTCTTCCCTTATAAGATCCATTATTGAATACAGTGCCCCTTTCAGCATGTACCTCGCAAAGAACATGCAGCAGCTGGAGAGACCACAGAGGTTCCTCACCAGGAGAATCCAGAGCCTCAGGCATCTACCTTACACAGATAGGGTAAAATCCCTGTCCCTCCACTCAGTCTCATACAGACTCCTCAGAGGTGACCTCTGTCTGGCATACAAAGCAATCTCATAACCTGCCTCAATGGGACTGCTGCATATCCGCAAGTCAAGCTCCACTCGAGTAACTTGCATGCGCGACTTCAGTCTGATCTGTGACATCAATAGGACTTGTTGGCAGGACAGATTTGTTTTCCAGAGACTTCCCCTTCTATGGAACAGACTCCCTCTCCATGTCAAGCAGAGTACCTCATTAACCCTTTTTAAGAGCAACCTGGATAACTGGATGGGGAGCAGAAAATACACCCCTGGGATTCCACCTGTGTCATTGCTGGACAGGGGCATTGGGTGCTGACTTGTTGGAACATAGGCTAAATTCTTGCCTAGGCTTGTAAGGGCCTCAGGGGCAGTAACCTAGTAACTTCCTATAATCCTATGATCCTATGATAAATTACCGGCCAATAACTATACTATCACCATTATCTAAAATACTTGGGAAGTGCATCCATTCACAAATCTCAAACTATCTAATCATCAACAATCTTCTAAATAACACTCTGCATGTTTTTTATCCTAATCATAGTACCACGACTGACCTTGTTAATTTTACTAACATTATTAACCCCCATCGCAATGAAGGCACTTTAGTTTCCTCCATCTTTTTTGATCTGTCCAAAGCATTTGATACTGTCTCTCATTCTAAACTCTTAACCACACTCTCAGAATGAAACTTAGCCATTCTACACTTACTTGGCTCTAGCAATATCTAACTGGCCACCAGCAAGCTGTAAAATGGCAACAAAATACATTGGGAGTACCACAAGAATCTAGTCTGGGTCCTCTGCCTTTCATTATCTTTACTACCAGGCTTCATGCTGCCATCCCACTTGCCTCTGTAGTTCAATATGCTAACAATTCCACCCTGATTTGTGCCATCCCAACACTACAAAATCTCCCCAAAAAAATCACCCAGCAGTCATTTAATGCTGTGGAATCTTGGCTAAGCAATGCACAACTTATACTTAACCCTAACAAAACAAAACTCCAACTAGAGCTGCAGACCCCCACCCACCATTCAATATATCATCATCAAACCATACAATTATTTCTCTGGTTTTCAAACAAAATTACTTGGTGTGATCATTGACGACAATATGAAATTTGACATACACATATCACAGACAATAAAAAAGTTCAAAAAATGGGAACTCTGTACAGAAATTGGCACTTTCAAAACAAATCTTCAAATACCACTATAGCAAGAACCCATCTTATCTCTATATTACTTCACACCTCCCAAATTCTCACAAATATTAAGAAATCTGACCTAGCAAAACTCAAAACTTGCTGTAATAAAATTGCAAAGTTTGCTACAGAATCAAATTTCAGATCCCATCATTTGGCTTTAAAACAACTATCTTGACTCGAACTACCAAATCTACTTGCTTATAAGCAACTCAGCTTTCTCCACAGAATACTAAATCAGACAGAAAAAAACACCAGTACTTCA
The DNA here is from genome assembly GCF_019279795.1 of Protopterus annectens. Classification (NCBI taxonomy): domain Eukaryota; kingdom Metazoa; phylum Chordata; order Ceratodontiformes; family Protopteridae; genus Protopterus; species Protopterus annectens. The sequence goes on along the minus strand of NC_056746.1, from coordinate 255,255,278 downwards.
AAATCTACTAATACACTACCCCAGTAACAGGGTATTGCATTCCACTAACAAATCCTTCGATATATCCAAACCTAACAATGCAACTGGAGTTTCACTTTACTCAAACTGCATAGCCAAAACTTGGAATTCCCTGCCATTAAATATCACAACTACTAATACTTTCAACTTTAAAAAACTTCTCAAATCACACCCATCTGAATCCTGGACCTGCTCTTCCACAAACCCCAGTTAGAAAATAGATGTCTTAAGGCAGCTAAAAGAACGCAACCAGTTATTTTTGTATTTGAATAGTTTACTGTACTAAGCATATGTATAATTAACTTGCTTGTTTTTTTACCTTCAGTCACAGTACAGCTATTCTTTTTTATTCCTGTCTAGACTATATGATTGCATTAGTGAAATGTATAACATGTATTTTTCATTTTGTGCTTGTATCCGAGATTGAATCAACATTTGTGTCTGTACGTTGTATATGTATCGTACTGTTATTTATAAATGTGTAGCTTTTCTCCCTGGTCCTCCTCTGAAAAAGGATATTTTGTCCAGTTGGACTTTCCTGGTAAACAAATGTAAAATAAATAAATTAAAAAGTATTTCACATGTAATGTTGCTGTAGAGAAGAGGGGCATCTGTAGGATGTTAGCCCCACTACTCCTTTTCACTCCTACACTTCAGTGTCATGCTGAGCATCAATCAGTGTATGTGCAAGTTAGTGATCCAGGTACAGACACATGCCCCCCTCATGTTATGGTATAAATTATTAGTATGAGGTGTTGTTTATGTGATGAAATACATGAGGACCTGCACTGCTAATATGGTGTCTCTGATGGATGCTGGAAAGTCTCTATAGCAAGGATAGTTAATGCTACACAGACATTAGTGTTCACTGTGACAGGCATTCCATAAATCCCCCATGACTACATTTCAGGAGAGCATATGTCTACAAGCTCCCCTATGGTGTCTAGCCACACAGTAATGTTCAACTAGGTTCTTGTAGTGGTAGTGATAGTAAGTCAATTAAAGATAAACCCATCTATGACATGGAGGTCATGGTATACAATATTCTGGTTACTGGCTGTTAGGATGGGCACTACCATGCTGTTTAGAAGAGTAGATGTTCTTCTAGGATCATAGCCTGGTCAGTATGTCAGTTCACTAAGAAATAATAGTGCACAGATTTGCAGCTTGCTGTTGTTAATTGCGCCATTTTGATTAATTTATGAATTACTCTTCCAAGTTGCTTGACATCATTTGCATTCACACTTGGATTCAGTTACATAAGGTTGCTATCATTGCATGGCCATTTCCATATAAAGATAACCATGGTAATTTCCATGTTAACACAATTGCACTATCTATGCCTCTGAAAGAGGGCCAGATTCAGCACAGGCTGCTGCCTAGGGCCTGATGCTGGCTGGAGGATGGTGCACAAATGTAAAAAAAAAAAAAGAGAGAGAGAGAGAGAGAGAGATAGAGATAGATAAGAAAATAAACTGTCCAACAGATCTTGTAACCATAAACCTATATTACCCAGGTGCACTTGGCAGCCTGATTCTGCTCCATTTTATTTTTTTGCATTGGCTTGAATGTAGACCATTGCAACCAATGAGAGAGAGAGAGAGAGAGAGAGAGAGAGAGAGGGAAACTTCCTGGAGCTAAACAGCCAATGTATCCTTTTTTAAGCCAGTATGGCTCAGCTGGTAAAGTAGTAGTATAAGGAGTAGTAAAATAATGGTAAATGCAAGAGCTAAACAGCATTGGTCATGTGATGGTACGTTTAGGAGCTAAACAGCATGGTCATGTGATAGCAAATGCAGGAGATGAACAGTATGGTCATGTGATGGTAAGTGCAGGAGGTAAACAGCATGGTCATGTAATAGTAAGTGTAGAAGCTAAACAGCATCAGCATATGATGGTAAGTGCAGGAGCTAAACAGCATGGTCATGTTAGGCTAAGTGCAGGCACTAAAAAGCATGGTAATGTAAGGGTAAGTGTAGCAGCTAAACAGCATGGTCATGTCATGGTAAGTGCAGGCACTAAACAGCATGGTCATGTGATGGTCTGTGTAGCAGCTAAAAAACATGGTCATGTTATGGAAAGTGCAGTAGCTAAGCAGCATGGTCATGTAGTGGTAAGTGTAGGGACTAAGCATTGTCATGTGATGGGAAGTACAGAAGCTAAACAGCATGGTCATGTAATGGTGTGTGTAAGAGATAAACAGCATTGGTCATGTGATGGTATGTGCAGGAGCTAAACAGCATGGCCAAGTAATGCAAGTGTAGGAGCTAAACAGCATGATCTTTTAATGGTAAGGGCAGGAGCTAAACAGCATGGTCATGTAATGGTGTGTAGGAGCTAAACAACATGGTCATGTAATGGAAAGAGTAGGAGATAAAGAGCATTGTCATGTAATGGTAAGTGGAGGAGCTAAACAGCATGGTCATGTAATGGTAAGTGCAGGAGCTAACAGCATGATCATGCAATGCTAATTGTAGGAAGTAAACAGCATGGTCATATAATGATAACTGCAAGGGCTAAACAGCATGATCATTTGATGATATGTGTGTAGGCACTAAAGAGCATGGTATGCAGTGGTAAGTGTAGGACCTTAACAGCATGGTCATGTGATGGTAAGTGTAGGGGCTAAATAGTGTAGTATGTATGCGTTTGCATTTTACCTCAGAGTTTGGAATCAGACCACATCATAAATCACCTCATTCCTGATCGAAGGATTAGATCTGCAGTCTTACTATTACTAACCACTGGCACAAGTACTTCATTCCTTTTTTTCTTCAAAAACTTTTTTATTTTGTTTTCATTATAAACGTACACAAATGTACATATAACAAATACAATAAAACAATAACAAAACTATTTACAATATTTACATTCATCTATGATAAACAATCATTTTATCCATGAGAAGTTATCAGTATTTGTTCAAAAGGTTTTCCAATTTTTGCCATGCTATTTTTATGATTAATGTTATGAGTTCTATAACAAATGGTTTGCAGTTCCTTTTTACAAACAACTTTTGCTAAATTAATAAAATCTTTAAATATCAAATCTTGTTTACTTTTACAGTTCAAAGTAATAACTTTTCTGGCAATTGCAAGAATTGACCAGAGTAACTGAATCTGAGATTTAGGCATTAAATTAGGTATAGGAACATTTAATAGGATTAATGAGTTAGAAATATGACAGTTATCAGACCATAAAGCATTTACAAAATATCTGAAGTCTTTCCAGTATTGAACAACATTTCTACATTCAATGAACATGTGAACCCAGTTGGCCTCTAGTAATTCATCACATTTCCAACATTTACTTTCACGGTTTTTGAGTATAAGATTTATTTTATATGGAGTATAGAAACTCCTGTTCATAAATTTCCATGTATACAATCTCCAATATAATGAAAAAGAGGTACCATACCTAGAATTCAATAACAAGTTTTTGGATTCATGAGATATTTGTTCTCCATTAATCTTTAGATAGTAATTCCAAAAAATCTGAGTCAAACTTTAGAGTGTCTTTTCTTAGTATTTTATAGATAGGTGAGATACTTAATTTTTGATTATCTGTCTTTTCAAGACATCTAATAAAAAGCTGAATCAGACTAGGTATAGATTCAGTCTCTAGGTTGATTGATACTCTCATTTTGTTTTCTATAAACTGCCGTAATGAGTGCATGAACAGCAAACTGTCTTGACTATTATCAAAACTACATAAAAGAGACTTTATTGGTTTAATACTCTTATTTTCAATAAACTGATGCCAGAATATCAAGTTATTTTCCTTTAATTTTTGTATCACATTGATGTTTAAAGAATCTAGGTAATCAGGGGAGTATGCTATAGGGAATATAAGAAATAGAAATTGTTTAATGCTGTAATTACAATCAATTATATTTTTAAAGTTATTAAATATTTGATTAATGCCATAAGAAAAATGATCAAACTTCTTATTAAGTAAACAAAATTCACGTAAAAGCCAATAAACTCTACTTATTCCATATTGTTCCTTAAATTGATTTTCTATAGTTCTGACATCAGTTATATGAATCTCATGTATTGTTTTCTAGCCAGATATATAGGTAGGTATGATCCAATGTAATATTACATTAATTATAACTGATTTGGAATAAAGATCTAAGCTATGGAATGCTATCCCATTACTGTTCCAAGCTTTAATGTGCCATCTATATGCAATCCTAGGTTTTAAGGGGAACCATAACAATTTAAGTAGCATGGAATCTAATTTTTAAATAAGTTTTTGGGAGGGGGTAGTATCAATGACTGTATATAAAACAAAATTTTAGGTAAAATTTTAATTTTAATTAAAGAAAGCCTATCATCTATTGTGAAGAACATTTTATTCCATCTTTTGATTAGTTCACTAATGGTGGTTACTAAATTATTGTTGTTTAGTTTAACAGACTCTTTCCATATACTCTTTATACTGACACCCAAATATTCTAATACAACATTCTCCCAATTAAACAGGCTATTCTGTCATAGGTTTATGTGGATCTTTTTGTTAATTAACAATGTTTTGCATTTATTATGATTAAATTTAAGCCCTGAAATTCTTTCAAACTTGCTTAAGGTATTTATAACATCTTGCAAAGAACCATCAATATCACCCAACATTAACAACATATCATCAACAAATAACTGTATCTTAGGACAATAGTCCTTATTAATTTGAAAGCCTTTTATATTTTGCTTGTTTCTGATATATGTAGCAAAAGGTTCCACTGAAAGAGCAAACAATAATGGTGACAAAGGACAACCTTGTCTAGTCCCCTTGAGGATTTCTAGTGGTGAGGATAGACATGATCCGATTTTCACATAAGCTTGTGCCCCACTATAAATTTTCATTAATAAGTTGACAAAATCTGAGGAGAATTCAAAACCAATCAGAATTCTTTCTAGATAAGACAATAGAATCAAAAGTCTTTTCTATGTCTAGGCTGATAATAGTTGTTTTTTTTGTATTTGCATGCTATGTCTATTAATGATAGTAATTTAATACTGTTATCTTGCACTTTTCTATGAATAATGAACTCTGTCTAATCATTATGTATTAGATTAGGTAATATTTCCTTTATCCTATTAGCTAATATTGTCATGAACATTTTATAATCAGTGTTTAGTAATGAAACTGGCCTATATGAATCACAAGATTTGAGGTCCTTACCTTGTTTTAATATGGGGGAAATAAATGGGAATTTCCATGATGGGGGTGCTATACATTTTTGCTTAACCATTGTAAAGGCACTCATCATTTTCTTTATTATATATTCAGGAAAAATCTTATATAGTTCAGGAATTATTCCATCCAGTCCTGGAGTTTTATTATCTTTTAATTTTTGTATTTGCTCTTTCACTTCTGTTAGTGTTATTTGTTTATTTAATAAGTTATTTTGTTGCATTGATACCTTAGCAATTATATTTTCTTGAATAAAATTATTTATTACATTATTTGTCTCCAAAAGTGATGTGTTATTATTTATATCTTTATAGTAGTTTTTGAACACTTCTAATATGCCCATTAAGTTAGATGTACTCTTAACTGAACCATCACATTTATATTTAATCTCATTAATAAGATTTTGATTGTTTATTTTTTTGGATCATACTGCTATTTTATGTAGATATTTGGGATTTACAGCATAAGATTGTAATTTCAATTTTTCCAGGTTTATGGCTACCTTATGATTCACAACTTCTAAGTATTTTTTTATTTAACTTCGTAATTTCACTATGTGCTGCTTAGTTATTTGGTTTTGCATCCATTTTTATCTTGTGTATGTTTTTTGTAAGTCTGAAAGTTCTTTGTCTATCTCCTTTTTTTAAGGTACCAAGATTTTATTCTACCATATATATAAACTTTAAAGGTGTCCCATTATGTAGTTTCAGTCACTTCACCATTATCATTTGTTTCCATAAACATGTATAATTCTTTCATTATCCATTACCTAAAGTCATTTAACTTAATTATGTAAGCAGGAATTCTCTGTAGAAATCTTAAATTATCTGTATGTGTAGTTAATGTAAAGTTTATAGAATTATGGTCTGAAAGTGGACAAGTCATTATAGATATGTCACTTATTTTTGAGTATATATAGACCTTATCAATGCTTGTTTGTGTACCAAACAAATATGAATAGTGAGCATAGAATAAGGAATAATACTCTTAGACCATGTATATCTTTAAGGTTCATCCTGTTTGTAAAGTCATTTAACTTCTTGGCTTGAGATATTAGCTTTATTTTACCATTTTAGAAGTATCATTGCCTGATAATAGGCAGTTAAAATCACCTGCTGCTATAATTTCCCCCTTTGCATTTAAAGTAATCAGGTCCAGGTATTTGTCAACATATTTAGTACTCAGTCCTGGTATCCAGTATGTATTAATCAAAGTATAATATTTCCTATTGGTTTCCAAAATAACCATGCTTAACATCCCATATTTATCTGAAATTGTATCTATAATTCTTGGCATAGTATAAGTATTTTCCATAGAATAAGAGTGCCCCTTCTCTTAGTCTTAAAACATGAATCAGCCAGAATGGTATAGCCATTGAATGAGTATTTTTGTAGGTCTTTTTTTAACAGATGGGTTTCCTGTAAAAATATGATCTGGGCTTTATGCATTTTGATATATTTAAGCAAATCAGCTCTTTTGACATTATTGTTGAAACCATTAATATTTAATGATAAACATTTATAAGCCATTGACTATAATGTGTATGTTATTACTAGCTGAAAGACCTTTCTTCTGTGTTGACTTGAAATCTACTGAAAACTTACTTATCAGAGATACATAACGTGTATTAAGCACTACTTTCAAAATCCCAAAACTATTTACAAATACATACATGAAACATAAAGTTTCTGGTTTAGTTAAAAACTGAACTAAACCATCCATCCACCATCTCTCTAATACCAAACAACACAATTTATCAATCTCTGCTTAGAATATAGTATAAAAAAAAAGAAAAGCATTATGAAAGCAACTAAAGAAATCTGAATCCATGAAATATACATTAGAATGAATGTGTCCAGTATATCTGAAGCTATATGAATATGTCACAAATGATAATAGCACCTCTAATATGTAGATATGCCAGAAATACACATCAGATAAGAGTATGTATAAACATTAGAAGCTGAAGGTTAAGAAGATTGTCATTATTGTCAAGACTTTTCAAGAAACATCAGATAATTTAACCATTTTGTCAGTCATCTATCTAAAATTTTCATGTAAGGATCTGTAGATTATATATATATATATATATATATATATATATATATATATATATATATATATATATATAAAGTACTTATTACAACATAACTATTATATTTTGCAATTATACACATATTACTCATATGTATTAACAATATCTATGTTGACATCTTTCATCAGGAAGGGGGAGAGAGAGAGGAAAAAAAAGGGGGCCTCAAAACCCTCTGTTTAATTACTAAAGGTTTAGTTTTATAACATATGTCTGATGTTAATATGCATAATGAGTTTTCTAATGCAGCTCCTAGTTCACTTGATGTCATATAGTTACTAATGGTGTCATTGAATCTGCAGAATGTATGCATCTATAAGAGAACATAGACATTTTCAAAGGAGATAAACACTTTTATCAGAACTAATTATTTACCAATTAAAGTGTCTAGTGAAGGATAACAGAATTTCAGAAAAGAATTCTAAATACAATCATTTAACAAGTTCAAAAGGTCAAATTATGTCATCACTGTTGTTTCCTCAAGCTGCAGCTTCATAAACTTGTTAAAAGTATCTAAATAAGCTCATGCACAACAGAAATTGTCTCTAGTGAAGAAAAAAGCATTTTTGTTGGGAAATTCAGATCGTGAAGCTTTTAGAGTTTACAGAAAGCAAAAAAAAAAAAAAAAAAAAAACACTCAAGCTGCCTTGTCAGTGCATGTAATTAATCTACAAAATGAGAACAGTCATACAGACTGCCAGTTTCCTCACAAAAAATCAACATCATGAAAAAATTAACCCTTTCATATAAAAACAGCTATTTAGAAGTAATAACAGGTGCCTCAAATCAGAAATCATATTATAACATTTCAATCATTTACCCACCATTTAGCAGGCCAGAGAAAGGAAAAAAGGAACCTAGTATATATATATATATATATATATATATATATATATATATATATATATATATATATATATATATATATATACCATTTCACTGAGACCAAATCACCTAAAGTTCATTTCACCTAAAACTCATTTCACTGAGAAGAAGTACTCTAAGGCAGGTCAAAGGTATATGACCTTTTCCCCACTGTAGTGCGATCCTGGTGTTAGTATACATAGTTAGGGGGTGTAGAGGAGCAGCCCCCCCACATTGATTTGTTCGGGGGTGTAGCCCCCCCACCTAGTTGGCTTTTACCAAATAATGTAAAACAACACCAGACAGCATAAAACTAAATTAAGTGGGGGCCTACACCCCCCACACCTCCCTCAATGTGGGGGGCTGTGCCCCCCACACCCCAACTATATATACTAACACCAGGATTGCACTACAGTGGGGAAAAGGACATATACCTTTGACTTACCTTAGAGTACTACTTGACAGTGAAATGAGTTTTAGGTGAAATGAGTTTTAGGTGAAATGAACTTTCAGTGAAATGAACTTTAGGTGATTTGGTCTCAGTGAAATGGGTTTCAGTGAAATGGTCTTTAGGTGAAGTGATACAAATCCATATATATATATATATATATATATATATATATATATATATATATATATATATATATATATATATATATATATATATATATATAGGTCTAGGACTATTCACTGAAAGCACATTTCACTGAAAGTCAAATGACTGTGCACAAATCAGTGAAAGCTCAATTCACTGAAAACACAATTCACTGAAACACATTTCACTGAAATTTATATATGGCCTTTTCCCCACTGTAGGGCGACCCTGGAGTTAGTATATATAGTAAGGGGGGGTGTGGGGGCATAGCCCCCCACATAGTTTGAATATATATTATGTTCAGAAAAGAGTACTTTATTGGAATTGCAAGTATCCATGTATATAATTCAAAATATTTAAAATAGGTGAGGGGCTGCACCCCTCACACACCCTTACTATATATACTAACTCCAGGGTCGTACTACAGTGGGGAAAAGGCCATATATAACTTTCAGTGAAATGTGTTCCAGTGAATTGTGTTTTAGTGAAATGAGCTTTCAGTGAATTGTGCACAGTCAAATGTGTTTTAGTGAAATGTGCTTTCAGTGAATAGACCTAAACCCATGTATATATATATATATATATATATATATATATATATATATATATATATATATATATATATATATATATATATATATATATATATATATATATATATATATATATATATATATATATATATATATATATATATATATATATATATATATATATATATATATATATATATATATATATATATATATATATATATATATATATATATATATATATATATATATATATATATATATATATATATATATATATATATATATATATATATATATATATATATATATATATATATATATATATATATATATAAATAACTTATATTTAGCTATCTATAAAACACCAATAATGTACTGTATTAATGTTTAAATATATCTAAACAAAGAGTCTAAAACATCTAGTTAGAAACAGTAATCAGAAACACCTTGCTACCCCACCACTGATCCACTAGAAAAAATGCACTTTGGTATTAAGTCAAATTATACTATTACTAAAGAATTAGAAGACATACATCATTTGTAGTTATTTAAAAGGGAAAAGTATGTAAAGTACTTATAATGGGGAAAAGAGAGAAAAGGAACATTGGTAACAAAAAAGAATAGGAAGAAAGGACAGAGAGAGAGAATGTTGTTTAAATACTTAGTACTATATGTAATTAGAAGAAGTAGATATAGAAAGGAAAAGACAAAGTTAATAATAAAAATGATTCACATTACCTTACAACATAGAGACTTTCCAGAATCAAATATATTATGAGTCATAAAACAAAGCATTTAAAATTAGAAGGAATTTATTCATTTGTCCTTTAGTTTCTTAGTTTTGTTTGCTCCTTCCTTCACAGACCATCCAGTTTTTTTGTTGACTGTCTCTTCAAACTCTGGGATGACTATTCCATTTCTTCTATGTCCAACAGTATTTTCTTCTTTTGGATAACTTCCATTGCTTCTTATAAGGAATCAAAGATCTTCACTCCTTCTGGCAAGGTGATTTTTATTCTTGCAGGAAAAAGAATTTGAGCTTTAATATTGACTTTTTTCAAGGACTTAATTTAAGGAACACACTCCTTTCTTTTGGATATGAATGTAGAGGTGTAGTCATTCTCAAAACGAATAACTTTTTCACCCATCTTGATCGGGGAATTAGTCCAAGCTGATTTCAGCACTAAGTCCTTGTCTTGCGAGGAATGAAATCTAACTATTATAGACCTGGGGTTAGATGAACTCAGAGATGAAGCTGGAATTGCCAGGGACTGATGAGCCCTCTCAATTCCAAAAGATTGGGATTCAGGTATGTTTAGTGCTGATGAAAACCACTTATTGAGGAATTGAATCATATTAGCACCCTCTTCTTTCTCAGGAATTCCATATATTCTTATGTTATTCCTCCTTGATCTACTTTCAAGATCTTCCATTTTCTCAATCAGCCTGGTATTTTGTTTCAGAAGAAATTCATTGCGATGTTCATTTTTCTATCACTTTAGTATCTAGGTCAGTTATTGTTTCCTCTAAGGCAAGAATCTGTTCAGATTGTTTTTTTTTTACTATTCCTATTCCATTTAGAAGTTCCAGTTGTTTACTGCATTCTTGTTTGATAATATCCATTTTGTTTTTGAATGTATCCATTTTTAGTGACAGTTCTTGGATGTTTGTTATTATAAGATGTAGTTCTTTCTTCACTGCACTCTCCTGGTGTGGGTTCTTCACGTTGCTCATGTTTTTAGTGACAGTTCTTGGATGTTTGTTATTATAAGATGTAGTTCTTTCTTCACTGCACTCTCCTGGTGTGGGTTCTTCACGTTGCTCATGTTTTTAGTGACAGTTCTTGGATGTTTGTTATTATAAGATGTAGTTCTTTCTTCACTGCACTCTCCTGGTGTGGGTTCTTCACGTTGCTCATGTTTTTAGTGACAGTTCTTGGATGTTTGTTATTATAAGATGTAGTTCTTTCTTCACTGCACTCTCCTGGTGTGGGTTCTTCACGTTGCTCATGTTTTTAGTGACAGTTCTTGGATGTTTGTTATTATAAGATGTAGTTCTTTCTTCACTGCACTCTCCTGGTGTGGGTTCTTCACGTTGCTCATGTTTTTAGTGACAGTTCTTGGATGTTTGTTATTATAAGATGTAGTTCTTTCTTCACTGCACTCTCCTGGTGTGGGTTCTTCACGTTGCTCATGTTTTTAGTGACAGTTCTTGGATGTTTGTTATTATAAGATGTAGTTCTTTCTTCACTGCACTCTCCTGGTGTGGGTTCTTCACGTTGCTCATGTTTTAGTGACAGTTCTTGGATGTTTGTTATTATAAGATGTAGTTCTTTCTTCACTGCACTCTCCTGGTGTGGGTTCTTCACGTTGCTCATGTTTTTAGTGACAGTTCTTGGATGTTTGTTATTATAAGATGTAGTTCTTTCTTCACTGCACTCTCCTGGTGTGGGTTCTTCACGTTGCTCATCTTGAGATCTCCAGTAGAAAATGTCTTGACAGGAATAATTAAAAAATTCTCTTAACTATGTATTAATTTTTAGAAAATAATAAATAGTCTATGTTAATCTAACTTTTAGTATACTTTTAGTTAGATTTTTCTCAAAATTAAAATATATTTCCTGTCAGGATATTAAAATCTAAGCAGAGCAATGGATTTCTGATGCTATCAGACTGGCATCTTGGCCACACCCTAGCACTTCATTCCTGATCAGAGCTCAGTACAGTTATGGTTATACCTGTTATTAAGAATCCTATAAGTCTTACTGTAAACAATAAGATCTTATAGTTCAAATTGGTCAGGAAATGTAGCTTATTTATGTCTTGTATTTTGCTTTTTTTTTTGCAATCTGTCTGTTAACCAGGTAAATCCACTTTTCAGGAGCACTGTCTGGTTAAGTGACTTGCACAGTGTCACACAAGTAAACAAAGAGAGGTAGAAATCATCCAATCCTGTACCCTTGACTGTAGGAAGTAGCTCATTAAGAACTTAAAGCATTAATCCACTACACTAACTGCCAAACCATCATTAACTTCATTTTCTGATAAATGGCTAAGAATTACAGTCATTCAATAATATCATCAGAGTTTCAAAGTTCTTGTTCAAAAAATGCATGCTAATGTAAAACATGTTGCTCTGTTAACTTTCCATGTGAATTACTCTGCCTCTATCTGTCTCTGATTTTGTGGAACATCTCTGATTTTGCCTCATATGTATACCATGTCTATCATTAACTTCTTTTTTCTGTAAATCACCAAGGATTAGTCTGTCAAAATGCCAATCCTTAGATTTTCCTAATTCTTATTGTTTAGAAAATGTATGTCCATGTAGCACATTGTTTTGTTAACCTTTTAAGTGACTTCAAGTTGTCTGGCACTTAATGGTTAGTGAACTGCATTCTGTAGCCAAATATGCAGGATTTCAATACCTCCACCTCCATTTGCCTGCTGTGACTTTGAGTATGTCTTTTAAGTAGAAAGTATTCCTGGATAACTCCTGAAAAATAGCACTTTGTCCAGTGATGGGCTTAACTGGTTAACAAATAGAAAAAATAATATTTAATATTTAAAATTTATCCCCTACTATTCTGCCTTTGTCCAGAATATTTGAGCAAAGAACTTAAAAGATATTTTGGTCTGATCCTTGTAAAAATGGCACCCTTCCGGAAATTGGTTATGGATTACAATCATGGAATAATGACAGGCATGTGGGTTTCAGATTATGTATACAAAGTTTGTTATTCTGGAAATTTTCTAAGTTACAAGAGAAATTTTTACATTTTTTTCCTGATTTACAGGTTTTTGTTTCAACTACAGAGAGCACAGAAATGAGTTGCAAAGCAAGCTGAGATACATTTCTGGGCCATTAGTTATGCATTTATTCATTCATTTGATCTGTAGCAGATATCTGGGATACAGAGTCATGAAAGTGGCTGTAACTTATGTTTTTGTGCATGTGTTTGTGTGTGTGTGTGTGTGTGTGTGTGTGTGTGTGTGTGTGTGTGTGTGTGGATGGGGGGTCTATATTATAACATTGAAGGTACAGAACCTCTAGTACCTGTTCATCGACATGTAAATGTCAAACATCCTCTTCAGCGAATGGCCACATCATTGATTTATTTTCAAGGGACAGAAACTGGTTGGCCGTTGTTGTAAATCTGCCCTTTTCTTCACTGTAGTGCAATTTCAAAGTAAGTATATTTAGTTAGGGGTGTGTGGGGGGCACAGCCTCCCACATTGGGGGGTGTGGGGGTGATGCCCCCACTTCATAGTGTTTGTTAAATTGTGTCGTGTGTAGTTGGTCTACCGATTTCTTTCCCTTGGAAAGAAATTGAGGATGTGGCCATTCGCTGAAGACGTTCAACATTTACATGTCGATGAACAGGTACACGGGATTCTGTACCTTCAATGTTATAATATAGACCCTGTGTGCGCACGCGTGTGTGTGTGTGTGTGTGTGTGTGTGTGTGTGTGTGTGTGTGTGTGTGAGTGTGTATGTGCAGAGTGCATAGTTCTAAACTGTCCTTGATTTGTTCCTCTTACTTATGTCTATTCCTTATCAAACTTGTGGCTTTCTGGTAAACTGGAAGTTGTAGACTTCATACCCATCAGAAAATGCTTGCTAATCCAAAACCTGCTACATAACGACATTCTAAGTATATATGACCAGTACTTAAAATCTGTTCCTAATTTGGGGTCTTATTCTCTGATTCTTGAGCTAAGAGGTTAGGAAGGCATGGAGGAGGGTGCAATGACTTACACTGCAGAGTCGCCACAGCATTAGGCTGTAACATGCTTCTAGGCCATTATTTATGTATCTGTTCATTCATTTGATTGCAAATAAACATCAGAGGTATATACAAGGGGCTGTAAATTGATGGCAACATTTATTTATTTATTTTATTTATCTTATATTTGTTTACTGGGCAAGTCTGAATGGACACATGTCCTTTTTCAGCAGAGGCCCAGGAAGAAAAGCTCCAGATAATATACAATATAGAACAATATACAAGACAATTATAAAAAAAATATACAGGGTACATACATTTAGAATACATCAGGAAAGTACAGTCTAGGAAATACATGATGCATACAGACAAACATATCCAAAGAATTTATAAATTTTACAGTCATTTTGAGGTAGTTCAGTATAAATACAGCCGGTTAGGTCATCTAAAGCCTGTGAATCTTAATATGGTTAATTAGTATTCTGTTTTTATAAGTTAATATTTGAGTTAGCCTCTGGATAGTGGAGAGCTGCCAGTAAGTTGTTGGGTTTGTTATTTGAATTCAGTGAAGCGTAGTATGCTTGGGGTTGTTAATAATTAAGGTAGATATGGACATTGTCTATAGAAGATATATTAATTGAAGAAAGTTTGGTGATACAGATATTTGAGGAAGACATAGCCAAGCTTAGTTGGAGATAGATAGCCAGGAGCAGAGCAGTGATACAACCATTTATTGATTAGGTGCATTTTAGTATTTTTTTCTAATTGGTATAGGGTGGGGGTGGATATAATATCCTGTGGTAATTCATTCCAGTATTGCCTATGTAATTTGAGAAGAGGGGTTCACCAGCTTGGTTTCTGGGTCTGCTGGTCTTAATAAGGGGTTTGTTGGTGGATTGTAGAGCTCTGGTAGTGGAATGTGGAAGTAATATTTGGCTCAGTGCGGGAGTTTTTTCAGAATTGTAGAAAATCATGTGGGCTATAGTTTGTTGGCTAAAGAGAAGGAGTCGAGGGAGTTTCAGCCAGTTAAGTTTTTTTGAGTGCTGTACAATGGTACGATCTAAATGGTGAGTTTGCTGTGTATCTGGAGATTTTATTGTAACAGGTTTCTAGTTTTGCCAATTCAGATTTTCTAAGATTTAAGAGTATAGGGGATGCATAGAGCAGTGTAGAGATTAGATGTGTCTGGGCAATAGTGGCTTTAGTGTTGTCTGTGAAGAAGTGTTTATTCTTATACAAAGTTCCAAGTCTTTCATGTACTTTTTTTTACTGTTTGTGATATGTGGATGTCAAACTTCATGTTACAGTCTATTTCAACTCCTTGAAGTTTAGTGTGGTGGGATGGATTGATGATGGTGTTATTTAATGAACCAATGCTAAAAGTGGTCACGGGTATGGAAGTTTTTGTGGGATGGAATATCATAAGCTTGTTTTTGGGGGGGATTTAGAATTAATTGGGAAGTTGTTAACCATTTTTCTACTTCTAGGAATGATTGTTCAGTTTGTGTTTGGAGTTCCTGTAAGTTAGAAGTGGCACATATGACTGTGGAGTCATCCACATATTGGATGAAGGAGGCCAGTGAGGTTGAGGTATGGTGGTTGTTTGTAAATAATGAGAAGAGAAGGGGTCTTAGTATTAAGCCTTGTGGGACTCCTAGGGTAACTGGGAGTAGTGGTGAGAGTGTTTGTTGCCAGTGTACTACTTGATAGTGTCCAGTTAGTTAATCCTGGAACCAGGCAAGGGTGGATTGACATAAGTTTAGTTCTGCAAGGACGTTTAGTAACTTATTATGAGAGAACACATCAAAAGCTTAGGATAGGTCTAGGAACATAGCGAATACAAACTTATTGCTGTTTCCTGTGTTCATTGATAGTATTGGTAAATTACATTAGTGCAGTGGTCTTACTATAATGTGGTCTAAAGCCATGCTGACTACTGGTTAGTAGTTTGTTAGTACGGAGGTAAGTGATTTGTTTATGAATGATTCTTTTAAGTATTTTTGACAGAGGAAATAAGATAGTGATTGGGCGGTAGTTAGCTAACTCCGTTGATGTGCCACCTTTATGAAGAGGTATGATGTAAGAGGTTTTTCAGATGGAAGGGAATAAATGTTCAAATATGGATCTATTGATACGAATAGCTACTGGGTAGGCAATACCCTCTGCTGTTAGATTGAGGAAGTCACCTGGGAGGTTGTCTGCTGCTAGTGTAGTTGGTTTTAGCTTCTTTAGTTGTTTTTTGACTGTTTCAGTAGAAACAGTTTGCAGTGAGAAGGCATTTGTGTTATTAAGTGGGTTAGTAGTGGTTGTTATAGGACAAGATGTTTAGTTATTGGCTATAACTAGGATAGTTTCAGTGAAATAGCTATTAAATTGGGTAGCAATATTTTCTAAGTTGTTGGTAGAAGGGGTGGGTGTACTAATTTTGCCTGATTGCATATCCTCTTTATGGCTGACCAGAATTTGTGTGGGTTATTATGGTGTTTGGTTTAGATGTCAGAATAATAATTAATTTTGTCTAGTTTAATTAGCTTTTTTGCCTTATTTCTGAGTTCCCTGTAGGTTTGTAGTGCAGGTTCGGACCTGGTTTTGTACCAGTTTACTCAAGCCTTGTCCCTTGTTTTTAGTAGTGACCTAGTTTCTTTGCCTAGCCATGGGGCATAGTTAGATTTGACATGAATGGTTTTAGTAGGGGCCTGTGAATCTAGGATGGCCAGAAAGGTGGTATTAAAGTAGTGTACTGCTTCTTCCAGGGGAAGTTCTTTAAGTGGCGACCAGTTACAGTGTTTGAGGATGTTTATAAGTTGAGTGAGGTTTAGATTTGTTTTGTTTCGTACTTGCTGGTATATAGTTTGTTTTGTTGGGTTAATTCACTGTCTAAGTAGGTAGGTTGGGAAGTGCTCACTGAAGCTTTCTGGCAGACAGCCAGCATGTAAAGAGAGGTCTGGTATATTGGTTAAAATCCAGTCAAGAATGGAATATTTATTAGTTGGTTTATTTATGGAATTTGTGTGAATTTGTATGAGTTGGTCTAAGCCATGTAAGTTTATGAATTTTTTTGTGATTAGAGGAGTTGCAGTCTTCCTAGTCTATGTTAAAATTGCCTATGATTATACTTTCCTGAGGTAATGTTTTTGTGGTCCACTGCAACATATTTTCTAAGGTTTGGATATTGTCTCCTGGTGGTATATATGTGCCTATTATGTTTATATGTTTGAGTTGATTTTAAGTTTGGTAAATATCTGTACATGTGTGTGTGTGTGTATCTATGAATATTTCTTTCCTGCACCCCAGACTGATAAGGGTGCAAAAGAAGAAATCTGTTGTAATAAACAGGTGAATCATCATATGAGCCATATTCTTTGGGTAGGATCCTTGGTTTCCTTATTTTGTTGACTGCTGACAGTGTGTGTATTCTTTGGCTATGAATAAACTGGACAGCATAAAGTCTATGAGTTTAGTTTGTTAATATTTTAAACATGAATATATTTTTAATTTGGCTTTTTTTTGTAGGCACATGGGTGTAAAATGCACTGTGTTGGTTTACAACAGTATGGCACTTAGTGCATTTGAATAAGGCTATATGCTGTTAGTGTGTCTAGTGGGCAGTTCTGATCTGTTAGCAAACATGTTACATATTTGTCTTTTTGGATTCATGTAGCCTTCCTATGTCGGCTAATTAGTGCTTCAGTAAATGCTGTTTGACTATGAATCTCAGCATTTTTCTTTTAGTTTGATGGACTGCTTCATGCATTTTCAATAAATGTGAGCTTAAAGGAAAGAGAGGATTATTGTTGCTCATACCGAGTCTGTTTTCAATCTGATAGTGTTTTGCTTAGCAAATGTCTATCAGCATTTTTGCAATAAAATCTGAAATAAAAAAATAAATAAATAAAATGCAAATCACCGTGATCATTGTACAAGTAAAGAAGAAAATAACATGCACACTGGCAGATTTGAACATTGTTTTATGGTAAGTGGAGAGAGACAGACACATAATGGGATATTGGTATGGCTGGAAGGAGTCATCGTCCCTTATCCTGCTTAGGGCCCCATTTGGCCATGATCTGTCTCTGCTCTGAATTGCCTCTATCTTGCATGTTAACACAACACTTATCATGCTATTTCACTTAACCAAGTGTGCTAATTGCTTTGGAATCCAAGGGTATATGTTGCAATTATGTAGGAGAAAAGGTTAACATCAGTAAAGAGAAGTGTGGGTTACATGCCTACACTGTCTGCAGGGCAAACTGAATTTCTCAGAACTTAGAATTCTAAGTGTTGCAGGAGAATTCATTGAAGCCAATATCAGGGTTTTAAACAAAAAATAATTAGTGTAAGTGTTAGGATCTGCAAAACAAAATGAGTGTAACATAAATTAAATACAAGAGAGTCTTAACAGTTCAGTTGAGAAAGAGGCTGCAGACTTAGAAGATTATGATTCGGTCTCCAGTCATAACCAGCTTATTATGTGCTTGAGACATAGATGCCAATAAAATTCACCTTGAGGGCAGAGCTTGAGGGGGTGAATCTTGGCATCCATCTTGAGAACAAATAATAAGAGGTTATGATCAGTGACCCTGTAATAATGTATTATACTGTATGGAAATGTATCTGCTGCATGTACTACCAGTTACAAAAAATGTGAAAAGTGCAAAGTGTTTACCAGCTTTCAAAGAATTTGAAAGCCAGTCAATACATAAAGATATCAGGCAGACAGCTGCCAGAAATGAAGTGTCCCATTTAGAACTAATGGCTTTAGAAACTTTTAGAAACTTTATTCTTCCATATTTTTTGTTTGTAAGTATAGCAGTATGAAGCTCTAACAACTTTTAAAGGCTTTTACCTTCTGCTACTATTTTTGTAGCCGGCAGTGTTCCTGTTAATTATTAGCATGAGACCCTATCTTAACATTGCTTGGGGTTTTCTGATGTCAGAAAATTGCTTAATAAGACTGGATTTTTCCTGCATTTTGGAGTATAATCACTGCACTCCATGTACTACTTCTATTTATAGGATGGTTTTCATATTTACAAAACAGATGGTACATACAGGTCGGAATGAGGAAGAATATAAAGCCTCTCCAATTATGCCAAAACCTTTAGAAAGAAGTGAAGGAGGAGTTGCATACAAACACACACACACACACACACACACACACACACACACACACACACACACACACACACACACACACACACACACACACACACACACACACACACACACACACACACACACATACGCGCACACACTCCTATCCCAGTACTGAAACTTTTGAAATATCTGAAAGTTTCAGCATTAAAACATAGTCACACACTCACTGTATCCGTAAGCATTCATTCTTCTACTTTTTGAAACTTTCAGTAGTCGATAGAGTGCTTTTGATCTGTTTTCATAGCAGTACCCTCTGTCAACTGACTGTTTGACAGAGTGAGCTACACTGCTATATAGAAACTGGGATATTGCTATCAAAGCAGATGAGCCTTTAGTATTAGCCAAATTATTCTATTGAGATACTGACAGAAATCTGAGGACAGAATAGCAATAACAAAAGTACAAGTTCCCAGAGGTCTCATATCCCCAGATGGAGGTTTACATCTCCTTACTTATTAAAATAAACTGCATGGTTACTGCAGTTTAAGAAAAAGGACTTTATCCCCAATGAAGCAACTAGCTGCAGCATATATACAGGGGCACTACGGCCAATAGGCCAAAAGATACGCCACGTCATTCATTTACAGAGAGCACTTTCAAGCAGAAAAATCACCATATATGCAGTCAGTGCTGAAAATAAGGTAGCACAACTCTCAATGGGAATGAAATTGTTGAAGCCTAATATCCAATGGATCCCTACCAATTGATCAAGCTTTCGGAAACTCAAAATTCATATGGTCGAGACCATATAATCGAGTTTTTGAAAACTCAAAGTTTTTGAATGGAGATTGCGGCACACTGAGGATCTGGACATGTACCCTTTTCTTCACTGTAGTGGGATCTCGAGTTGGTATATATAATTTAAAAGGGGTGTGGGAGGCACAGCAACCCACATGGGGGGATGCAGGGGGTTTGCCCTCCTGCATAAATGTAAAAATAAGTAGATTTTTTTTTTTTTTGTTTGAGTTTTCAGAAACTCAATCATATGGTCTCGTCCGTATGAATTTAGAGTTACTGAAAACTCAATCATCTGTTATAGATCCCATCCAACAGCCTAGTCTGATGAATTTTATACATTGTTGCATTATGCATTTGCACAATAAATTATAGAGAAATAGCCTCAAAAGTATCATTGTACACACTGCTTACACGCAGCTATCTTGTTCAGATATCCCAGTACAGATATAATAGACAGAAGGTCATAACTATCAGACATCAATGAACATGTTGTTATACCTTTTTTCAGCAGATGCAAAAAGCATAGCAGTATCACATCACTGATAGATCGATAAAAATAAAGCAGTGCCACATATGTGATAAAAATAGGGAAAAGTTAGTATTTCAAAGGTTTGAATAGGAGAGCTAGCGCAGCAGATTTATGTCATCCTGAGTCAAGAGTTATACTATGTCAAACAAAATTTGAACTAAGCTGGCAGTGAGATGAGTAATACTGACTGCTGCAACAGAGGGACACAGTAAGCTAGGGCCAGACACTCCCTCTAAAAAGAAATAGGATTCAGCACTACAAAAATGACAAAAGGCAAAAGCTAGGAATCAAACTTACAACACATGGACAATAAAAAAAGCATTTATGAAAAAACAGAAAGTAAAGCTGAGTTTGTACTCTGTATTGTCCTGACTTTATTATATTTTAATACTATATTTTAAGGAAGTCTTTGAAACTGTTAGTTCTCCCTTTCTTTGTGTCTCTCTGTCCTTCTCTCTCTCTCTCTCTTTCTGTATGTGTTTGAGGAAATCAGTTAACTATCTCTAACACCTTATATGCTTTCACTGTCCTTGGCATTAACACCTGTTGTTTGTGTTGCAATGATTCATTAGTTAAGGTTGCTGTTTTATATCTTTAGGTTCCAGGGTTCAGTCCTGCTCTCTGATCATGGTATGTGTGTGTAAGGTAGTTGCAAATGCTTTGTGTGTGTATGGTTTCTCTCTGAGTATTCCACCTTCCTCCTCAAACTGTGCTGGTTTATTGGCAACTCTAATGTTTCAATATGCACTGTATTTATTTTGGCCACTGTAGCCCAGTTTGTGGTTGAAAGGGGTTTCAGATCACTAGTTATCCAACTTAGAAATGAATGAAGTAATTGAAAAAATCTCTCTTCTTGAAGGCTGTCATTTTTTCTAGACTTAGACAATAATACATGCTGGAGAAATTATTTAGTCAAAATAACTACTCCTGAACTAATCCAGAGGAAAATCTTCACTACTGAGAGCTGAAATAATGACATTAGAAACCATGCGCACCTGGCTGTGAAGGAGCTTGTTTACCTAAATCAGCCCTATCTAGGTGTTGGAGCTGGCCCACCAGCAATGAAGTATAAAACATAACTCCTGCAGCATTTTTCTATAAATTCATCAAAATTCCCTTTTATGAGTCAAAGTTTGCTGCTTCATATATATAATAGGTCTTACTGATTATTCTGAGATTCCTAGAATGATTTTTATGAAGCCTATTTTAGTCATTTTTTGAAATATCATGACTGGACAGTATAGTAGAGGGCTGTAAAGCAAAGTCCTTGGAAGGCCACACATATGCACATGCTGACACTGACAGGAAAATCAATCAACTGAAAAAG
Organism: Protopterus annectens; assembly: GCF_019279795.1. Classification (NCBI taxonomy): domain Eukaryota; kingdom Metazoa; phylum Chordata; order Ceratodontiformes; family Protopteridae; genus Protopterus; species Protopterus annectens. Next base: position 255,233,500 of record NC_056746.1, on the reverse strand, counting down.
GTAATTTCAAAAGTGTTATAAGACACAGATGAACTGAAAGTTGTTCAACAAATACAGCATCAAGCTGTGATGATGTGAGGTAGTGCCAGTTGTGCGACGAGAAGTAGGGCAGTGCATGTGTAACATATGCCAGCATAGCTATCTGAAGTTTTGTAAAGAATTATGTCATTTGAATATCAAACTGATTTGTACAGATATTTGTGTTAAAAATGTATTTGTAAAGTTGCTTGTGTTAACAATGTATCAACAGTGGGTCCTGCTGGACAGAAAGGAAATATGTCAGGCTGTATTGTTGTAACTGATGAAATGTATATACATTTTAACAGAGGATACTGGAAGAGGAGGGGGTTAAGTCTGAAATTAAATTACTTGATTTAGGCCATAAATATTCTATCTCACAGTTCTGAATGCAGCCAGAGACACAATATCTATGAAAAGCCTTTCTGCAAGAAGGGTAGAAGTGTTGGAATTGTCTTATAGCATCCAGATGCTGTATTATACCTTAGCGAAGTTCTATGTGTGTATTGTGGCACATCTGTGTCAAATCCTGGCTCAGTTGCTAGTGTAGGGATAGTGTGGGAACCATAAAGTCAGGTGACCAGATGTGATGTCATTCTGTAGCCAGCACTGAAATTGCATTTAGATACTAGTGAGTGATGTGTCAGTAGCTCTCAGTTCTCTGTTTTTGGGAACCTGGCAACAAATGCACTAATACAGTTTATCCTGCTTTGCTCTAGCAAGTAAGGAGGGGACTGTAATTCTTCAGTAACTTAGGAAAATATAGTGAGATTAGCTAAATATTCTTTTTCTGTATCTGTCTGAGTCTTTCCATCTATGTTGTTTTTTATATTTCCTGTGAACTAAAACGCTAGTGTTTATTGTAAATAGATATTTAGTATTTCCATGTTTTCTATTTTATTACTTATTATTAAATACATTGATACCTTTCATTGTGGCTGGTCTTTTAGAAAATATTTAACCTTTGAGAGTAATTGCATTTATTTAGTGACACTGTGGGTCCACATTCCCAATAGTCTTGCTGCTGGACACACTACCATTTGTATAATATTAATTTCACTAGAGCAATTGGGTACCCTGTTAAGAGCATTAGAGTAGCTGGCCTTTGGGGTGTTCCCTTATAGTCTGGGTGGAGGTGGCAAAACAGGTAAACTGCACCAGCCTTTCCCAGGTGTGTGTGTGTGTGTGTGTGTGTGTGTGTGTGTGTGTGTGTGTGTGTGTGTGTGTGTGTGTGTGTGTGTGTGTGTGTGAAAATCAAATGTCACAAAGAGGGTGATGGAGGACTTGGCTTGGAACACCTGGTTAAGAACTCACCTCTATAGCTGTGCCAGTGAAGAGTCTTATTTGGGGCCCGGAGAGGTAGCCCAGCCCCATGACTGGAGTGTGCATTCTCTGTGAGCTCTTAAGGGCAATTGTACTTGGTACAGAGAGCTCCATCTGAAAATGCCATGTGTGTCTACTTTTTTCCTCAGTGAACTTTCCCTGCCGGTGTGATTGAGGCTCCTTGATCACTGGCCCAGAGGAGGGACATCAGACAAGCTATTATGGTTTGGTCAGAAAAGGCCACCTTCTTGGCAACTGCAATAAAAAATTCATGCCAGGAAAATCCAAAAATGTGAAACCTCCTCACAAAATCAACAATTAAATATTGCCTTTAGATGTGATTAACTAGTAGGTTAGGAAAAGTGGAAGTCCAGGAATATTTGAGACTAATCATATTGAGAAAAATTTAGAAGGGGCTAATATGGTCCTGTACTTGCATGGCATCCTAACAAAGGCACTTAATATACCTGATGGTTACAGCATAATAATAGTGCAGGTGCAGAGAGCCTCCAGACCACCACCAAAAACCCACTATTATCTTCCAGCTGTTGATCTATGCTGATCATAATCTACTTCTAAATGTGATGAAAGAATGAAACACCTTTATCCTAGGAGAATCTGAAGTTTGCTTACACCAGAACTTCTCATTGAGTCATGTTAGCTGTGTTTTAAAACCAGTATATCTACAGTGTAGAAGTACTCCATGTTACCAGTTACCAAATGCAAGAATAAGGTCACCACAGGTGGAAATCTTACTCAGGATTAAGTGGATTACTGCAAGGGAACTTTTTACTCTCCTAGCACTAAATGGTGCCTCACAACTGCAAAGCCCTACTACTGGAGCATACTTCACAAGTGTACCTCACTATGAGAAATGTCTCACATTTTGAGTCTTAAAAAGTTCGTATTTTACACTGCTCCACAGTAAAAGGGTTTGCCACATATTCATTGATAAGAATTTTTTTTAACTAATATCTGTGGTATATAAAACTGAATCATACGAATACAACAAAAACATTTTTTATAAGTATAAAGCAATTCATTTTAACAATGTTTTCAGGGTTTGTTTGCTGCCTATGTTCTTATTAATTAATTCCAAAATGGTTGTCTCCATAGATTTAGAGATGAGTCTGATCAGGCTTATTGGTCTTTAATTATCCAGGTCTGTTGATGTCCCACCACTAGACAGGAGTTGAGTGTTATAGTCCTCCATTCCTCTGGTACAAACCCCATTTGGAGACTGACAAAACAAGAAGCCTCTGTAGATGATTTGACAAGTCATGTCTCAGGCTGACCAAGAGGCATCCAGGTATGTTATTTGGCCCTACAGAAGTAGTATTCTGGGCTATAGATAGTGTTTTAAGGACTTGTTCCTGGAAGATTGGGGGGTGGATACTGGTATGTGATCAGGGAGTGTGTGGGGAGGTGTAAGAGAAGGGTGAAATTACAGTTAAATTTGTCTGCAGTTCAATTGTTTATGTCCTTAGGGTCAGCATATGTGATACCCTTTAGAATTAGCTCTGCACAGATTTGATCATTGTGTCTGAGGTTTCTAATATAGTTTGAAAAGGCTTTATGATTGTCTTTTGCCTGGGTGGCTACTTTTATCACATATCTTAGTTGTGCTGATTTGATCAGGGACCAGAATTTCTTATTAAGTTTTGGAAGAGCATTTTTGATAGTTGGAGAGTTACATTTAGTTTTACACAGAATACGTTTTTTTTTCTTCTTTTGTAGAGCCTGTTTATATTTTGGCTCGGTCCTACTGGTTTATTTTTAAATTTGGCATTATATTTATTTTGGAGGGGTACAGAAGCATTTATACAGCTATTTAAATGTATATACAATTTATTAGTAAAGCATTATGCATTAATGGTAGGGTCATCAGGGTGGAAAGAAATACTGAATTTAACCAGGTCATAACTCAGTTTTAAAAGATTAACTTTAGCATAATTTCTGAGTACAGAGTTATTTGACAGTGCTTCTGGATTCAGTCTTATTGTGAAAATGACTGATGAATGGCCCAATCTGACTAGTAAGGTGGTTAGTAATTGATATGGGATAGAGATATCCTATATTGTCGAGAATCAAGTCCAGAATTTTGTCTGCCCTATTGGGTTGCATCCTAGCTGGTCCACACATCGAGTTTGTATTTACGAAGTCCAGAAATCTCTGGGCATACATGTTTGAGGATGTGAAGGGCTCCCATTTGATGGAGAGGAGTTGAAGTCCCCTATGAGAAAGGTGTTTAGCTGGATGTTTAGGGAATCCACACTAATCAGCTAGGAGTTACAGGTTGATGATGCATAGAGGGGATCTATAGTTGGCTATTATGTGATATGGAGTCTTATTTACTGAAAGCTGGACATGAAGGAGTTCCAGGTTATTACCCTGTCTAACAAGTCTGGGGGTTAGATTTTGTTTTATGAATACAGAGACTTTGCCACTTTTAGTGCCTTCACCTAGTGTGGCAGCCCTGAATGTGTGGAAGACATTGAAGCCTAGCACCAATGGAGAGTTATCAGTAGCCTTCCGTAACAATGCATATAGCAACGCATTTAAGGATAAGAATTGCCAGTAAAGACTGGAGTTTTTTGTTGAGGGTCCTAACATTGAACAGCAGTATCTTAAGATGTTCAAATTATATTTTGCTAGGGTGGAAGGTATTGAAGATTGACATTGACTAGAATGACACTGACTAGCTAAACTTAAGTTACCTACTTTCACATCTAACTTCTCTAGTGCACACTGCAGTGTTTAGGATAAACCATTTTTTTCATCTTACCTTTAAGCATCCCTGTGACTGGCACTTGCTCTAATACCTGCTGGAAAGCACTAGGAAGCCTTAAACTGATACAAGCACTCAACTCTCCTTATTAATAAGGAGAAATTAATCATAGACACTAAACAGCCTATAATTGCAAAGTACCTTGCAAAGGTAAGGGAAAACAGCTTCTGTACTTTAAAAAAAAAAAAGCACCAAACCAGGCATGTCCAAGGGTCAGCTTCCGTTGATTTCTCCTGCCACCTGGTGAATCTGGGCATACTGGGGCAATGCAGCAATTGTCTCATGTACACAGACAACCCTCTCCTTCTACCACCCAACCCTACAACCTTTGAGAGATGCATTTACATAGCCAAACTGGAAGCAACACTCTCTCCACCCAAGATTGTGCTAGACAGTCAAGAGGAGAAGGTTAAACTCCGCACTACACCTCAAGCAACACATAGCCCTTCTAAACTCACATCACCAACACCCACACATAGCAACACTAAATCCACATATGTGGAGGCCCTTAACTGTAACCTGCCCAAGCAACAAGGACCTCCGAAGCTGAAACGCAAACAAACACCAATCACAACCAAAGTATCACATAGCTCACAACACCAGTGTGCCACCCAGCAACAGCCACTAAGGCAAGATAACATACCTAACACTTTAGTCATAGGTGATTCTATAGTCAGGCACACTGATGTCCCACTCACCAGGCTGAGCAAGGAGAAAATTACAGTTATCTGCCTGCTGGGTGCCAGGAACCGCCACATAACTCATACACTCAAGTTACTCCACAACAAGTACAAATATGACTCTGTCATTGTCCATGTTGGAGTGAATGACCTGAGATGTACCTCCCTGGACTACATGAAAAGAGACATGGAAGAGCTCTCGGATCATGTGGCCCAGGCAGGTATGACCCTAGCTCTGAGTAGCATCCTGCCTTTGCCCAGAATGATACCACAATATAAGGACAAAATGATTGACTTCAACAATTGGCTAAGCTTCTGGTGTCATTCAAAGGGGATCCAGTATCTTTCTGCCTGGGACGACATGATCGACAGACCACGATGCTTTGCCAGAGATGGTCTGCATCTGTCCCCCCTGGGATTCAGGTTACTGGCTAAGGCTCTTGCCACCCCTATAGTGCCTTCTTTAGGCAAAGTTCAAATGACAAAACCATCACCATAACAGGTACAAGCATGCAAAATCTGAAGGTAATGCTACTCAATGCTAGAAGTCTAAACCTCAAAATGCACTCTCTCGAGGCACTTCTAAAAATGGAGAACATCAATATCTGTGTAGTAACTGAGACCTGGTTCAAGGCTCCAGAGAACACCCCTGCAATACCAGGCTACAACTCTTACCACACTTTTCGGCTACCAAACCAGGATTGAAACACTAAAGATGGAGGAGTGTCCATATTCACCAAGAATGTTCACACCACCAGGTTAGTTGCCCAACACAATGCGTCTGAAATTCTGAAACACTAGGTAAGACTGCAATCCAAATTGTAGCTTGCTACAGATCCCTCACCATGCCCCAAGATTCTCACTACACCTTTCTAAACATACTGGAAAATATTAATATACAACCAAACACCCTAATACTGGATGATTTCAACTACCCTGCCATTAACTGGGAAAACTACTCGTGCACCAACACCTTTGCCCAATGGTTCTTGGAATTCATAAATTTCAATGCCCTGGATCAACTAATCCATAGTCCCACCAGGGGTTCCAATATCCTAGACCTGGTCATTGCCAACATGGGAAATCGATGCTCCACACCTATGGTCACCCCCTCGTTTGTCAGCTCAGACTATAAGCTAATCACCCTTAACATCCACATCCAACCCCCACCCCCAGTAAGGAAACCTCAATAAAAAACTTCTCCAAGGCCAACTTCATGCTACTCAAGTCAGAAGTGACAAACTTCATGACACCCATGCAGAAGAGAACTGAAAGTTCGACTGCTGAGTCCTACACTAAGGCACTGTACAAGCACATCCACTCATGCATGAATCATGCTATCCCAAATAGAACCAAGATGCTCTCCTCCAAAAAAAGGAAGCCAATCTGGTGGTCCCCTGCTATAAACAAACTTTACAACAAAAGGAAAAAAACTGTTGCAGAAAAGAGGAAAATCCCAGGATGCAAAAAACTCCCTTACCAGCCTCAGTAAGAAGCTGAGATCCCTCATAAAATCCTCCAAAGCTAGTTATGAAAATAAAATTGCCAAAGATTCCAAAGACAAACACAAGGCATTCTATAACTATGTCAAGAATCTAAATGGCAATGTTCAGATCTGCTCTGAGGTACAACAGAATGGTATTAAATATACTGATCCCAAGGATATTTCCAATATCCTGGCAGATCAATTCAGTGCCAATTTCACCCCCCCCTCACCCCCTAAACGGCCCATCTCAATACTGGAAAATTACCAAATTCCGGTAATAACGGCCACACAGGTAAAAAAAGCACTCTCCAAAGCTAAGAATACAGCATCCATGGGACCAGATGACATCCCAGGCTGTGTACTACATGAACTACCAAATGAACTGGCACCTCACCTAAGTGTCATGTTTAATCATACCCTCACCTCAGGCTTTGTGCCCACTGAGTGGCGCACAGCTACAGTTATCCCACTCCACAAGGGGGGATCCACCTTGGATCCCAGGAACTACCGCCCCATCAGTCTGATGAGCCTGATCTGCAAGGCCATGGAACGTATTATCATGGAACTTATAAACAAAGACATTGGCAACCTTAAAACACTGGACCCCACCCAGTTTGGGTTCGTGAAGGGCCAATCTTGTCTCCTGAACCTTACTAACTTCTTCAAATCAGTCTCCAGAGCTGTGGATGAGGGTAAGGCAGTCCATACAGCCTATCTGGACCTCGCCAAGGCCTTTGACACCATCCTCCACTCTGGAATCATAAATAAACTTACTAAACTGGGCATTGATTCCTACGTCACTTGATGGGTTGCCAACTGGCTTACTGACAGAACCCACACTGTAAAAGTAGCTAACTCCAGGTCCAGCTCCAGACAAGTGACAAAGTAGAGTACCTCAGGATTCAGTCCTGGGACCTCTCTTGTTTGGCATCTACTTCTCTGAAGTACAGGCCAACACTAAGCGGCTCTGGCTAATAAAGTTTGCAGATGACTGCAAACTGGGAGCCATTATTGAATCGCCAAATGATGTGGATACTCTACAAAAGGGCCTTACAGAAACAGATGCTTGGTGCCAGAGCCATGGGCTCAAGCTCAGTGCCAAGAAATGTATAGTTATCCCCTTTGGGAAAAAACATGTACCCGTGAATTATCACATAGGTGGCAGTACACTAAACACCAAAAATGTGATAAGAGACTTAGGGACACAGGTGGACAGTGGTCTCACCTTCAATAACCACATCGCCACAACAGTCAGGAAATCCTTCTATGTGGCACACCTCATCACTAAGGGCTTTTCATCCAGAAAAAAGGAGGTCGTTGTCCCACTGTACTCATCCCTCATTAGACCCATTATAGAATACAATGCCCCATTTGGTATGTACCTCTCAAGACATCTGCAACAACTGGAAAGGCTGCAGAAATACCTCACTAAAAGAATCACAGGCCTAAAGCAGATGCCCTATGCTGACCATTTTAAAAAACTCCAGCTATACTCTGTCGCATATCGTGTACTCCGAGGCAATGTCTGCTTAACATACAAGGCCATGTCAAACCCAGAGCTGTTGGACATGCTACACTTAAAGAAATCCCAATCCCTCAGAGCCACATGCTCCAGGGATCTAAATCTTGTCATCACAATAAACAAAACATGCTGGAGGGATAGGTTCCTGACCCAGAGACTCCCCAGACTCTGGAATAGACTGCCCATACATGTCAAGCAGAGCGCTTCTTTGGCTGGCTTCAAAAGGAACCTTGATGATTGGATGGTAGAAAGGAAATTCACCCTGGGGATCATGCCAGTCGCCCTGCTAGACAGGGGTCCAGGGAAGTAAATAGTGTGGGAAGAAATAGCCAGGGAATTGTTATGGCTAGGCTTGTATAGGCCCTAGGGCCAATAGCCTAGTACCAACCTATGAACCTATAAAGGCACTATATGGGTGAAAAAGGCTTTTGTCAATATACAAAAGCATTAGAGGATAGATGCAGGCAATCCCTGGTAAACCATTTAGGACTGCTGACCATCTCCTCCCAGGCTGATAGACGTTGTCTCCCATAAGAGGCTAAGCCAATTGTTGAAGTCAATAGTTTTTTGGTCATACTGGATTATCATTCTTGTGAATGTAAAATACTGCTCAAGGCTAGGTTCATACCAGCCTCAGACACATCTTCTGTGAGATCCATCATGTCACTCTTCATACAGTCCAATGAGATACAGCTCAGGTAATTCACTCACATGTGTACTATGACTGTGTCTTATGTGTACTTGTGGTGTAAGGATATGAGTGCATTTACAATGTGGGTCACTGACAGGCAACTAACTGTGACTGCTTGCTCAGCCTGAGTGTTGCAGCAGTGTATCTTATAATAGCATATTCTGTGACTAGGAGGTTGGATTGTGTGGAGGTTTGCCCTATGGGCTTTTGAGCAGAGACTGTCATTTATAGATGCATGTTTGGTGGTAGGTGCTGCCTGAGCTAAATATTTGTAAGGTTGCTGTGGATCCTTGTTACATTGGCTGCATTTAGGAGGCCTTGTGGTTTAGGTAGGTTACATTTAAGAGCATCAGCATACATAGCTCTATGTGTTTGATCTGTACTGTATGTGGTAGGTATAGTGTAGTATTTTGTGTTCCTGGCAACTCATCTGGTATTCACAGTGGCTGGATATGAGAGTATTGCCGCCAATGACATTGTATAACCTAATCTTTCATACAGTGCGTCAGATTAAATATTAAGTGGTTATCCAAAAATATGAGATAATTGCTGTATTGTCTCACGATGTGCATTTCTTCCAGACTGACTGCAGAGATAGTTGGAAATTGAGAATCCATGGTTCCATATGTAATGTATGTATACTGCAGTAACAGATGAGGTCTGAATGGGTGCTACTGGATTAAAACAATTGAGAATGTAGGTCAAAAAGACAAAGTCAAAATATGAAGAGCAATGGTACTCTGCACTTAAACCAAGGGCTTGTCACACAACTAAAGTAGGAATTATGAGGTTAGTTTTATAGAAAACATTATGATTCTAAGGGCCTGTGTCTATAAAAGGCATGTTAACTGCTAGGCAGTGCCATGCAAATGCAACTACTTTAAACACGCAGAGAAATTAAAAAAAAAATGCAAACAGGCCTCTGCCCAATAGCAGAACAACACACTTTTAGGTTCTTTAAGGAATCATAAGCACAGAAAACAGTCAGTTCCCCTCTACTCCCATTAGAGTTTTACACCAAAGCTTTCTAACTAAGTTCACAAATAAATCTAAAATTAAGTGCAGATCTAGCAGATGGGTTTTATAATGCACACAGCACAAGGAAAAACAATAAATAAGTACAGCATTTGTTTGAGGCAGGTAGTTGACCAGATCAAGCTAGTTCAGTGACATGGTCACTAAGTGTTGTGAAGCTTTGTGAAAATCAGCCAAGCATTGCACAAATGTGCATACTTTATACAGGTGGAGAAATTTAAAAAATGCTAACAGCCTCTGGCTAATAGCAGAACAGCACACTCTTAGGTTCTTTAAGAGATCACAAGCACAGAAAATTGGTTCCCCTCTACTCCCACTAGAGTTTTAAGTAAAACTTTGTAACTTAGATCACACAAACACCCAAAAATGAGTGCTGATCTAGCAGATATAACACTTTACAATGCAGAGAGCACAAGCAAAAACAATAAATAAGCAAGTGACAGCATTTGTCTGATTCAGGTAGTTGACCAAATCAAGGTGGTTCAGTATTGTGAACACCAAGTATTCTGAACCTCAGTGAAATTTTCTCTATTATCAGTAATCTGAAGCAGAAGCTCCTGACTTGGCTGTTCTTGTGGGATGCAAATACATCAGTCTCTGAAAGCCCCCATATTTTGCTGGTAAGGAATACATTAGTTTTTCTTTTATTTGACAGTGTATTGGTAAACATATAAGATTTATATATATATATATATATATATATATATATATATATATATATATATATATATATATATATATGATTCCCTGTCTAAACATCGAACATTCACAAAAGCGACCATTAAACATTAAAACATGGAACCCACATCACCAAAAGCCCAGAGTTTGAGCATTATAGGCTGTATATGTGTGGAATCATGGTATGGTGATGCCTGGGGTTTTGTCCTTTATCCCCACTATAGTATGATCTCAGAATTTGTATATATAATTAGCTTGCCCCCCCCCCCCCCCGCAAAGCGTTTGAGCTTTTTGTTATTTTGTGATGTGGTTTCAGTGTTTTAAATTTTGCTGCTGTAAACATTTCATGTTTAGGCAGGAATCCATACACACACACACACACACACACACACACACACACACACACATATATATATATATATATATATATATATATATATATATATATATATATATATGTGCATGAATAAGCAAAAAAAGCTATTGCCATATTTTACTTTTCTTGTATTACTATTTGTGTAATGCCTTCATAGACCAGGTTGTGACTGAAAAGGATCCTTGGACCAATGTACTTACCTGGTTAACAAATGTAAATATAAATCTGAATGGTCCTAAGTCTACCAGACTTTTATATTCTGAGGCAACTCACTAGCCAGCATAATGTAAAATATTTCAAAAGAACTGATAATCTGATTGCTTATTTGGATTTGAACAATGGCAGGTATAGGGTAGAGCTATAGATATGTTTAGCCCTTTTGCCAGCTTTGGTATAGGATTCTCAGACCTGAAATGGTAAATTATGGCATTAACCTTCCAAATAATTGCTATAGTCTTAAAGCAAAATCTCCATTTTCACATATTGGAGGCCTAATTTCTAAACAGTAACACATGCAAGAAGCTCTGGATGACTCCAATTGTGGGAAATCCAGTAAGATCAGCAATCTGGCTACCTGCCTCAAAAAATGCTGTTAACTACTTCTTTAATATTTTTGCTTGTGCTTTCTTGACTTCTGAAAATATCAAGTCCCAATATTCCAGAAAAAAAATCACTGTTCTCCTTTAAACTTCTTTTCTTTGCAAGAAGGAAAGCCCCCCATACCACTGATATAGGGGGCAAGCCCCCCACTTCCCTGATCACACAAATACCAAATCTGAGCCCACCATACCAAGGAGAAAAGGGAATATTCTGAGAAATGGCAATCTCAGAATTGGTATAGGTAAATCTGTATTTACAGTCATTCAGTCTCCACCTCTCAGGACTCCGCAAATCAGGTCCCAAGATTTTAAATAGTTTTCCAGCAATTGTAACTGAAGAAAACAAGGCACAGAAACATAATTGGAAGCATACAATGTTAAAAGTTTAATGAGGTAAGTGCTTTCACACCAAATACTACTGCTTCTTCAGACCATATAAAAAACTACATCAGCAAACACTTTTAATATATTCACTCTAGTTCAAAGCTGTAGCTAAGTTTTTACCCTTCTCTGATGTTTATTGGCTGCTCTGAACTAGAGTGAATATATTAAAAGTGTTTGCTGATGTAGTTTTTTATATGGTCTGAAGAAGCAGTAGTATTTGATGTGAAAGCGCTTACCTCATTAAACTTTTAATATTTTATGCTTCCAGTCATGTTTCTGTGCCTTGTTTTCTTCAGTTACATTTGTTGTTGGCTTGCAGGCAAAGTTCATTCCTTGGGGATTTTCTTCTTTGTTTCTGGCAGTTTTCCAGAAATCCTTACTTGGAACTATCCTATGATTATAACTGAAAACAGGCAGGCACATTGGTAGGACTGGGAAAACAACACAGTACACAATTCTATGAGTTATTTACCACATATGGGAGACTTTGTGAACTACAGTACTTGTCATGCAAGTTTCACCAGATCATATCAGACCATTGGAGGTACTTATAAATTAACCCTGCAATGCAATATTAATTTCTGAATAACTTGACTGCAACATATCTTTGGGCACTTGTATCTTTTATCCCCTACATTCTTCCAAAAGGCATTTCAATATCTGCTGAAAATGCCTGGTAATAGTATTCTTAGATTGAGGATACTCTCCAAACGCTCTGGCCATGCAAAGTGGTAGAAATACTAACTAAATTCATTGATGATCCCCAGAACTTTTAATTCCAGATGTAATGAGAGCCCTAAAGAACCTAAAATGGTTACCATATTTTAATGAAAAGACCCTCCTTTCATAAAGTTTAGAAAAAGGGTTTGTGTGATATGTAAATCCCCATCTCTAGTCCTTAGATGAAAATTCTGTCAATACCTGTGTGTCCTAGAAATTTAGAAGTCAGTCATGGTTATCCTGTCTAGTATAGTTGTATGCTAGCTGCCACACACTCCTGAAGTATGGTTTGTGCTAGATCATTCCCTGTAAGCAAGAGCATACATTGAAGTTGGGACACAAATATGACAGGTGGCAGCAAACATTATAACATACATTAACAAAACTAGAACTATGCACATAATCTGAAAACAAAGGGATTGTTAAAGCTATGATAATATGTGTTAAAAGACAATTCCAAACATAAAATATTTGAGTATAATTAAACCAGAATGCCTTTTGTCAAATTATGTTCCTTTACGGTTTTAAGCCAGGTCGCAGAATACTAATATGAAGTAAATTAACACATCATCTCTTCTAATAACATGTGCGTTATAAGATAATGATGCATTTTTAATATAAACTTGTGCAGAAATTTGTGTGTGTACAACTGACACCATTGCACCAACTAGAAAATTGTTTCCATTTGCAATGTCAGTCTAAAGCTGCTGTCATTTTAGGTTTTAATGCAAAACTTTTTAGCACTTTTGGAATTTTTATTGTCATTTTATATACACTGAAAGCAAATGCATTTGATACACTTCTGTTAGTCAGTGCATTGGAATAATTTAGTAAGCAATCTATTTAATTATGGTTTTCTTCTCAGTAAAGATATAGTCTGAAGAAGAAGACATCCCTTCCCTTCATATTGCAATGACTGCCACAGTGTAACTCAAACCACTGCTACATTTTCATTCTTGGGATCTTCAGGGATATGAAACATTTCATCAAAACCAAGAGCTTGAATGCTGGTTTGAGTGAAATAAAGTATTTGAAATGACATTGAAAGAAGAAACCAAACATATAATTTTCATTCGAGAAAAAGGTAGACACTGTGCACCCCCTAAAATCCTGTCTGAGGTCAATGTATATTGGGAAGAAAGAGGATCCTGCCATGTGTCGCATCTATCAGTCGAAATACACTTTTAACTGTCTGTGCATTATCACTCATTTGACTACTGCAATGCTTGCCTGCCCAACTCCAGTGCTTAATACATAGCAAATCATAGTCCATAGAGTACAATCTCTGCACCACTGAAAAGGAACTCACTCACACCCAGAGCATCCAGTACTTTCCTACAGCTCAAGCAGTTGAGATTTTTTCATAACCTGTATTGTTAAAATGCTCCTGTTTTTGTTACCTGGAAATGTAAATCCTCTAAGTAAGCCTGCAAGACCTCTACCAGGATTTCTTATTTTGCCTTAATCTCTTACACAACATCAAATGGTGTTACATGCTTGTATTTTAAACCTGGAGTCCCACTATCATTCCAGAAGAAGGTTGAAGTATTTCTGCAGGTTATAGCAGACAGTAGTTCTAACAGGGACCTACTTTAACATCAATCATGCAAGGCAAGACAAAGTTTCAGAGGCAAAAGGTAAAGGAGCATGAAGCAAGATGAATGAACAGGTCTGAGTCACCAGTTAAGTCCAGCTTGTCCATTATGACCTTTGTCTAAATTTTGTATCTAATTATATGGTTGCTCATGTTTTTTAATAAGAAATCAGAATTGTAATGAATAATACAGTAGAGCATTAATATTATAATGCTACTGCATGTGAGATGTCACATGACTCTAGTTTATAAGGCTACTGCGGGGTCACATGACTCTAGTTTATAAGGCTTCTGCAAGTGAGATGTCATATGACTCTAGTTTACTTGGTGAGTTGTGGCCATTTTACTAAATAACATAGTTGCTTACTCACCAGCTCCTGTGTCTCTAAGTGGTTATTTGCACGTGTAGGTGTCTTAATAAGTTCATAGGTAAGTTCTAGGCTAGCTGCCCTGATCAGTTATTTTAAACCTAGCCATTTTCCCTTTTTGTGCTCAAAATAACATAGCACATTTAATCATAAATTGGCCTTACCCATCTCACAGTCAATAATTATATATTATCCCTAATGAGAATATCTGGAATCATAACATAGATAATTTAAAGGGGGTCTATGCATGGGATAAAGCATTTAGGTGCTGCATCTGTCCATTAGGAGTACAGGGGTAGTCCTGGGGTAAAGTTTTTGTTTCTCATCCATAGATCTAAGTTGCACTTGAAAATGGACAGGCATGAACTTTGTTTTATGTGGATGGGGACTCTGTTCCATAGCAGTGGTATCCTTTGTGAAATATACCTGTCCCTCCAAACCATTCTGTTGATGTTGCTGAAGAGGTTTAGATCCCTAGACTGAATATTTCTGATACCATTTCACTTGCTGATGTGAGTAAAGTGGACAATGATATCCCTAGAGCTAGACACAATCCCTTTGTTTATAAGCTGTGCAGTACAGAAGGATTTTCTTACAATAGACACATGTTCAAAAGTTAGTAAATCTAAAATATTTTAGCTTTTTAAAATAAAAATATTTATAAAATTAATTCAATAATAAAATGAATAATATAAAGGATTTATAAAAGTAATTAATTCAAAGTAAATCTGAGCTCATATTACCCCACAGCAACAAATGGTGCCACAGAAGGATGATAAAATTCATTGCAGTAGTGCCCCTTCATGTTTTGCAGAATCAACATTTAATCAATTACATATAACCTAATCTCTACCACTAAATCCCAATCTTCTATTACCTTTGCACATTATTAGAGAAATAAAAACTCCGAACTGACAGATGTCCACTTCTCCCAATCGATTAATAATACAATCAGTTTTGCCACCTTCAAGAAACTATTATATACCTAATTAATGATAAATAATAATGCATATTATACCCTAGAGTGTCTAAGCAGCTTCTTTCCAAATATTTCACCTCTTTGTCCCTTTTGCCCCACAATGACAGCCGACCTACTGCATATCCTGTTGTGCTGTAAATATGCACAAAACGTATGGAACTCACTAAGGGTTAAACTTAAAAAAATGGGATACGGGAAGTGCACTATTCATAGGAATGTGCTATACTGCATGTAGGCCAAAAGGGTATACCCACTGAAATGAGGATTCAGATTGCTCTCTTTATGTTAATTAAGCTTGATAGTATGCAGAACAGGTTGGACCGCTCTAAAAGTAACTGGGAAAATTTAGCAAAGATGGCATCCAAGTATATTTTATCTCATAAACTAACTACAGAAAATATTAGCAAACGCTTGAAATATCTTAACTTCTGGAGTATTACTTTAGATTGTATCTTGAAGTAATATAAAATGGCTTTGTATCTATTCTCTTATACTAGTATTATTGATGGTCCTTCCCTCCAAAGGATTTAACTCATTCACTTCTTTTATGGTTACTTACAAGTGTTAATGTAGTAACAATAATAGTGTAAGAATGTAGCACTACATGTAAATAGCTGTATATGTGATGTGTTTATTTTATCTTCTTTTTAACTACTGATTTTCAGTCTTGGGCCAGTAACAGTATATAGAATTAATAGAGTTAAGAATGTCATGTCTCTTCTATTACTGTGTATTCTCTTGTCATATTAAGAAATCAAG
Organism: Protopterus annectens; assembly: GCF_019279795.1. Classification (NCBI taxonomy): domain Eukaryota; kingdom Metazoa; phylum Chordata; order Ceratodontiformes; family Protopteridae; genus Protopterus; species Protopterus annectens. Next base: position 255,217,500 of record NC_056746.1, on the reverse strand, counting down.
TCTTAAATGTATTTGTTGGTTATTTGAATGATAAATGGCCTTATCTGTCTATGTATGCTGACCAGTTTCAGTAAAAAAGTTTTGTTATTGTACATTAAAATAATGAAACTAAAATAAAATAAAGATTTGAGAAAAAAAAGAACATTTAGTCAGTTAAATACTATCATTGCATTGCTTTAGTTTGAAATGATCAGAATATAAAAACTGCTGCAATGCTTGAAATATGCCTAGTTCATTAAACCAGTACATGTATATTAATTTTAACAAGAAGCCTCTTGATAAAAAGCTTTCAAACTTGATACAAATCAAAATAATTTTTGGTGGCATTCTTTGAAATATCTGCAGCTTGCCTATATTAAAAACGAAGCAGCATCTCTGACATTCATGAGAAGAATGCCATTCTAGATTTAAAGAAAAAAGTTTCAAACTCAGACATGCCCAAAGGACTACTTAGTTGAACAAATCTGCATCAAGCAATGAACTACATCAAGAAAAAAGTGCAAAATGCCCCAACCCAGTTTTGATCCAATGAAATGTCAAAAGTCGACAGCCAGAATACTTTCAGAACCTGTGAACAGGACTCCTCAAAATATTCATTGATTACTTTTGCATTAAAGCTTCTGTTTAAAATTATTTATCATTTGTTAACTGGGAAAGTCCAACTTGGAATGAAGCCAACTTTCAGCAGAGGCCTGGGGAGAGACATTCTAGTTGCATGTCTTTGTAACATGGGAGGAAACCAGAGCACCTGGAGAAAACTCACATGAATACAGGGAGGACATGCAGACTCCACACAGAAGGCACCCCAGCCAAGAATCGAACTGGCGAACTTCTTGCTGCGATGTGACAGTGCTACCGCTGCACCACCCCACTGCCCTATTATTATGATGGGTTCCACTTTTCAGCCAATACTGCCAGCTTCACTGATTTGTAAAGGTAAGTTGACAAAAACCTGCCAGCAATGACTGCAGAAGTCTAGCTTTTACAGCATTGCTTCAGGATCGCCTGAAAAAAAGTAAAGAAATATTAGATGCGACTTTCCTTCACTTGGAAGCTGTTGATGGAATTTTGCATATTTAACTTTACTAAAGAGAAGGAATCTGGCTGTTATAGTGCAGTATTGTGAGACTGCAAATAAGTAGCCATGTATGTACCATTTATCTTTCCCCTTATAATCATGGTGTACAATAATCCCTCAGTATATATGTGACTGAGTTCAAGTGCAAAACTAAAAACTGAATTAAGCAGTTTATGTGATTCACTGCTGAGTGATTACAAGACAAAAACAGTAATCGTTTGAAATTTTGGGACCCTAGAGTGGGTCCCAAAATGAGGAGACTGAATGGTCAAAAGATTGGACTTGTATATACTAAGTCTTAGATGACATTTCTCATAATACTCCATTTCCTCTGAGATATGGTGATCTCAGAGTTGGTATATATAAGTCTGGGGAGTGTAGGGGTGTTTTTGAGACACAGTATTTCGAGTGCCGACATTTCAGTAGGGAGCCTCATAGAACTGTATGTTGTAAAAAAGAAGGAAATAAACTTTTGTCTGATTGTGATTTAACATTGGAAAAGGCTATGAGCATGTTCAGAGCAGAGCTAATCAACATTCAAATGAAGGAGCTTGTGAAATATTTGGATGTGTGCAATTTTAAAAGGAAGCTAAAGTCATTTAGCAATAAACAGTACGTTACGTCTAAAAAGAAAGGTCATATATCTATTTTTCAACTAACTGAAGCTAATAGGCTTAATGACTGCATAAGAAACTATTTAGCAAATACCCAAACTGACTCATGTAAGCAAAACATGTCCCTGTATGTTGTTGATATGTTTGTTGAGAATGTGTGCACACTTTCTTTGTAATTCCAGAGAAGATGACTCACACATTCATAGTCGGTGAATTTCAAGTTCTCTGAGGCAAAAACTTCACAAGCAGAGGGCAGTATGCAGCAATGCAGGAACACAAGTGTCAAACAAAAAGTCATCAAGTAATATGTGAAGATATGGAGCTAATACTGATTTCACAAGAAAAACTGTCAACTTGCAAGAGTTTCTTTATCACACACAAAATGACTTACAGTTATAGTTGTTAAAAATGTGATGGCAATGAAATATAAAAATAATGATGTTCAGATCTAGCCTAGTGAGTATATTGACTAAACTATGTAGTATTGTGTTACGAATTATGAAGAACACTTAGGATTTGTAAAGTGTAAATAAGGGGTGTCAGAATTTTAGTAATGGTCTGGATGATGGACAAGATAAGTAAGGGGGCAGAAAAGAGTGGCTTTTTTTAAGCCTGCCAACTCTGGAAGACAGGACTATGGTGCTACCTGCAATGTTACATGCCCCCAGGGATATTACAGTGCCATAACTGTGCAGCAGATAGCCTGTAGAGCTGAGGATCATAGGATCATAGGATCATAAGAAGTTACTAGGCTATTGGCCCTGAGGCCCTTACAAGCCTAGCCAAGAATTTAGCCCATGTTCCAACAAGTCAACACCCTATGCCACTGTCAAGCAGGGACACAGGTAGAATCCCAGTAGTGTATTTTCTGTTTCCCATCCAGTTATCCAGGTTGTGCTTAAAAAGGTTTAAGGAGGTACTCTGTTTTACGTGGAGAGGAAGTCTATTCCACAAAAGGGGGAGTCGCTGGGACACAAATCTGTCCCGCCAAGTCCTATTGATGTCACAGACCAGGTTGAGGTCACACATGTTGGTTACTTGAGTGGAGCTGACTTGCGGATATTCACCAATCCCATCAGGGCGGGGTCTGAGATTGCTTTGTATGCCAGACAGAGGTCACCTCTGAGGAGTCTGTAAGAGACTTAGTAGAGGGACAGAGCTTATAGCCTATCTGCGTAGGGTAGATGTTTGAGGCCTTAGATTCTCTGGGTGAGGAACCTCTGTGGTCTCTCTAGCTGCTGCATGTGCTTTGTGAGGTACATGCCGAAAGGGGCATTGTACTCAATAATGGGTCTTATAAGGGAAGAATACAGGGATGCTATGACCACCTTGTCCCTGGATGAGATACCCTTACTAATGAGGTGGGCCATGTAGAAAGCTTTCCATACAACGGAGGCAATATGGTGGTCAAAAGTCAGTTTGGTATCAACCTGAGTGCCCAAGTCCCTCATGACTGATTGTGTGCTTAGTCCCTTATTATCAATGTGATAATTTGTGGGGACGTCATTCTCCCCAGAAGGGATGATGATGCATTTTTTGGCATTCAGTTTGAGGCCATGTTTCTGGCACCAGTCATTTATTTGGGTTAGACCCTCTTGGAGGATGTCCACATCACTAGGGAAATTGATGACAGCACCTAGCTTGCGGTCATTTACAAACTTGGTCAGCCATAGCCCACTAGTTTTGGCCTACACCTCTGAGAAGGATATCCCAAACAGCAGAGGCACCAAGACTGATCCCCGGGGTACACCGCTTGTTACGGGGTCTACTATTTGAGGTGGCTTTCTCTATTTTGACTAGGTGGGTTCTATCAGTCAGCCAGTTTGCTATCCATCTGGTAACATATGGATTGATGCCTAGTTGAGAGAGTTTACCTATTACACCTGAGTGAGTAATAGTATTGAAGGCTTTGGCAAAATCAAGATAGGCGGTGTCTTCCCCTACTCTATGGCCTTGCTGACTGTCTCAAAGAAGTGCACCAAATTTAACAGGCATGACCTCCCCTTAACAAAACCAAACTGTATGGGATTAAGTGTCTGGAGGTTGCCAATGTCCTTGTTAATGTGGTCCATGATAATCCACTCCATGGCCTTGCAGATCAGGCTAGTTAGGCTGATGAGTCTATAATTTCCTGGATCGGTGGTTGCTCCACCTTTGTGCAAAGGGATGACAGTAGCTGTCCTCCACTTGGCTGGGATGAAGCCAGTACTAAGGCTTTGGTTGAAAAGGGTGCCTAATATCTGCAAGTTCCTGCCTGAGTTCATGTAGGATGCAGCCTGGGATGTTATCAGTCTCCAAGTTACTGCCTGCGTTCACGTAGGATGCAGCCTGGGATGTTATCCATCTCCATGTTACTGCCTGAGTTCATGTAGGATGCAGCCTGGGATGTTATCAGTCTCCAAGTTACTGTCTGAGTTCATGTAGGATGCAGCCTGGGATGTTATCAGTCTCCAAGTTACTGCCTGAGTTCATGTAGGATGCAGACTGGGATATTATCCATCTCCAAGTTACTGCCTGAGTTAATTAAGGATGCAGCCTGGGATGTTATCAGTCTCTTGGAGGCTGTATATTATGCCTTTGAGAGGGCAGTGATGACTTGCTCCCTACAGGTAAGGGGACACAGGCAGCTACTGGGGATGTCCTGTTTTACTGATGGGGGGGGGGCAGAGGAGTGAAGATTTCACTGAACCTGTCTGCCAGCAGGTTGGCTGTATCTATAGGGTTTGTGTATGTGGTGTCCTTGACCACCAGTTCTGAGCAGATCTGGGTGTGCAGCAATTCACATGACATTAGCAGATCGACTCTTGTCAGCAGGACAGCATATGTGATTCTGCTGGGCTGCTCTGCTCTGAGGTTTCTCTCCTTTCCTGCCTACCACTGCAGTGATTCCAGCCGAGAGTAGCTGTACCAGGGACATTAAGTTAAAAAGAAGCCATAGGAGCAGAACTGGAGCAGCAGATGGTCAGCTGGAGGCCACACAAAGGGGATCATAACATTTGAAAGGGCATTAGATGTCTTCTTTTGACTGTGAATTTTCAAAAAGAACAAAGTGACAGTAAAAAAAAAAATAAAAAAATAAATCATACCTGTAAAGTGTGTCACTGCTGGTGGTATCATCTTAAGGGTAAGAAAGTTGGGTTAGACATACATTACAGAGGAAAAAATAAACAAACATGAATGCAATCAATCTGGTTAAAAACGGAAGAGGGGAACAACCCTCGCTTCCTCCTTTATTATAAAGCACATGGTCATGTGACCTCTCTTGACCTCTCCACACCAACGACGTCAGTGTAAGAGCACACATACGATCATTTGCTCTCTTTTATTATTATCAGCGAACAGTCACAAAATCAACTCCAAAGGTGCAATGTTACCTCATGAGAATCCAGATAGACTGTGGAGTAAAGCGCATCAGATTTGCTCTTTTTCAAGAACATTCAACATCTCATTATGTATTGTCTAGTATTTTAGGTTTTCTAACGTAATCAGACTCAAAGATAGCTCATCCCAGACTGTCATAACACTCCTGAAATCATGCTATTTCTGAAATGTTTATCACAGATAATGGTCTACAGCATATAAGTCAATAATTAAAAGCATTTTCACAGAAATGAGAGTTTCAAGACATCATATATTCAACCTCCTCACTGAAGTGATCAAGTTGAGAGAGTAATTTAGACAGTGAAAAACCTGAAAAAATGTTTTGCCAGTTCAGAACTGGAGTATTATCTTACATTTCTTAAGTACAGAAACATTACACTACAGTTTCTAGAACTCTCATATTTCCACTTGTTGACAGGTAGGATAATGAGAACAAACTGATAGATTTTTCTCTTCTTATTCCATCAGAACAATTGTCTGTTGTATTGACAGCTTGGCAGGCTATTGGTAAAAACAGAAATGCTACTACAATAGGTCAGCTAAGATATCATCCATGCTGAAACCAAGAGAGATGGTCAGAATTCAGAATCCAGTTGGCCTATATTTGTAGAAAAAAATAAACTGTTACTGTTGGCAAGTCTAACATGCCTTAATCCTCCACTGTCAGTGCCAGAGAAGGTTTAATTAAAAGTAGAAATGAATTATAAGTAGAAACAGAAAGCATTTATACTGGACTGAACTTTTTTCATCCCAGTGAAGTGAAGTGACTTACAAAGTGCATTAGGAGACAATTCAATCCAAGAGGTGTCACAGATGATTAAATCTTGAACATCTACCAGAGTTTTAGTCACAGATTTAGCTTTACAAATGATTGTTGATGGCCAGTTCTTCAGTTACAGTATCTTCTGTGAATCGTAACTGACTATGACCAAGTGCAGGTTGTGTCTGTAGAACCAAATATGACTACAGAATCATTTACTAGTGACCGTAAATTGTCTAGCTATAGTAGCATTATTGTAATTTCATAGGTAAGTACTAGGCTAGCTGCCCTTGTGGGCCATTTTAAGCCTAGCCAGTTTTCCTTTTTGCACTTGAAATGACCTGTCCCATTGGTTATGGATTGGCCTTATCCATCCCATGGTCGATAATTATATTTTACTCCTAATGAGAATAACAGTGATCATACCATAATTGGAGGTGACCCATGCATGGCATAAAGCATTTAGGAGCTGCCCCTGTCTAACTCTATGAATGTGTGAGTAACAAAGGGCAGTCCTGGGATAAATTTTCTTTTTCTCATCCACAGGTCTTGAATGTGGACAGGGGAATCTTTGTTTTATGTGGCTGGGGAGTCTGTATCACAGCAGCAGTATCCCCTGTGAGATATACCTGTCTCTCTAAACCATTATGTTGATGTTGCAGAAGAAGTTTAGATCACTACACTGAGTATTTTTGATGCAATATGTCTTGCTGATGTTCAGTAAATTCATCAGTAATGGGTCAGAGGATGCCTTATATCCCAGACATAAGTCACCTCCTAGCAGTCTGTAGGATACCGAGTATAGTGACAGGGCTTTGAGTTGGTCCATGTAGGACATGATGTTTAGGCCTTTTTAGCATGGTATCTCTGTTAGCATTACAGTTGTTGCATGTGTCTGGGGCATTATAGTCAATGAGTGGTCTACTGAGGGCTACTTAAAGGAGGACAATGACATCCCTGGGTTTAGACACAAGCAAACAATGGACACATGTTGGTCAAAAGGTCACAGTCCACATATGTTCCCAAATCCCAAATAACTGGGTCAACTCTTAGGGGAGTATTGTCACTTTGGCAGTCCCCTGGGGAAGATGACTGCCCAAAGGATACAAAAATGCATTCATATTTTTTGCATTTTGTTTCGGTTCATGATTTTTGTACCAATTATTTATTTGGGGTAAACCTTCCTCCAGGATGGCTAAGTCCTTTGGGGATTCAACGACTGCTCCTAGGTTGCAGTCAGCAGCAAACAATCAGCCAGAGCCCTTTATTATTATTATTTATTTTTATTAACAAAAAAAAAAAAGTAAGAGTTGTAGTGCCTATGTTACATGCTGTGATAATAAAGACAAAAATATAATGTAACTATTTATATATTTTGCAATGATCCTACTTCTAAAATAATGCATATAACACTCCTAGTATATAGTCAAGTATACTGTTATTTATTCTTAATGTAAGTATTAAGCTTAAAGGGAGGGTTGTAATTTATAGTTCAATGTGTCTTTAATAATCTCTTAAGGTTAGTGCATATGAAATGTCATATGAGTGTTTTTTGACGGCATTTTGCTGAATGGTATGGTTGTTTACTCACTAGCTCTTGTGTGTCTATCATACCTCTCAACTGTACAGATTTTTGCAGAATGTCCAGAATTTTTCCCCATATTTTTGTCCGTTTCTCATAAAATTGTGGTTTTCTGGTGAATTAGTGGCAACTCACTAAAGATTGAAGTAAGAAAATAATGGCAAACATTTGAGTTTCAGACTTCATACCCTTCAGAAAATTCATGCTAATGCAAAACCTGTTATTTTATAAACTTTCTAAGTTTATAAAAGCAATATTTACAAAGTGTTCCTATTTTTGGGCCTTTGTCCCACTTTTATTTATAGCTTTGTCCAGATTTCTTGCTCTAAGAAGTTGAGAGGTATTGTGTCTGTGTAGTTACTTATATGCCAGAGGTACTACTTCAGGTCAAAACAAGCATCTCATTGCTGAGCGTCAGGTCGGAGAGACAGTCCCCCCTGAATCTACTCCTAACAGTAAGACCCCATGTGGTGACACTGTACTTACTGGTGGGCTTTAGCAGGTAGACATTTGTCAGCAGTAGAATATTTTTTTCTCCTTTCCACCCAGTTGAGAAGAACATTTTCCTTAGTTAGCTGCCTTCTTCCATTTGATATCTTTTGAATTAAATGGTCAAGTTCCTTCCTATATTGCTGTAGCTTACATTTTTTTACCAATCAGAACAAAACAAATACATTCCTTTATGAAGCACCATTTTTATATTCACATATATTTTGCTTCTGTGGAAGCAAGGGTGTTAGAGTTTCTGTTCTTCTCCTCCTGTCGGTGGCAATCACTTTGGAAAAAAATCATCAGGATTTTCAGACCAGCTGTCGTAAACCAAAAATCTAATTAAATTACTTTCTTGTGAATTTACCATCTTGAATCTAAAGGACTGGTTCTCAAAGAAATCCTGTCTTTATTGAAAATGGGATAAGAATGACCCACCATAAGAGCTTTTAACTCAGACACTCTCCTTGCAGAAATCAAAGTAATCAGCAGCACTGTGCTCCACGTTAAGAACCTCAAATAAGCCTGATGATCTGGTTCCAATGGAGTGACAGTTAGTTTTCCCAAAACAAAGGTAAGATCCCAAGGAAGAGCCACCTAATTGGACAGGTATGCACAACCCCTTTCAAAAATTTCTTGAAATATAAATGTACTAAAATAGGGGATTCATGGGCAAACATGCTGAAATGGCTGACAAATAAACCTTGATGGAGGAATAAGAAAGAGCAAAGGATAATAATTCACATAAATATTGCAGAAACAAAGAACTACACTCTTAAAAGGGTCTTGTTCTTAATGTCACACCATCTAGAAAAATCTTTTTCATTTGCTAAAATATGATTTCTTAATAGAAGGTTTCTTTGCCTCCTTTAATACCTGCTACATAAATTAGGAGCCTCAAAGGTGTTAAAATTCTATCATTAACGCAGTTAGTTTTGGTGCACCAAGCAAGCTATGTCTTGTATGAGTAGGTCCAACATGTGAGGAAGCTTGTGGCAATTATTCTTGGTCATTTCCAAAAGAAGGGATACTCACTGTTGCCTGGGGCAGAAGGCAGTCACCACAGCAGTCTTTGTAGAGTCCTTCTGAATCTTCAGAATGACCCTGGATATCAATGAAAAGGGTGAAAAGGCATACAGGAAAACTCTCATCCAAGGTAATGAGAATGAATCTATTTTCCAATCTGCTTGCAAGGAGTCCTGGAACAGAATTTTACCATTTGTTGTTTATGACTGGAGGAGAATAGATCTACCTAAGATGTCCCCCAAAGCTGGATCAAATCCTAGAAGACCTCAGATTCAAGTTCTATTCCTGAAATTCTGTCCTGGGTCTGCTCAGTTTGTCTGTCATAGTGTTTTATTCTGATGGAATGTAAGACACCTGTACAGTGGGATTTTGATTAATTGCTATAGTTCATACTACCACTGCTATTTTGCACAGAGGGAAATAGATGGAGCCCCTTATTTATGTACCACATCACTGTAATTATTTGTATAGATGACTAAGAAAGGTGAGTGCATTTACTACTGCCAACATTTCTTTAATGTGTTATGTGTTATGTGTTTTGGTCTATCTTTTTTGTTCCAAAGACCATGCAGTTTTACCTCTAAAGACACAGTTCCCCAAGTAAAGTCTGAAGCATTGGCTGTTATGGGCTGTTTTAGAGCTGGAAGGGAGAATGGGGACCCTATATTAAGATAAAACAGTTCTCTCTACAAAAGCAGTTCCCTTTACAAATCTCAAAACGAGAATTTGAAAAGTCAGGGGTTGTTGACATCTTGACCATGCAGATTGTAGTGACTATTGAACCTTAAATGATAGTGGTGTAGAGGCAATAAAATATAGATAAGCAACAAAACTACCTCAATAACCCACAGGACAAGATATAACAACCCCTCTTATTTATTTATTTTTATTTTAACATTTGTTTAACGGGAAAGTCCGACTTGGAGTGAAGCTAATTTTCAGTGGAGGCTAGGGGAGAAACGTCCAGATGCATGTCTTTGAAATGTGGGAGGAAACCGGAGCACCCAGAGGAAACCCACACGGATGCAGGGTGGAAGACTCTGCACAGAAGGCACTCCAGCCGAGAATCGAACGGGAGAACTTCTTACTGTGAGGTGAGAACGCTACCGCTGCACATCTGCACCATCCATTCAACTCTTTGTTGAAAATTTTCAGGTTAAGCACTTTAGTCCACATCAATTAGCTTGGACTTCATCAGAACCTAAAGAATATAACAGCAAAATCCACTTCCAGCAGCTCACAGCAGAGTCTCCAAATGTTCATAATCCACAGTCTTTCTTAAAAATGTTTAAGTAAGGGCTGTCACAAACAGTAAATTTGCTTCCTCAAACCTTAATGAAAAAACAGCCATGAAACTCATACTTATAACCTCCCATAGATTTAAAACAGCCTATCACTAGTCATTTCTAATTAGCAACAAGTATCCCATTCATTGCCAAGTTACATAGAGAAAATACAGACATTAAAAATACAGGCAATAAAAATACTAAGACATAGGATTCCACACTATTTCACTTATTTCCTTAATCTTTTATTTTTCAGCTTTGATGTAATGGTTAGGTGGTCATTGATTCCCTTCCCCAGATGTGCACTAAATTATTATCCATTTTAATTCTCGTTTTTCTCATACTAGAACCTAAAGAATGTGAATCCACAGAAATATTTAAAACTCTAATCATTAACGTCACATTAATCAATGAAAATTCTTAAAGTTATACAAGCAACTGTTTATTTTCTCTTATAAAAATAGTTGATAATAATAAACCACTGTTTTTTAAATAAATACAACCTAATAAATTGCTGTAAAAAGGTAAACAAAATACATGCCCTGACAAAAAAAAACCATATAAATATAAAATTGAAATCTCACAATTTCATAGCATGGAGTTTGAGTGCACTAGCAATAGAAATATTTTCATTTAATGCTGGTGGATTTATTGCATTAAGCTTTAATTGCCATATCAATTCCTTAAACTCAGTTACTGTTTCCCATAATCCACCCCTTGGATTTTGGGTTTAGAAAGAGTGGTTGGTTATATCTTGTCATGTATGTTGTTGTGTCTTTCAGCTTTTTCCCGGTTAGGGGTCACCACAGCGGAACTCCGATCCGCTAATGATTGGTAGTTGATTTTTACATGCCGAGTTACCAGCCCTGACGCACAACCTTCAACGAAGGTACGCCCATTCACGTATGTCTGCATGCAGAAGACACTCTAGCTGAGAATTGAACCGGACAGCGTCTTGTATGTGTTGTGGATTATTGAGACTATTGAATCTTTCTCACATGGAGTCTGGGTTGAGGAATCTTGACAATCATAGATGCCATGAATCCTAGCATCTTGAAAAATTCCCTTGCTGAAGTCCTGGACTGAGTGGAAAAACCTCAGGAACAGACCTAGACATACATCTAATGTTTTTCCTGTGGAAGGAAAGCTTTTTGACTGGAAATATCTAGGCGACACCTCAGGAATACAATCCTTTGAAAAGGAGTAAGGCGAGACTTTTGGATGTTTTCCTGGAACCCCAGTATACAAAGATATCTAACTCAAGTGAGACACTGCTGACACTTTAAAAAAGAATCTGCAAAGATAAGAAAGTCTTCTAAATTACGAAACGTGAAAACCTTGCAGTCTGAAGTAGGCTGTAACTGGAGTTAGACACACTTGAATCAATGGATAACCCAAAGTGTAATGCAGAGAACTGAAACTGTAACAGAAAAAGAAAACCTTAAAAATGTTTGAATGTATGTTTCTAGGTATATGATGCATCTGTTAAATCAAGGGTTACCAAGAAATGAAAGTGAAAATAAGAGTCATCAAGTAGAAGCATTTCCATCCTTTAGAAGCAAAGGAAAACAAAGCAACAGTCTAACAAAACATTTTTACTTCTGTATTTCAATGGGTAATATAGTAGATACACATCCCGCGGTAGTGGTGCTGCGGTGGCGTTGTCGCCTCACAGCAAGACGTCCCTTTCGATTCTCAGCTAGAGCGTCTTCTGTGTGGAGGCATGCATGAATGGGCGTGCCTTCGTTGAAGGTTGTGCATCAGGGCTGGTAACTCGGCACGTAAAAATCCACTACCAAACATTAGCGGACCGGAGTTCTGCTGTGGCGACCCCTAACCAGGATAAGCTGAAAGACACACACACAGTATAGTAGATACACAGAGCAGGTGTTGTAAACAATTCAACCAATGGAATAGTTTAGTCACTGTCATTGGGGGACTAGACACTAAGTGGACTCTCCCAAACATGAAATCAAGCATCAGCAAGGTAGGCTTTTCAGAACAGGAAAATAAAAACACAACAGCCATTCACTGGCTGTCAAAATTGGCAGTTAGTTTTTACTAGACAGAGCTTCAAATAAGACAATAACATCTGACATTTTGCCAGTAGCTCATTAAGGAAGACCAATCAAATCAATCAGCTCAATCAGAGTATGGAAAATTGCAGTAGCAAGAATGTGAAGAAAATAAAACTGGCAGTAGCCAGTTCCAGCACATGATAAAAAAAAAAAAAAAAAAACATGACAGGAATAAACTACCAAATATCAGAGAAAATGTTCTGTAAGGGTAGTAGGAAAATAGACGTCACTTAGAAACTTTCAGAGGCTGAAGTGGTAATTGGCTAGAGTCTGACAAGCTGACAATGATAACAAAATTAAATAAATAAACATAAAAGTTATAAAACAATGGAGTAATATATATATATATATATATATATATATATATATATATATATATATATATATATATATATATATATATATATATATATATATATATACTATGAAACAACAGACGTGGTCCCAAAAGACCAGGAATCTAGCCAGTGCTACCTTGTGCTGTGAACCAGTGCAACAGATTTACTACACTACAGCTACACTGCTCTACAACCGAGAAGACAAAAATTAAAGAAATCTGTTCAAAGCTGGACCAGAATCTGTTAGAACTAATGTATACTAATTTTGACTGCCTCCAGAGTGCTGAGAGTGATGTGTTCTTCCTAGTACATAATACAACAATAAAAAAAAATGGTGGCACCCTGTGTGGCTGCAGCTGTGTCAGCTCATTCTACAGATATGTATATTTTGTATTCTTTTCCACAGAAAATCTCAAAAAATCAGTTTCTGCACTTTCATTTGAAGGTACAATAACTTATAGTAGACAGAAGTTACTAGAAATTAAAGAGTCAACATCTACATGTTGTTGGTTGGATGCCTTGAAGTCTGCAGAGTATCTGGGGCCTACTACTTGCACAGAGTTACAACAGCTGAGTATTTTAACTCTTCACACTCTAAAGTGCCTGAAACTGGTAGAATAGGTTTCTGGATACGCCTGAGAAGACAAAAGAGAAAGATATGTCAGAAAACAAGAAAAAGAGGTTGCAGAGCAGCTATTGATGTAAAGTTGAAAGCAAACCCCTACAGGCCTATACTACCAACTATACTGCTAGCTAATGTGAGATCACTGGATAGCAAGATAGACTACTTGAGACTGGAAGTCTCTAACAAGAACAAGGTGAGAAATACTTGTTTACTTTTGACTACTGAGATGTGGCTGCATGTCAAGATAAATTATAGTGCAGTAAACTTAGAGAAATGTATGCTGTTTCATGCAGACAGAAAACATGCACTATGTGGAAAGGCCAGAGAAGGTGGTGTCTGCGTCTCTGTTAACAAAAGATGGTGCAGCAACTGTGAAATCATACTGTCACACTGCTGTGAAAATTTAGAGTTCCTGTCCATTAAATGTAGACCATTTTACTTGCCCTGGGAGTGTAACAGTGGTGTATATCCCATCTAGTGGTAATACCCACGGAGGCTCTAAATAAACTATACAATCACATGAGTGAGCTGCAGAGCAAATATCCTGACTTTGTACATGTGGCAGCTGGTGACTTTAATAAAACAAATTTGAAAAAGTACTCCTACACTACCATCAGTAGGTGGACATTCCTACAAGAGGTGATAATATCCTGGACAAGGTGTATATAAACTTAAAGAAAGCTTATAAGGCAGTGCAACTTCCACAAATGGGAAACTCATCCTGTTATCGCCAGCTTACAAACCTGCACTGGTTAGAGAGAAACCCACAAAGAAACAAATCAGGGTATGGTCCGAGGGGGCTATGGAGGCCCTCCAAGACTGCTTTGAAAGACGCAAGTGGGATATGTTCAAGAAGGCAGCCACAGTGAATCTGCATTTGAACATGGATGAACACACTAAGGTAGTGATGGCACACATTTCAAACTGTGTTGATGGGGTAACAAATACAAATAGTATCACTTTTAGAGATAACCACAAGCCATGGCTCACACCTACGGTATATGAGCTTCTGAAGGAGAGAAACACAGCTTACAGGGATAAGGACAAAGCAGTCCTAAGTGTAGCAAGAGGTAATCTGAGGATGGGTATAAAGGAGACTAAGAAGGAGTATGGCAGAAAGGTACAGAGACACTTTGAAGACATGAAGGATGCAAGGAGACTATGGCAAGGCATACAGGAGATCACCGACTACAAAATCAGGTCAGCACAGTGTGAGGACAGCATCGAATTCCTGGACAGTTTGAACATCTTCTTTGGTAGATTTGAGGAAAGAAACAACAGGCTGGCACTAAAGCTACCCACTGATGAGAAGGATGCAGTACTCAACCTCAGCACAGAGAAGGCAAGAAGAGAGCTAAGGAGAGTGAACCCCAGGAAGGCTGCTGGCCCAGACAACATACTGGGCAAGGTGTTAAAAGGCTGTGCTGACCAGCTATGTACGGTGCTCAAAGAAATATTTAACACCTCTCTTGCCATGGCAAAAGTACCCTCATGCTTCAAGGAAACTAAAAGCTTCCCACTACCTAATAAAACCACTCCCTCCAGCCCTGTTGACTACAGACCAGTTGCTCTGACATCCACTGTTATGAAATGTTTTAAGCGGCTGAACAAAAAATCATCTTTCAACATACCTATCTCCTGATTTTGACCCCCTGCAGTTTGCTTATAGAGCTAACCGATCCACAGCTGATGCCATATCAGTAGCACTACACATTTTCCTTGAGAATTTAAACTGCAAAGACAACTATGTGAGGATGCTATTCATAGACTTCAGCTCTGTATTTAATACTGTGGTATCAATGCAGCTGATTGAAAAACTGGCACATTTAGAAATCAGTAAACATCTCTGTAACTGGATCCTGGACTTTGAGACTGAGAGACCACTGAGGGTGTGTTCAGGTAAGAACACATCAAAGTGCATCACAATTAACACTGGGGTTCCACAGGAATGTGTTCTCAGCCCACTGTTATTCATCATCCTGACCCATAACTGCCAACCATATCATCAAGTTTGCTGATGAGACCACAGTCATGGAGCTCATCACAAAGGAGGATGACAGGGCTTACAGAGAGGAGGTGGCATGTCTGATCAGTTGCTGTGAGGGGAACTACCTTGACCTGAATGTAAGCAAGACCATATAGATTATCATCAAGTTCAGGAAAAGGGGAACAAACCACACAGTGCTCAGGATCAATGATGAGAGGGTGGAGAGAGCTAAGAGTACAGCATTCCTGGGTGTACACATATCTGACGATCCAGGAAAAGGGGAACAACCCACGCAGTGCTCAGGATCAGTGATGAGAGGGTGGAGAGAGCTAAGAGTACAGCATGCCTGAGTGGACACATATCTGACAATCTCTCATGGTCGGGAAACAGCAGCCAACTGCTCAAGAAAGTGCACCAATACCTCTATTTTTTTAAGAAGGCCGAAAAAAGCTAAGCTTACTCCTCATATTCTCTCCACCTTCTACAGAGGTGCAATAGAGAGTATCCTCACCTGCAACTTCACAGCATGGTTTGGAAGCTGTACAGTTACAGAAAGGAAGGCGCTACAAAGAGTGGTGAGGGTTGCAGACAGGGTAACAGGTTCCAGTCTTCCATTGATACATCCTTACTTTGCAAGAAGCATACAAAAGGCCACCAAATAATACAGGACAACACACATCCTGCGCATAGACTGTTTAAGCATCTGGCATCAGACAGGAGATATTGCAGCATCTGCTGCAAGACTACAAGATTCAGTAACAGTTTCTACCCTACAGTGATTAGACTTCTGAACCTGGGCACTAGTCCCAGGGGTCTGGACACATAATCAGTAATTTTTTCTTTATTAGTGCAATATATATTTACATATATTCCAAGTAAGTGCAATATGTATTTATTATATCCATAGTCAGCATTATTTAACTCACTCAAGTGCAATATTAGACAAATAACTGAGGCATTTTATTCTGTAGTGTGTTTTTGTATTACTTTAGATAGGGTAGTTCATTTAACTCAGGGGAGGGTATTCTTATTGTTTATGAATGTTGGTAAATGTCTACTCTTTCTTGTATGTATTGGGAGTAGTACTGTATTTGCTAGTTATGTTTATTTCTCTACTTGTATGTGTTATTTCCAGGGGTGGCTCATGCTATCGGTCTGCCGGACTGCAGCCCCCCACTTAGAAATAAAAAGAAATAAAATAATTAAACATAAACTTTAAAAATATAATATTTTTCTATTTTCACGGAGTACCAGCTGCCGCGCATGCGCGAACACACTGTCCTGCCCCGCAGATGCCCAGGAATCTCTGCGAACTCTGACTGCCACTCAGGCAGTCCAGATGCAGAGAAGGTATTTTCTGCCCTGCAGATGCCCAAGATGCCGTGCACAGAAGAGAGGAGCTCCGGACTGCTTGAGCCACAGACAGGACCAATCAGGAGAGAAGTAAGCAGGGATTCGAGTGCAGGACCAATCAGGAGTGAGGTAAGTTCTCCTGCAGGGAAGCGTTACGTCGAGCGTGGGTTTGTTGTGAGTAGAATGGAGTTGGAATAGTGCTGCAAAACAGATTACAGCTTTCCGGACCCTTTGCTGAGAGAATGGAGTGCTTGGTGTGTGAGACGGATTACAGCTTTGAATGGAGTACTTTCCGGACCCAGGTAAGGTGTGTGTGTGTGTGTGTGTGTGTGTGTGTGTGTGTGTGTGTGTGTGTGTGTGTGTGTGTGTGTGTGTGTGGTTATAACAATTAGGCAGCATACTTATTCAGTTAGGATAGTACATGTAGTTTGGATGAGGCTGTGCAAATATGGAAGCGTATTTAAGACAGAGCAAAGCAATGGAGGTGCGCATCCTCCTAAGTACGTAGCTTGTTGTCCTGTAATTTTAATAGGAGATTGTGCATCGATCTAGCTCTAGCATCGATCTAGCAAGGAGAGTTCTAATGCAAAATTTAGGTCGAATGCCAAGAGCATTACAGTCTGAGATTACTGAGGGAAAGATGAAGCGGTAGAAGGGTTAAAGAGAAATGAGGAGTTTGCGAGATGAGAGGGATTTATAAACAGGGTTATTCTTTCTGCCCGACAATCGTTTTATTTTTGATTAGTATGACCTAGAATTGTCTAGTCATGCCTTTTATCAGTTTGTACTGCGGTCTGATTTGTGTTTGTTTCTTAGCCACCTTTCTTACAAAGTTTCTCAGATTTAAATACATTTACTTATTAGCAGATTAATTAGTACTTTTCAAAGTTATCCAGGCAAAGTCCATCTGTTTAAGTGGAAGGTGTTGGTGCTGAGACTGTATAAATTTATTGGGGAAAAGCTGTTTTGAACAGATAGAGGTGTTCAGATGAAATACTGTAAGCAGTGTTAGCAATGTTGATACTGTGTAAGTGAGACATGTCTATTCAAGCAAGATGTTTATTTACTATGATCTCCATTATAGCTGGAAATGGATGACCATTTGTTTTACTTGGTGGTGGTTTACTGTTACCTGAGGACAAACATGGAAAGACAGGCCAGTGGTCACTAAGTGCACTCACTGAGTATGCTTGGTTATACTGTTAGTGATTTAAATCTTTCTGGAAAGTTGGTCAATATAATGTGAAACAGAGATGTTGTGGAATTTTTTATTGAATGTCTTCTGTATATTTTAGTTCTATATAGGTCTACTAATGATGAAGATTGTGTAAATGTTATATGGCATTGACCTATCAAAAATAATTTCACTTCTCCTACCGCAATAAAGTTACACTGACATTTCCATTTATATCAGTTAGAAAAAAGTCAGTGGAGATAGTTCAGGATTGTCAGAGTATGGATGTTAAGATAGAGTTTTAAATATTAGCTTTGTTTCCTCAGATTGGAAGATTTACCAGTTATGTTCAGCAACCAGTGATTAGGAGGGCAGTTAGTAAATGTTTGAAATAGGACCAGTGAGTGAAAGACAAGACTGGCTAATCAACATTATTTCCCTGTAATGCCCACTTTGTCAGGCATTGTTGGCTGAATGTTTATATTGTATCCATCCCTGTTTTCTTCAACCTTCTATTAATCTGTATTTCACACTCTACCAGGTCTGTTTCTAGAAGTGGCCACAGCACGTCAACTGTGCTTCACAAATGTTTGAGTCAGCTGTTCTCGGTAAGCACCGGTTGATGCACATGCTGTTGGTCTTTGCCACTACAAATTTACACTATATTACATGATTAAACTTTGCAGTATTTATTTCTCTGTTTTATGTAGGGTGATCCTCCAAGCATGTATGTTTTTCAATTAAATTCTCAGTTTGTAAAATTCTGATGCATTGGGTATTTTCTCTCTTTCAGGTTTTTGTCAAAAGTTTAAATTTGATTGTCAGATTTTGTCTGAAGGAGTAACTATTGAGCACAGCTATGAAATAGCTGTAATTTTATCTTTGTACTGCTAGTGTCATTTTTCAAACTGTTCTTGACAACGGCTGCACTTTCCAACTGGAACTTCATTAATCACAGAGAGGTTTGATGCAAATACTCTTCCTATTTCTGATGGAAAACCCTTCTACCTTTAATCTTAAGTTATAATCATTACACATAACAAGAAAGCTAGGAGGTTTAATTAAGGTTCAGGTTCATCTTGGAGGATGAGAAGGTGTCACTGTGTTTTACATGTAAAGGATCTTTTTCCAGAGATGAGATAATAATTTTGGAAGAAAACATGGAGGGTTTACAATTAATAAATAACAAATAATCAGAGTTATAGATTACTTTTATTTCAGAAATGCATGTAGATTTTTTTTTATTTTGTCAGTTGCTCAGGTTAGCAGTACTAATATTAAAAAAGTGTCCCTTCTTTGACAGGTTCCCAGCTGTATTGTGTGGTGATTTTATATTTTTGCATCACATTTTTGGTCCGTTTTTCATAAAATTGTTTTTTTTGGGAAATTAGTGGCAAATCATTAAAGACTGAAGTTAGTAAATAATGACAGACATTTGAGTTTCAGATTTCATACCTTTCAGAAAATTCATACTAATGCAAGATCTACTATTGTATTATCTTTCTAAGCTTATAAGAGCAATATTTAAAAATTGTCCTGATTTTTGGGCCTTTGTCCCACTTCTATGTATAGTGTCCCATTTCTATGTATGGCTTTGTCCAGATTTCTTGCTCTGAGGTTGAGAGTTATGAAAAATGTGTCAAGGCCATCACAGTCAGCCAGAGACATTTCAAGTTGTGACATACTTGTTGCACCCCGCTCTCCCATGTAGTGACTCTGGATGTGTCCAAGCAAGGCAAGGAGTAGTTACGCAGTGTAAATGTGCAGAGTATCCCCCCTTCCAAGGTAGACACAGGTACTACAGTAGATTTTCATCTGTACCTTGATTTTGCAGAATGTTTTGGTTTCTGTCATATTTTTATACTATTGATTTATGATTATTATTATTCAGAAAGTGCCTGTTGCTCTGTGTTTAAGTAGCAATGCTTTAATGGCCATCAGTTAAGCTTGTCTGAGATTGTAAGATGCAAGTAAGCTTTAATATGCATACTGTTAAAGAACTGCCAACAATGAAAGCTTTTCTGTTGTGGCCATGCAGAGAATACTTATCTTACATAACTAGATAACATATAAGCCTTGGGTATTGAAATGCATATGACAGTATTTGTAATAAAGGACAGGATTACATTATTTTAAGAAGCTCATTACATTTGTTGGAGACTTGAAGTCATCTTTGCAGGCTTTACCTATAAACTAAACAGAATGCCAATCTATCATGTGTGGTCCATAATTTGTGCAGTAATCCTTTAAGCAATGTATCTTGAGCTTGTTTCTTGTTTGCTTTTCATTTTTTACTTTGATCATGTTTTCCCCATGAAACAAGTAGATAGTTGTTGTCAGGCAGCAGGTCTTTTTTGGATAACAAACATTTTTACAAGTGGGGGTATCACAGAGATTGCTACTTTCAGCATGTTACTTGGTACTTTAATAAAGCTGAATATAAATTATAACTAGAACTGCAGTGCAAGAAGAAGTGGTTTGAGTTGAGTGCTGCTTGTTTTTCTTGTACTTGATTTTGACTGGCATTTCAGTAATGTATTTAAAAAGTAATTTATTTTTTCATGCCTCACAACCTTTTTGTTTCCATCTAGATAGTAAGTAAGCTGCCATGCAGCCAATGGATTGAAATATTTTTTCTACAATTCATTTTGTCTTGATTGGACTCTTATAATGATGGTTTGGCACCCAGAGTAGCATATTTAATTAAAGTTACAGTTTTTGTGGTTTTGAGCATAGCTCCTCCCCTTTCTAGTTGGTCGCACCCCTTCCCATTGACCCCACCCATTCAGCTGTCTCCTGCAGCCCCCCTTTGATTTGAAGTCACCAGCCACCACTGGATTTCACTTTTCTTTATAATCTCAAGACTTGAGCTGATGCATGAAATTTCATTTAGGCTACATGTGTGTAGTTCTAAATGACAATAAAGTTTACTTTGACTTTGACAACACTGAATAATAAGCTTTACAGCATGCATCCTAATCTCTTTCTAGTTTTTCACTAGTCCATGCACTCGCATTCTTTTCTCAGATCATCAATCCCTTTCAATACAATTGTCAAAGGGATGCATTTATAGTGTAATACTGCACATGAAAATAGCTCAGCCACTGCCACTGTGAATTAAAATGATAATCTAAAATTGGACTACATCCACTGAAAACAGCTATTTCACTTGCCTGGTACAGTTAGTCAACATCATGCTCTTTAGAGTAAATTTCAACCCAATTTTCAGCTGCACAGTCTTCCTCCTGAGAGCTGCCAGGATGGAGTCATAAGCTATAATTATTCAGTATAATGATGTTGTAAAGTACATTTCCAACCCCTTTTGAGATGACAAGAAGGATTCCATGTCACTGATTTTGATGTAAGCATATCATTTGACTGACAGTTAAAGGCAAGGTCTGAAAGAACACTTGTTCACTTTATTATAAACAATTTTAGATAGACCCTCCATACTGCAAACATAATTAATCTTCCCTAAGGGCAGATGAACAAACCCTCTGTACTCAAAACTTAATTGGTCTGCCTCCAGTAGCTTGTCCTAATACCTCACTTTGATTCTAATCTTGTCATCCATTACTTGGCATAAGTGGACAAAATTACTGCATTAATACTGCAGTAATGATGGCGTTAATGTTCCCTTTGCATTGCATCATCTGCTGCATAACCGCATAACTCTATATGATAAATTTTACAGACCTTCACTGTAAATTAAATTTCTACCACTAAACTGCCCAAATAGCAAACATAAAGAATAGCAATGTTTATGTAGTAATAAACTGTGCTCTAAATAATTCTTGGTTCTCTCAGATAAGTTCAACTATTTTACACATCAGTGCACAGCTTGATACAAGATTGAGAGGAACAGTAGTGCTAGAAAAATATTTTGCCAGTAGCACTAGGAGAGGGATTAACATTGGCTTGAAAGTTCTTGAGTAACACACATTCAGAGTTTTTGTTACCTATACTATCTCTTTATCACTGCTATTGAATTCTAATGATCCTCTGGGTAGGTCATATTGAATCTCAAATCAAGAGGAAACTTTGCAGTGTGGAGGGTGTGAAGTTCACTCCTTGAATTATGTTATGCACCTACTTCACTAATAAAAATCAAACTGCAAGATACGTACCACAGTTAAGTTAAAAATGGAATATACTTTAATGAAACACACAAACAAGCAATCTTAGCTGAGTATAATGAGAAGCATTAAAAACATTATTTATATATAATCAGTTTATTTCGGCCAAGGGAGTGGTTACAGAGGGTGGTTCTGTTAAGAGCAATAAAAGCAATAAAAGCATTAAACTCATTCCTGTAACCAAATTCCACTTCCCCCTTAACACCATAGTGCAAACTGAGACTGTACTACCTTAAAACTGAAACTAAAAAGCCCACTTAGCAAACCTGAAGACTAGCAATGTTAATTAATTGCACTTTATGATGATGGTTTGCTAACAGATAACTTGTTTGACTATTTACAGACACCTTCCTCCTACTTGCCTAAATTCTTTGGAATCCCTAAACCATATAAAAATAGAGAAAATCCTCCTCACAGGCCAGTGGTTGCAAGCTGGGGGTCCCTGACAGAAGCTGTTGCCATCTACCTGGATTTTGTGTTACAATCTATGGCTGAGAAGAATATTTCACACATAAAAGACTCTAATGATTTTTTAAGGATAATAAAAAGTGTTACAATTGATGATGATAGCATTTTATTAGCATGTTGTTAACAATAGATGTTGAATCTCTGGTTCGATTCTTGGCTGGAGCGCCTTCTGTGTGGAGTCTGCATGTCCTCCCCATGGTTGAGTGACATTTAAAGACATGCAGGTAGGTGCGTGCGTGAATGGGTGTGCCTTCTTTGAAGGTTGGGTGTCGGGATGGCACCTTGGCACCATGAAAATCCACTGCCAATCATGAGCGGACCTTAGTTCCGCTGTGTCAACCCCTAACCGGGAAAAGCCGAAAGACATTAGTTTTAGTTTAGATGTTGAATCATTTCATACTGTACTTCCAAATAATTATTGTATTGAAGCAGTGATGGATTCACACAGGAAAAACAACAATGGCACACCAGCACAACATAAAAGAACAGGTAAACTTTAGATATGGTGCTTAGCTACAATTTTTTATGATTAATGTAAATTACTATAAACAAAAGACTGGTATAGCTATGGAGGCAAGCTATGGCCCCTAGCCTAGCCAACATAGCCCTAGGTAAGTGGGAGTAGGATTATGCTTTTAACAGCAGAGAATACATGCAACATACCACAGTGTAGCTGTGCTTTATTGATGACATCCTTAGTGTGTGGAAAGGAGACAGTGCTAAATTGGAAGATTTTATCAACTATCTGAATCAAACCACCAGCTTCCTGCATTTCACCTCTTCCCCACAGTCTCACCTTGGCATCTGCAGTCTTAGATATGCAGATTACTTAAGACTTGGACCAAGGTAAAATGGACACATCTTCACAGAAAACCTACCAGAGTAAACCTCCTGCTACATAATAAAAGTCTCCATCCCACCAAGGTAAAATATAATGTTATTAAGTCCCAGGGCTACAGGTTGGCTAGGATCACCATGGAAATGGAACCCTTCCTTAAAAACCTAAATGATCTTGACAATGATTTTTTTGGTGAGGGGATATGAAACCAATATGTTAAGAAGCATTATGGAATGTATAACTAAACTAAAAAGTACAACTGCACCAGCACTTAACAGTCCTTATAGGAGGATGTTAAAGAAATGTATGGACAAAAAATCTAAAGACAGTTGTATCTTGACTTTTACTGTAGACTATCACAGCAGCATTAGTATTATTAGAGATAATTGGGCCATAATTACTGAAAGCTTATATTTAACTGACATCCTTGAAGAAGCTCTTTCCTTTGTGTATAGGAAAGCTGGAAACATCAGGGGTTAGGTTGAAAGTAGGCCCAGACTATTGGATACATGCACCAATAAGTGTGGAGCCAAGTGTGTCTTTTGTCAGCACATACAGGAGGGAGACATGTTTTTCTGCCTTATTTAAAGAAACTGATTAAAACCAATGCAGGAGGTGACTGTAACTTAATGCAAGTGATTTACAGGGCAAGCTGCAATAAGTGTGAAGCATTTTATGTGGGAAAATGCTCAACAGACTTAAAAGAAGGATTTCTGGCCATCCTTCCAAAATTAGAGCTAAGTGCAAGAATAATGCACTGGCTCGGCATCTGCAATTTCAAAAAAGACACACTGACTTTAAATTTCAAATTATTGATCACGTGCAACTTTTGAAACTGGAAGAAGACATCCCTAATCTTTTTTAAAAAATGTGAACGACTGTGGCAGCTGAAACTGAGCTCTTTTAGAAAACCGGATCTTACTTATTATTGCTCCATAAAAAGCATACCAGAATTCAGAAAACTCCTCAACTGTTTAAAAGACTGTTAAAAGTCTGATATGGGATTGATTAATGCTGACTTTACATGCTAATATTGTTAAAAACATATATCAAACATTGTAAATATTTGACAATGAAAATAACTGACATTGGTGCTGTTTTCCTGATACTCAGGTGCACTTTTACTCATTCAAACTAAATGCGTCCTTAGATGCCACACGTGAACAGATCCCCAGGGCTTTCATTCTTTATTTTTATTTTTAGCATTTTTCACTTTATTTCCACCATGACAATTATAGCTATGGTTTTCAGCCTACTTAGGTGTTCACTTATACATGTGTTCATTCATATTACGATATTTTTTTATACACAAACCTAATTAAGTATTTTCTGGTATGAAAGCTTTGTTAAAAGTATTTTAGTTTATATATATTAATATTTAGTGTGATAGATGTCCAGTGGTAGATATTTTTTGTTAGTTAATTAGTTAGTAATTTTGTTCGTGAGTTAGTTTCTTAATTAATAAAGTTTGGATTAGTAGGTTAGCCTATATAAAGTCTTAATAAGCTATGCTTATATTATATATTTTAATTTGTCTCTAGTATTTCAGTTTCATTTCTAAGGTAGCACAGTCTCAGTTTAAATTATGGTGTTAAGGGGGAGGGAGACTTGGTTAAAGGAATGAGTTTAATGCTTTTATTGCTCTTAATGGAACCACCCTCTTGTAACTACTCCCTTGCTCCACATAACCTGATTATAAATACATAAGGAATGTTTTTGATGCTTTTCATTATACTTAGCTAGGATTGCTTGCTTGTGTGTTTCAATAAAGGATATTCCCTTTTCAAATCAACTGTGGATTCCCTACTATTTTCTATTTTATTGTTTTGTAGTACTTGTTTTAACAGTTTGATTTTTATTAGTGAACTAGGTGCATAATATAATTCAAGAAGTGAACTTTATACTCTTCACACCGCAAAGTTTCTTCTTGGTTTGTTTATGGCCCAGTATAGGTTGCATACTGGGTTTTCTGAAACTTCGAGGAATACCAGAGATTTTTCTTTTTTCATATTCAACCTTACCTACATGATCTGGCAATAGCTGATTCAGAGCTGAAATAGGGACTTCATTTGACCATCATGTGGCAATAGTTGTTAGGAAATCATTTTATTTAGGACAGTTAGTTGCCAAAGAAACATCATCAAAGTCTAGAAAGGTAATCATTTCCTTATACACAGTTGTGTTCAGACTAGTTATCAAGTACAATGCCTCCTTTGGGAAGTATCTCATTAAATATATCAAGCAATTAAAAAGACCCCAATGATTCCTAACTAAACAGATTGCAGGCCTAAACTCCATGAACTACCAAGAGAAGCTAGAAGCTCTATCCCTTTATTCAGTGTCTACAGACTTTTGAGGGGATAGCTCTCCCTCACTTCCTACCAACACTAGAACCAGGGACATAAATCTTCACCAACCAAAAAAATAAAACATTATGGATTAATAGGGTTATAATCCAGCATTTCCTAAACCTTTGGAATAAACTTCCATTGCATATTATGCAGTGCAACTCATCTTCCTTTAAACATAACCTACATGACTGGCTGGGATAGCCACAAATTTACTCTAGGACTGACTTGTATTGCCCTCTATGCGGCATGAGGGAGGGTACTGACAAGATGAGAATAGTCATACAACTTAGTGGCCATGAAATATCTATTACATCTATGACTTATTTGTATACAATCCTGCATTATCTTAAAAAACGTTTAGCAGATTTGAATTGTACAGCTAATTCCTTTTTACTTTAGAGCATTTGCTGCAAAAAATATAGTTTTTAATTCGGTTTTCTTTTGTGTTTCCAAAGAAAAGTATAAACTTTTTGCCCAGTAAATACATTTTGAATGTCACCTTACTTAATGCCCTTATGGTCCTGTGCTTTGAAGCCCAAAGGTGAAAATATCTTGACCACATATCATGCCTGTCAGTTGATTTATCAGACTTGTTCAGAATTCCTACCACAGGTTTCTAAACAAATATTTTCTCATTTTTGCTTCATCTATCTTCTGCCTAGTTCTCATGCCAGGTATCACAGCATGAGTTCCCTTTAGCTGTACTGACTCTCCCTCATTATCATCACAGCCAAGACAACCTTGCCTCTTAGTGTTTTCTCCATGCTGTCTAATTTTTCTTTCTGTGAACATTCTGAATGCTTATCATATTTCATTCCAATACCAAGCTGATTTTGTACAATTTTACTATGCTGTGGGCTGCATCTATCATTGTTTTCTCAATGGCAGTTCAGAATCTTCCCTCTGATCCTTCTGTTTGATCATTTGTATCAGGACTGTATCATTAATCACCTCTCTGCAACTTCATTAATGATTGTAACTTCACATTCTATCATAATGGCTCTCTCCCCTTCAATCCATTCAGAAAAAAATCCTGATTTTGCACTGTTAATTATATCCAGTCTTATACTCACCTCCCAGGTGAATTTGCTTCAGAAGTTACAGAACACTATGAAAAGAGCACCCTGGCCACATTTCTAATAGTCAGTTTGAATGCCACTTCTCGTTTCTGCTGACCTAGTGGAACTAACCTAGCCAAAAAGTGCAAATAGATAGACAGATAAAATTGAACTCACCATATCAGATGATCTTTGAGGGGAGTCTCTGTAGCAGGTAATTGCATACCTCCCTTTCTGCTGATTCTGTGTGTGTGAAGCTTTTAGCTGCCTGTAACTGCAGAAGATTTAGCTGCAGTGCCATAGGATCCAGTAAAAGAAGGTCCATCACCAATAACAGCATGGCTAATGATGGTAGCCATTTAGTACCGCTTTGCAACTTCCCAAGCTTTTTTCCCTTCTACTATACAAAAAGATATTGCAGAACTATTTCTAGTACTACACTTCATTAGCAGCACTGAGAAATTACCCGTTTTATTTTTTATTTATTATTTATGTTAAAAAAAGATCCTTTTGATTGTAAAAATTGTTGTTTCTTTTGTTCAGAATGGATTTACACATTTTCTGGCTCCCCTTGTTGTTGTTGATTAATACTTTTAGTAGGATTTCCTCAGTTTTGTAACTCTGGACTTTTTTCTTCTGCATTGTACCATTCCAAATCAAGCACTTGTATAACTCTATTCATTTAGTTCTGAGTCAACATTCTTCTTCTGCTTAACATTTACTGTTTAACTAGATATTATGGAGTTATAGAGTTAAGTGGTATCTTCACTTTTATCATACCTATTTAGTGTCTTTCTTTGGTGTTTCATTATGTATCTATTAACAAATTCTCATTTTTTTTTAATCCTAGTAGGGATAATTTCACATTGTTCTCATATCCATAAACCAAGATTTGAAAAAGGCTAGAATAAAATCATGTTGCAGAGCAGGAACCAATTCTGCATCCTTTCTATTGCGGAACTGTACCGCATTCATAATTTATTCATTTGCCAAGCTTGAACAGCAAATGAGTTGCAAAAAAAAATAAGCCATTGAAGGTTTATAGTCTGAAAAAAATTCCTCTTTGTTATATATTTTGGAGTCACCTTTTTAAAGCCAAAACAATTGACATTCACATTGACTTTCCTTGGTCTCTGGAAAACCTAAGCAGAATATATATAAGGCAGGAAAGACCCTCTTAGCCTTCTTCAACAGCATCTGATACAACCTGTAAAGGAAATCTATGTCATTGTGCCTACAATTGTGTTTTGGTTTGTGAGAGCCAAATCACCTCTTTCACTAAATAACTCACAGTCTTTCTTCATTATCCAGTAAAGACGTTTGTCAGATTTTAAACCCTAGACCACCTTATAGGAGACTGCCTATGTTTTTTGGAATATCAATTAAATATATGACTCTTTAAAGTCCTCCATTATATCTGACTGTGATGAGTTTGTAGATACCAGGGTCCGGGATCACAAATGGTCTCTTGTTACTCATTCACCATCTGCTTTTATGGTGGAATAGAGTGGTTCGGCTACATTTTCTTCAGTTCTTAGGTCTTACAGATTATCTTCACTGGCCACTTTTGAGTGCCTGTCTTGAGGGCACTGGCAACACCACTAAGGACATTGAAGTTAAAGCAGAAGGCCTCTTTTGATGCATCAGTGACAATCTTAACATTGTGCACCTTGAGAGTGATGGTCCCACCATTGATTCTGACATTCATGCCAATAGCTTTTGCACCATTACAGCATTACAGACAGCATCAGTGGACTGAGTCAGAGCATTATTGCTATTCACTACCTTGGTGTTGATGACAATGTGCTCACCTCTACAGCTATCAGTGCCAGTGTTCACAGTACAGTCTACTGACAGTGACCACAACAATACTAAGCATGAAAGCTTCCTTACAGTAGACATTTCATCATGCCCTTCCTGGTGGCAATTGCACAATAGTATTTTTCTGAATTCATGGTTATCCCTCATGTCATACAGGCAAACAGAGGATCTAAAGGCTCCCTGCAATGTTCCAACAGAAAATTGGCTGCAAAATATGTTTCTTCATTTTCTTTGACACCCCACCTCTGAAGATTCTGATGAAATCCACAGGTAAGAAAAAGGACATTGACTCCCCTGTGGGGTCACTTACACCAACTATTGATAAGAAGGTTGTGGATTCTCCATAATCCCTCAATGACCCCAAATATGTGGAGGTCTTAGAGTTGATGAGAAAGAGGAGAAGATGATACACTGTCCCTATGTGGTCATCACAGAAAACACTGCAAAAGAATTTTGGGCCACCGTATTGTCCCCTTTGGTTGCCTTTTTACTGGTGGATATGTTTAAGGTACTGGCTACCCATGCTGCCTGGGGAAATCCTGATACAGTGGTTTCAGTTCATATGATTCTAACATTTCCTAGGAAATTCTGTTTTTCAGACTTTAAAACCTGACATGGTTTCATAACAGACATACTGAAAAAGACTGTAGCCACCTACAGTCCTGCAGTCCACTCCTTCAATAAGCAATCTACGGCTATGGACCAATTAAGAAACCAGGCTTATGTATTCTTCTGCTTTCTTATTGAAGATCTTAAACTATTTTATCTTGCATAATTGATTTTCATTGTGATTGTGACTGTGATATAGTGGATGAATTGCTTGGCACAGTTTCCCAATAGCTCTCACAAAGAAAAATGTGCTATTCTCGTCAGGTAACACTCTCTCTGTTCTCATCATTATTGAACTTGATGATAAGAGTAGCTAATAATGCCACAAAAAGGTTTGGTGAGAACTGTGAGATCTGGCAATGTAATGTACTGCATATCTGGCTCAGGCTTACTGATTATACTAAGGGCACCAAAGCAACCTTTACAAATTCCCCCCTTCAGAGCCCTTGCTTCTTCAGCCCTGAATTGCAGCCAAATTTGGAAGCAATAGGAAAAGAGAGAAAAACCCTCTCAGCTGTTGGTGGGAAGTTCTAGCTTTCTTAGTGGCCCTATACAAGGATACAGAGGAAGTCAGATTTGATATGGTTCTGATGTAGACAACTGCAAAAGAAATAAAAGACTAGGAGAAACCCTGATAAGCAGGCTGCAATCCACATTTGGGTGGTCAGCTATAGCAATCTTGAATTTTTTTTCTGACTGTCTCACTCTGGAGACAGTCAGATGACATCTGTCCTTCCAGTTTCCTCTGTGCTTAGCTATCACTGTGGAGAGGTAAATAAGGAAAGTGATATACAGAAGATAGACATTTGCATTCCATACTCATTTTTTTCCTCAGCCATTACCTTTGCCAAACATCCCAACCCATCAAGAAATAGTCGCAAGAAGAGATGTCATCAACCTTCTAATAAAGAGGTTCCTCAAAACTAAAATGGATTATGATATTACTCCAAGTCTTTTTTAGTTTCAAAAACAACATAGGATCTCAGGTCCATTATGGATTTAAGTGGCCTAAACAATTTAACAATTTCATATCCAAAGCAACCTTTCAAGTAGTCATGATGCAATCCATCCTTCCATGGTTATCTGAAAATGACTGGATATTATCTCTGGACCTCTGGGACACCAACCTCTCCATGAAGATAGTAAAGTAGTCCAGGTGGTGTCTTCACTTATGGGTAGAAGCTATTCACTACCAAGTAAAGACTCTTTCATCTGGCCTCACCACAGACCCTACAGCTGTTCACAAATGTATGTGTACCATAGAAGACAGACAGAGGCTGCAGGAGCCAAATTATCAGGATAACTGACTCCTAGCTGACCTTCCTACAAGACCTAGTTTCAGCTTGGAAATCCCATTTCAAAATGTTTTAGTCTTTGTTTGTAACAGTGGACCTTGCAAAGTCAGATTTAGATGATCACTTTTATTGCTGCATTCAGGACACATTAAGACATAAGCCTGTCTTCCACAGACAAAGCTTGGCTTCTACAGCACAAAGCCTGTCTGCTCCTAATCTATCACACAACTTTTTTTACATTTATTTTAGAAACCCAGGCTTCATGGCAGGAGCCAGTTCTGTGGTTCCATTTTCCAACAGATGTGCAACTTTCTTTGTTATATTTATCAGATCTGATATCTGCCCCCCCCCAAAAAAAAAAAACAAATTATGATATCCTGAGCTTTTCAGAAGCATCTCAAATGGTGAATCGATCTGCCTAACCTTATACAAGGCAGAGTAATTCAAATTCTCACTCCACTGGTGGAAGTTAACATGGACACATCTGCTGTAGTTGGGAAAGGCATTACAGAGGGTAAACTATCTAATGACACATAATTATACTGAGGATGAGAGCAGTTCTTCCAACCTTATTAGCATTTCAGATCTCCCTGCATCACAGTGTGACTGTTTTCCACTCTAATAACATAGTAATTCAATTACCAAGAACAAAACTTCCCTCCCTCTGTGATTATACCTTAGGAGGGACTGAGAATAGCCTAAGCCATTCAGTTAGGCAACTATATTCCAGAGGAAGTCAGCTAATTTGTAGACAGGTTTAGGTGTTGTCAACTTATGCTTCACAGTTGGCATCTCAGTCCCTTCCTGGTGCAGACGTTTTTATATCATTGGAACAACAATCCCTGACGTGGCCTCTTTACCATTGTTTCCAAGTTCAGTAGCTTTTAATTCTTAATCCATATACTTAGGTACCACCTCATGAAAGCAGTGGCCTAAAAATGATCCCTGGATACCTTTGTGCTTTTCTGGTTTCCTCTGATGATGAAGTGTATTCATAAAACAAACAAAAATAGTTTTAGCACAAGTTTTGTCTTCACAGGACTCATTTGTCTTCTCATCCATTAGGCAAAAAGCATCCATATCTTCACTCCCTATGTTAAAACTCCTGGGTTCTCCACATCTATTAATGGTTAGTAACCCTTCCTTTCCCTCCAGGATAGTGCAAATAATCACTTCTTCCCTAAAGCTAACACACATAAAACTTACAAAGGTAAGTAGAGATACTTTTCCCTATAGGACAGATCCATTGGACTGGAATCCTTAACTGCTCTAGTCCCTTCTGTTTTGAAACAACTTGCTCACATATTTGACTTTGTTCTCTGTCATTATCTATTGAAGTCTACTTACAGACAATTGAGTTTTCCCATACATAAGACTAGATTTGTCTGCAAAGCTTTCCAGCTTTTCATTTAATTTTCTATTAAAAAAGTCGGATTGAAAGTTTCCAAGGTAACTCTAGCAATATGGCTTTACAGACTGCATTCACATCTGATATAGTAACTGTAATAAACCTCTTCTGTCAGTTCCAAACATTCTGTCTGCTAGAGCAGTTGCTACAGCTCAGGCTTTTTTCCCAGAATACAGGCTTGTGTGATATTTATGCAGCTTCTACTTGATCTTTTTTATACACTTTCACAAGACACTGAAAGCTGGATGTGATGTCCATGTACAGGTCCTCCTTTAGAGCCACTGTGATAAGATATATATTTCCATAAGAAAGATCAGCCTGGAAGATAAGTTTGGGATTCTGTTGTGCTGCTGTGAAGGATGGTCCTCCTCTCGTCAGATTCAAAAGTTAAGTATTTACCATAATGATAGGTCTTGAAGAGGGGATCCCTCTCCACATCATAGCATACTCCTCCACCTTCCTTATCCTCTCTTCTGAACTGGTATAGAGGCTTTTTCCAAGTTCCTGTCCCCTTTATGAGGTATGTTACACATCTGAGAGGAATGGCACTCCAATATACATTGTAACAGCATATACTGGAAGTGAAGAGCTTAATCTTAATCCACCTGACTTTGCAAAATATTCTTGAAATTAAATTACTTTATGGGATAAGCCATAAAGATATGATCCCACAGTTTTGAATGGAGCCATAGACACAATATCTGTGCTAGAGAATAGGTTGTCACTCCTGTAGGAAGAATGGCATGTTTTTATGGTTTTATGGCTTCCAGTAGCTGCACCACATCTGAACAAAGCTCTATCTGTGTGTATTGTAGCACATAGGAGATACACCCTGGTAGCTTCTAGTGATGGGGGGCAGTGCGAGAAACAGAGTCAGATGACCAGATGTATGTGATGTCATTCTGTGCAGAAATAATGTTTTAATATTTGAGGAGACTGAAGTCTCAGGAGCATTCTGTATTCTGTCTTGGATCTGACAACAAGGACAACTCACCCCCACATTATCTTGCCTTGCTCTATTCAGTAAGTAACTTAACCAGTGAAGAGTAATTATCTTTAGATTAGTCAGGAAAATATAGTGAGATTAGAAATAATGTTTTTCTATAACTGTGTGAAAGTTTCCATCGGTGTTATTTGTAATATCTCCTGTGAATTAAACTCTGGTGTCTACTGTAAACAGATATTTAGTATTTTCTTTTTCTGTTATTATTTATTAAATATATTTAAACTTTTTAATGTGGCTGGTCCTTTTAGAAAATATTTATGTTTTAAGGGTATTTGCACATATTTATTTAGTGATTACTCTGGCCACTCCTAAAAGCCTGGCTGTTTGGTCTACATTACCATTTATATTAATATTTTATTTATTTATTTATTTATCATTTGGTTACAGGGAAAGTCCAAGTAGGAATGAATCCAATTTTCAGCAGAGGCCTGGGAAGAAGCACTCCAGATGCAAGTCTTTGTAATGTGGGAGGAAACTGGAGCACCCGGAGGAAACCCACATGAACACATTATATTAATATAATTGAGTACCCTTTAAAAGAGCCTTATAGTAACTGATTGGTGGCAGTGAAGCTGCCTTATAGTCTGGGCAAAGTTGGTAGAGCAGGTAATATGTGCCAGCCTTTCTCAGGTGTGTGTGTGTGTGTGTGTGTGTGTGTGTGTGTGTGTGTGTGTGTGTGTGTGTGTGTGTGTGTGTGTGTGTGTGTGTGTGTGTGAAAATGAAATCTCAGAGAGTGTATGTGTCAGCTACTTGGGGCAGAGACATGAAGCACTGGTTTCACAGTGCCAGTATGGAGCCTTATTGGGGATCTGGAGGGAGACAGAGAGTGTGTGTGCCTTGTGTGCTCTAAAGGGAAATTGTACTTGATGTAGAGAGGTTTGCATCTGGAAATACTAAGTGTATCCATTTGTATTCCAAGTGAACATCCCTCTCCAGTGTCAGGTGGTGAGGATTCAGGCTCCTTGATTACTGGCCCAGTATGGGGATGTCACATATTGGTGGCAGTGGTGGGATCACATATTGGTGAGCACTGGTGTGGATATTGAACTTCTGTAGCCTGTAAGCAGTTGTCATTAAAGGTGGGCATTCTTACCAGCCACACAGTGAACATTCAGAGTTTCATATCACAACAGTTTTTTATTTACTTTTTGTTAATTTAGTTTAGTTTAGACTGGTGAGCAGGGAAAAATCTCAGCAGAGGATTATGGCAAGCTGATAAACAACCAGTTGGCCAACATGTGCAAAGCCAAAGGACTGGTGTATGCCAACCTGATTAAAGAGGAAATTATTTCATCCTTAGTAGCAGCCCAGACCAAAAACCAGGGGGATAACCAGTCTGATGATGGGAATTTGCAGCTCTCAGAAACAGAACAGTTAACCTTTTCCTCAAAGGACGTAAAAATCTGTCTGGTGTTAAAGAGACTTGAACTGGAGGTGGAACATATGGAATTAGAATTAGTAGAGGGACTGAGGCCGACAAAACAGATGGAATTAGAATCAGCAGAGAGACAGCGGCATTTGGAGGCTGAAGAAAATGAGAAGTAATGTGAACATGAGAGGGAGATGCTGACTCTTCACCAGGGTCATGGAGGTAATGGGGAAGAGAATAACTGAACCCCGGAAGCAATAGAGATCAGGAAATTTCTTCCACAATTTATAGAAGGTGATAATTTTAATAGTTTAATTCATATATTTGAAAGGGTATGTAAACAGTACGTTGACATAGGGGTCTGTGTACAGTTCCTAACAGCCTTGCTCCATGGTAAAGCTGTAACTACTGTTTCTAAATTGTCTGATTTTGATTGCTTACATTTTGAAAAAGTCAAATGTTGTTTACTAGAATGTTTTAAGTTAACAGCTGAAACTTACTGAAAAAAGTCTCGCGAGCATGGATGTGAGGCAGGTGAAAGTGTGTGTGATTATATTAGTGAGTTAAGCAGTTATTTTAAAAGGTGGGTGAATCAGTGTCAGGTCACCACTTTTAAAGGGCTGCCAGACCTTTTGGTGAGGGAACAAGCCTTTAACACTTTGCCTGAGGACATGAGAATCTGGTTAGCCGACAGAGAGTGCAACTTTGCAGATGAGCTGGGGAAAAAGGGGGATCTCTACTTAGCAAGCAGGGCATCACTGCACAGGAAAGGGACACCCAATGCTGCACATGGATATAAGGGAACACATGGTGGGCAGCCTAAACCACCCCAACAGGGTCTGCCAGTAGCAGGTGAAGCCTCTAGTTCAGGAACACAGCCAGGATCAAGGGTTAAGTGTTTTAAATGTAACCAGTGGGGCCATGTAGCATATATGTATCCATGGACACAAGGTGGGGAACAAAAAGGTGTGGGAGCCAGCAAGTGGGAATACCAGTATGGCAGTGGTAAGTTGTCTGGAAACAACAGGGGTACCAAACTATCACAAGATGTTATATCCTATCTTAGTGGATGGAAGACAGGCCACTGCTAAAAGAGACACAGCTTCAGACATAACCATTGTGAAGCCTGCAGTGGTTAAAGAGGAACAGTACTTGCTTGGGTAGTCCACTCCAGCTTTAGGAGGGACCCCATTCCATTTGCGTTTGGCCAGGGTTCACCTTGACTGGGAGGGTGGAAAAGGAAGCAAGAAAGTAGGTGTGTTTGAGGATATCCTTGTAGATGTCCTGACAGGGAAATAGTTTGATACTGCAGTACCTTATGTTCATGCAGTTACATGCAGTAAGGCTTGGAGACAGGCACGTGGGTCTGGTAGCTTGAGGAAGACCCAGACAGACTGCATACTTGAAGCCAGGGCTGGTGAAGTGGCTATTTCAGGCAGTGAACCTGAATGTGAGCCACAGCTGCTGGTAGGTACTGATGTTCCCTTGGACACAGTGACTACAAGGGCAGAGGTGAGTTGCAATACCCAAACTGACAGTGAGGCACCACTGTCAGAGGATACCACACTTCCTGTGGAAGGGGAGCTGAGAACAGTCACAAAAGTAGAACTGAGACAGGCTGAGGTATCAGACCCTACACTAAGAGGCTTAAGGAAGGTAGTTAGGGAAGCACCTGATTCTCAAGAAAAAGGGAAGTCTGTATACTGGAACAAAGGGTTACTGTATAGAGAATGGACCCCTGAGGCAGGGCTAGAGGGTGAGTTAATAGAGAAGTTGGTAGTGCCTAGAGCCTACCATCTGGCACTTCTAGCCATAGCCCATGATATTCCTTCTGCAGATCATATGGGCATAAAGTGTACCAAGAGGCATATTATGCAGAACTTTTATGGCCTGGGATTGGAAGGGATGTAAGAGGGTACTGCAGGTCCTGTGAGCAGTGCAAAAAAGTAGGCAAAGCAGGAGACAAGGGGGTGCTTTGCCTGTGATTAAGAAGCCATTTCAGAGGGTAGCTATGGATATTGTGGGGCCACTGAGTACCCCAAGTTCCATAGGGAAGAAGTGCATCCTAGTGATAGTAGATTATGCTACTAAACACCCTGAGGCTGTGACTCTGTCATCCATTGAGACCGAGAAGGTGGCAAATGTTTTGCTAGAGATTTACAGCAGGTAGGTTTCCCAAGAAAAATACAGACTGACAGGGGTGCCAATTTCATGTCAGACCTGTTGGCTTGTCTGTGGAAGAACTGTGGTGTGAAGCACCAGTTTAAGAGAGAGTGGGACACATATTTGCCCCATCTGCTGCTTGCATACAGAGAGGTACCCCAGGAATCCACAGGCTTTTCACCCTTTGTGTTGCTGTATGGGCATAGGGTGAGGGGACCTTTAGATTTGATTAGTGATGAGTGGAAGGGTGAGTGTAAATCCCACAAGGAGTCTGTTGTGGCATATGTCCTAAACCTCAGGACAACACTCAGGAAGCTCATAGGCTTGGCCCAAGAGAACATGGCAGGAGCCCAACAGCAGAAAAAGGCCTGGTATGACAGGCATGCTCAAGCCAGAGAGTATGCTGTGGTGCAGCAGATTATGGTTCTCATCCCTATAAATTCCAAACAAACTGGTAACCACAATGTCCAACACGGACTGTCCGACCAGTCCAAACACAGGAACTCACCCAATGGCAATTAATTCTTTTATTTAACCACAGACAAGTTCACAGACAAGTTTACCTAGGTTTCGTCTTACATACAAGACTTCATCAGAACTAATTTTCATAGTTCCCACTCCCTTTTAAAACCATTCCTGAAGTAATTAACCAATCACATTTTAGGAATATTAAAGAAACATACCCTTCAAATTTTATATATCACAAATATTCTATATCCTATTGGATAACTACACACCTATTTTAAAAAACATTTCTATAAATATACAGTATAATTAAAATTCTAGAATAAAAAACATAAATAATGAATGTGAATAAAAAACATGAATTAAAAACTTAACCCTAAATACATGTTATATATTGGGTTATTATGAAAATTGGCCTAGTAAATTGGGCATAATAAAAAAGTTAACCTAATATATGCCTTAATTTTAATACAGGGGCTATACTAATATTGTCATTGATGCCCGGGAAAGTGGTGGCATCTAACCTTATTTTCCATTTCATTTCGCAAATATCTAAATGGATGTCCAGTATATGCCCTTGGGTATCCTTAATAACTTGTTGAATAATACAAAATTGGAATTCATGATCTGGATATTGTTTAATATGTCTCACCAGTGCATTGGTGTTTTTCATATGTTTAATATCCAACATATGTTCACCGACCCTTTCCCTTAGGGTACGGCAGGACACCGATTACATCTAGCTAAATATACCACATTCCTGCTATAACAGTTAAAGTGGCCCCATAATGTATATAATTTCTTTACCTAACCTAATCTTGTTTTCTGTACAAAAAATATATTTACACTTGTTACACCTGCCGCACTTAAAATTTCCAACTGGCCTACATGAATTGGAAATTTGTAATTGGTTACTACCCTCCAACAGATTTTTAAAAGCTCTATCTTTCTAAATACACTTTTAGGGGGAGCTTTTAATTTACTATGCACATTAGTATCCAGTTTCAAGAGTTCCCAATTTCTACGTATTACTTTAACAATAAATTCCGCATCACAATTATATGTAGTAATAAAATACAAACATTCCCTTCTATCAGTCTTTCCTGTTTTAGCATTGCTAACTAACAATTCTCTATCTTCCATATTATATTTTGAAATAGGCTGATAAATTTCTCCATTTCTTTTGGATGTAATTTCATCCTTGATGGCGTGCACCAAATTCTCAGGATATCCTCTTTTAATAAACATTTATGTCATAAATTCTAATTCCTTTATAAATTCCTGATGGTTGTTAACCATTCTGGCAGCCCTAACCATCTGGCCTTTAACTATAGCCCTTTTCTGCTGGTTAGGGTGCCAGCTTTGGTAATTCAAATAGGAATTTGAAAAGGTAGCTTTCTTATAAATACTAGAGGAGAGAGTCCTCTCATTATTGTTTATTGCTAAATGAACATCTAAATAACTTATTTCTGTGCTATTATATTCATAAGTAAATTTTAAAAAATTTACAGTATTATTAATAAAATCCAAAAATAATTCAAGATCTTTAACGCCACCATCCTAAACAATAAAAATATCATCCAAAAACCGCATGTATTTCTGAATGTATTGACTATACTCACTCCGAAATACATATTCCTGTTCCCAGAAGGACATTACATAGTTAGCATAAACGGGGGCGCAGGCTGCCCCCATTGCTACTCCAGTACTCTGTTTATAATAACTGCCTTCAAAAAATAGAAAATTATTATTTAAAACAGTATCCATGAGTAGTACATATACATTAATTTGATCCTGTTCAAATAACCCAATTTTTGCTAACTAACTTTCCATCCATTTCAGCCCTATGTCATTGGGAATCACTGAATATAAGTTACATACGTCAATAGTAAGAAATATAGTAGAAGAATCAATTCTTATTTCATTTAATTGGGACAGAAAATGCCATGAGTTTCTAGTAATGTACTTAAACTTTTTTAGCCCCCCTTGGAGATGGTAATCCAAATATTTACTTATAAAAAAGGTTTTATTCCTTTTTCCATCCACAATGGGCCTAAATGAAATATTATTCAAACCCTTATGTATTTTGGGGATGCAGAAGATATTACTCACAACCGGATACTCATTTCTCAAATACTCAAAATCCATTTCATTTATCTGGCCTTGATAAAACATATCCTCTATCACTAAATCTATTTTTGAGTAAGCTACATGTATCTCATTTAAAGTGACTTCCTCATAGGCTTCCCCAGATAACATCCCAAACATATAGTCAGAATAATCATTTTTGTCCATTACTACTATTCCATTTCCCTTATCAGGCTTCATGAAATGAATACTTCTATCTGTAGTAAGTTCATTAAGTATTCTTACTTCATCCTGTAAATTGCTATATAAATTGTTTCCTATTCTATTATTATTCATGAAATATTCCCTCATCTCTAATTCACAGGCCTTCTCAAACAACGCCACAGTATTATTTACTACAGGGTTAAACTTACTTGGTTTCTTTAATACACCATCACTTTTTTCCTTTTCTGATGTAAAACACATCTTAATGTTCATTTTCCTAGTCAACAGTTTTAAATCAACAAGCACATCTGTTATTTTACCTTTTCTACCAGGAACATATGTGAAACCTTTTGATAATAATTCGGCATGCTTAACATTTAGCTCCTTATTGGAATAATTATATACCTTAAAATCATCAAACCCATTAGAAACAATTACAGTCTCACTTGGGCCTGAAACATAATTCACTTCTTGCATAATGTCAATGAGCCCAGTAATGTTTAAAATTTCATCCATATTATAAACATTTGCATCAAAATTTTTATCATTGGTTGCCGACCCTCATATAATTTGGAAAAACCATTTCAGTGTCTTCACAACTCATATGAGTTGGATTCCTAACCACATTGTAATCAAGATTTATTTCATAGTCAGTAGCAGTACAATGTCTCCAGTCTGAGTATGTTAATATACTTTTGTCACCCTCTACTGGGGTATCAACACTCTGATATAAACTTACCTGTAGTAGTGGGTTGGACATTTTCTTATCAGGGACCTCGTCAACCCTTTCCTTGTCTGTTTCATCTATTGGACTTTCACTCAATTTAAAATCAAATGCAGGTTGACTATAATTATCCAAGACTTGATCCGCCCCCTTACAATCCAAAACCAAATATCCCAGTTGATCTACCGACAATAGGATTCCATCTGGCCCTTCTATCTCCAGCTTTGTTGGTGACCCTCTTGTTGTTTCCATGGGAACCCCCACTTTTTTGGCCGCGCTCCCTGTTCCATGTGTCTCTCGCTTTCCTCTCTCCTTTGTTGTGGAAAGTTTCCTTCCCGATTGCGCAACCGTTCTGATCATCTCGGACCTTCTTCCAAAGGGTACTCGTCGTGCTGGAAATGCACTTCTCTATGTGGTGATATCACTTCCTTTCCATTCTGGTTGTTATGGTTACCTGCCGATTCTGCGTTATTTCGATTACCTTTGGATAAGGGATACACCCTTTGATTACGATATTCATCAGTGTCCCTTATTATTTTACGTGATTTCCTCTGGAATATTGATTGGCAGTCATTATCAACAGAATTTAAAATATTTTGATAATTAGTTAGGTAGTATTCAAAGTTCAAATCATTCAATATAATATCGTTATCCTGCTCCAGTTCACCCATCAACCGAGCTATGACTACATCATTGTGCTTTATCATAATTCTCATTAGTTCTAATCCAGTTCTGTCAAATAATTAATGTAAAGAAACCGCTTGTAGGGAGTTAATGCTCTGTTGTATGAGCCAAAATAAATACAAAATAAAAACGAAACCACAGAGCAAAGCAATAAAGGGGCTCAAAATGCTCACGCAAAGTCCCATATAACACAAACCAGTAGTCACAGGCAAAAAATGCTCCAACGTTATAAAAGAGTATAGCGCTTTCGCTAAATAGCTTCTTCAGCCCTTTATAAAAACAACCAGCACTTGATCCATTTAAATACCTAAAAAAGGCACCATTCTAATGGAAATCATTTAAAGGTATACATACCCAAACGGCAGAATACCATGATCACATAAAAATAACCAGCTAAAAACAAGATCCTGCTTTAATGTGCACTATACAATAATTATATATGCAGGGGCTACCAACATTAAAACAACTGAGGTATAAATAAACATAATCCTAAATGCATAATAAAAAGCAGGAAACTATGGCTGTCTTAAAATTCTTCAACTATATCTGAGTTTCCTCATTTTTAAGAGTGGACGTAGTGGAACTTTACCATTAAGCCCAGGGGGAGCATCAGCTCGAAACCTGATGATCCAATGTGTCTCCCTTGCTTCTGTATAGTTCTTCACATCACCCCTCCTATGTGTCCTATATATCTGTTCCAAAACCCTAAATTTAAACTGATGATGCGGACCCTGCTCAGAAGTATGCTTGGCAAGTGCATTGTGTAGGTGTACCTTCCTGGTATGGTAAACGTGCTCACGAATCCTGTCCCTTAAGCAGCGATTCGTCTTCCCAACGTAAAACGCTGGACAGGCTGTACAGGTAGCTAAATACACCACATCTTTGGACATGCAATTCCCATTAACACGTATAGTGTATGGACCAAGTAAAGTGGGATGTACAAATACTGGATCTATAAGAATATATGAGCAGAAATTACAACTATTACACGGTGACATATAGTGTTCCTGCATAGAAGATGTATGATGTCTAATCTGTGGATAACAAAGTAAACGTTTAAGATTCCTCTTGTTGCGATAAATAAACTTGGGTCTGTCACCAGTGATCTCCTTGATCTTAGGATCTACTGACAAAACATGCCAATGTTTGACAAAAATATCCTTAATAGGACCAATGTCCTTTGTAAAGGAAACTGGGAAGGCAATTTGTTGGCTTTGCCCAGTCAAATCAGTAGAAATATTACTTGCTGGGGCACTATCGTCATAGCAAGCAACTGCCCTATCAGAAAAATATGGCATGGCTCTAGTCATTCTTAAACTGGTGACATTAGAATAGAACCACCCCTTTCTCATTCACTATCACTTCCAACAATGGTACCACCATCTCCCCAGATACCCACACTAAACTTCTAGGAGTCATTATAGATAATAAGCTCAAATTCGACCAACAGGTCAATAAGACCGTTCAGACCATCAATAAAAAACTCGGTTCAATGTACAGAAACAAAGCATTCTTAACCCCACAGGCTAGAATAGCAATTGCCAGGTCACAACTACTCTCTACTCTTACTTATGCCTCCCCCATTCTCTCAAACCTAAATAAATCAGAACTGAATAAGCTCTCACACAGCTATAACCATATTGCCAGATTCAACAAACTCCACCTACAGAACACATCACTGCCAGAACCTGAAACAACTGTGCTGGCTTGAACTCCCCAACTTAATTACACTAAATCAACTCTTAGTTGCCCACAAAGTTCTTTACCATCCTGAAAATACCCCCTCACTCTCTAATATAATAAAACCATACAACAACCTGGGATCACTAAGATCGGCTGACAAATTAATGGTCCATACTTACAAAGCCAACAATTCTGCAGGCGATTCTCTGTTTGCCAACTCTGTTGCCAAGACCTGGAAATCTCTACCAAATCATATCACCTTGCAATCCTCCTTAAACCTTTTCAAGAAGCATTACACAGTATCTTACAATCAACTGGCTTTGTCCATGCTCCTTCCCTGACTAAGCTGCATCATTATTCACTCTAATTAACCAACTTGTTTTTCTAACACTTGCAGGCCGTTCTCTACAAGCATACTGTGCTGATTGCAACTGTTAATGTAACTGAGATTTTTGTAAACAAATGCAATGATACTATATATTTACTACTGTATAACTTTTTCAATATAAATAATCTGTGTGTTTATTCTTGTAAAAACTGAAGTTATCATGTTGGAGCTTTTCTCCCCGGGCCTCCACTGAAAATGGACATGTATCCAGTTGGACTATCCCGGTAAACAAATGTAAAATAAATAAATAAATAAATAAATTATTCATACCCTCCTCGATGTCCAGTGTACTATAACCCCGTTCTTTGAACCTATCTTTTAGGTCACTGAGATCCAATTTGTAGGTGAACTCACTGGGTGTATATCTAGAGGTACGCATGGATTGTCCACGAACAATGTTCTTGTAGACAAACCCAGGGTGCATGCTGTGACGATGCAGAAAGGTGTTCCTATGGCAGGGCTTACGATATAACCCAGTGTTGATCATACCACATGCTAACTTCTCAACATAGATGTCCAAGAATGAAATCCGGGTGTCAGACCATTCCATAGTGAAATCCAAAAACTCCATAGCTGCATTAACCTCTCCATAGAATTGTGTGAGTTTTGCAGGTGTCCCCTTCCAAATCAGGAAGAGATCATCCACAAAACGCCTATAGAATGGTACATAATCCTGATACATCTGATTATGAAACAAAAATCTGTACTCCCATTCGGCCATGACCAGATTGGCGTAGCTATTGGCACAAGATGTGCCCATAGCTACGCCATCTTTCTGAAGATAAGATTGTCCCTGGAAACAGAATACATTAGAATTCAAAACTGTCTCTAACAAACATAAGGTGAGATCAATCTCTAGACTGGGTACTGTCATTGTTCTCCTCAAATATGTACCAACCATTTCTATGCCTAGGGCATTGGGTATAACTGTAAAAAGTGATTGGACATCCATAGTGACCCAAATGATATCACTAATATTCATATCAGTCTTAACATATTGGTATAGATCCAACAGGAACTGTTTCGTATCTTTAAGAATATGGGTGTTACTTTCTACCATTGGTCTAAGTTTGCTCTCTACATAAATGGAGAGGGGTTCAGTAGACCACCCTCTCCCTGCCACTATCGGTCTCATCGGTGGATGGGTGTGATTCTTATGAATCTTTGGAAGGCCTTGTATCATTGGTAACAGAGGATGTGTAACAAAGAGGAACTCGAAGAGAGCTTGATCTATAACCTCATTCGTTAACAGGTCTTTCAAAAAAGACTGTGTCCTAAGTATAACATCGTCAACTCTATCATCAGTAACAAGCTCATAAAACTTCTCATCTCCCAGCATATGCTTCATATCATGTTGGTATCTATCGGAGTCAAAAATGACGATCCCTCCTCCCTTGTCCGCTGGACGTATGGTAATGTCACCATTATGACGTAACAAATCTAGTGCTCTCCTTTGATTAAAGGTAAGATTATACTTATATTTATGGTGGGAAAAATTATAGTCCTTGAACTTGTATAACTCGTCCTCAACCAACTTACTATAGGCTGCAACTAGAGGATGTATGGGTGGTATAAATGTACTAGGTTTCCTGTAGGGATGAGTAGGTAGGGTATCCATGCCATTAAACTGTACCTTCAATGAGAGGTTTCTAATAAACAACTTAAAGTCCTTCAACGTATCTGCACAACTACTGAATGTAGTAGGTATGAATGTAAGACCCCTTGATAGAACCTGTAGTTCATCTGGGTTCAACACATAACTAGAAAGATTAAACACTAAGTCAGATGTTTCCCCTCCCACATTTTCTTGATATTCCGGTTGGGCTGTGTGTCCGGAGAAAATTTCCTTTTCTGATGCCCTCTGCTGATGGACCGCGTCCTCACCTCTTTGGTAAAGGACCGAATTGGAAAAGGGTGTTTGCTATCAAACAAGTACACTGGGGTAGAAGAAGTGGATGCATTCCCA
The DNA here is from genome assembly GCF_019279795.1 of Protopterus annectens. Classification (NCBI taxonomy): domain Eukaryota; kingdom Metazoa; phylum Chordata; order Ceratodontiformes; family Protopteridae; genus Protopterus; species Protopterus annectens. Next base: position 255,173,005 of record NC_056746.1, on the reverse strand, counting down.
GTGTCAATGTCATTACTGTTAGAATTAAAGGAACCAATCTTAGTTACATTTATAGTTTTCCTCCTAACTACAGGTTCAATTTGAGTAGACCTTATCTCATCCAATACATTGGTATTAACATCAACTCTATCGATGCTAACTGGAGCAACATCACCCACAACTAAGTTATCAGTGACTCCAGTGGACTCACTAGGAATGACATTTTTAACAATGCTTGCTGTAGCCAAAACACTAGTGTCAGATGCAGTCACATTATCAGAGCCAGTCACTTTCCCCATAGGGGTTGAAATGTTATGTCCAGTGTCAGTTTGTGTATGCACACGGCCAGTGGTTACATTATTCCTCGGCCACATAAAAATCTGGCCCATTTTAAAGTCATTGCTGTCCCTTTGTAACTTGGCCCTCTTCTGATTAAGGATACGTCGCTCATACTGCAATACGTTATCTAGCAACAGTTCAAAAGCATTATCAACAGCTGAGGCAGGAAACCTAGCATAAATTGCTACTTGTTGACTCTGTATCTCCTGCCTCAATGCTTCCTCTATAGGTGTAAAAAACCTGTTCATCAACCTCATATAGTTGAGGCTTACCTCAATATTTAGCTGTTGCCACTCAAAAAGCAGTTCAGGGTAAAGGGTTGCTGTAGTCGGCATCTTTAAAACCCTGAGACCTCTTGGGACCAAACGGTGTTGTATGCAGACCTCAAAATGCTGGCGCTGTGTCTGCATACGCTTCATTTTGAAAAGATCGAATTCCAGCTTCTCGACCGCCAAGCGCAAGTCTTCTCTATTGAAAACTACACTGTCTGTTGTATGCATAGAGTTCTCTTCTGCAGAAAACATATCCAGCGGATTGTATTCCGCTCGCAAGCAGTCAACCATGCGAACAGAAACCGGACGTGACATCACCGGTTCCTCCTGACGATCACGTATCGTGTAAGGTAACTCAATCTGTTGCTGTGCCCCCTCGATCATGCCTCCGTCCAAGCCGAGCAAGCCAAAAGATAAATAATGTAAAGAAACCGCTTGTAGGGAGTTAATGCTCTGTTGTATGAGCCAAAATAAATACAAAATAAAAACGAAACCACAGAGCAAAGCAATGAAGGGGCTCAAAATGCTCCCGCAAAGTCCCATATAACACAAACCAGTAGTCACAGGCAAAAAATGCTCCAACGTTGTAAAAGAGTAGAGTAGAACGTTGGAGCATTTTTTGCCTGTGACTACTGGTTTGTGTTATATGGGACTTTGCGTGAGCATTTTGAGCCCCTTCATTGCTTTGCTCTGTGGTTTCGTTTTTATTCTGTCAAATAATTGGTGCACCTCCCGAATCATTTCTTCATTATCAGTTATGCCATTAGGGTATCTCCATGACCACAACCCACGGGGTACTATTTCCAATTCTATATTTCTAATCAGATATCCATTTTCCAACTGTAATTTTTTTCATGGTATATAACTTTTTTTCAAAGTTTTTTAATCGCTCTGCCAAAGTTAAGTTGGTTTTCGAACCCAAACCAGTATTATTTGCTTCATGTTGGAAGTCAAATTTTATATTTTTCCATAACATTTTATCAATATGAGCCTCTTTACTAGAGGTACAAATCATTGTACTTCCATTACTGGTCTGTTTTTTAGCATTCGCCTCCTTATTGTTGACTATCTGGTTACTCTCCATAGGAGTGGGCTGAGTTAAAGGCAAACCCAAGCTACCTAAAATTCGAGGTGAGCCTGTAGATAATGCCTGTTGTTGTTCCACCAACAATTTAATTTGCTCAGTGTGCTCGGATAACTGCTGGTTAATTTTAAGTAAGAGTTCCATAATGTCTGACTTGACCGCTCCAGATTCCATGATACTAACACCAATAAATTCCAAACAAACTGGTAGCCACAATGTCCAACACTGACTGTCCGACCAGTCCAAACACAGGAACTCACCCAATGACAATTAATTATTTTATTTAACCACAGACAAGTTTACCTAGGTTTCGTCTTACATCAATGACAATATTAGTATAGCCCCTTATATTAGGTTAACTTTTTATTATGCCCAATTTACTAGGCCAATTTTCATAATAACCCAATATATAATATGTATTTAGGGTTAAGTTTTTAATTCATGTTTGACATTAATGACAATATTAGTATAGCCCCTTATATTAGGTTAACTTTTTATTATGCCCAATTTACTAGGCCAATTTTCATAATAACCCAATATATAATATGTATTTAGGGTTAAGTTTTTAATTCATGTTTTTTATTCACGTTCATTATTTATGTTTTTTATTCTAGAATTTTAATTATACTGTATATTTATAGAAATGTTTTTTAAAATAGGTGTGTAGTTATCCAATAGGATATAGAATATTTGTGATATATAAAATTTGAAGGGTATGTTTCTTTAATATTCCTAAAATGTGATTGGTTAATTACTTCAGGAATGGTTTTAAAAGGGAGTGGGAACTATGAAAATTAGTTCTGATGAAGTCTGGTATGTAAGACGAAACCTAGGTAAACTTGTCTGTGAACTTGTCTGTGGTTAAATAAAATAATTAATTGTCATTGGGTGAGTTTCTGTGTTTGGACTGGTCGGACAGTCTGTGTTGGACATTATGGTTCTCATTCCTGCCAGACACAAGCAGCAGGAAGATTGGGAAGGACCCTTCAATGTTGTAAGGAAGGTCAGTGATGTTAACTACATGGTAGAACTGCTAGGCAGGAGCATAAATTGAATCATATTGACATGATAAAACCTTACCATTCTAGAAAAGCCCTGGTGCTAATTGTTTGCAGTAGCAGGCAGGAGGAGTCTGAGGGGGATCTATGGCTACAGCAAGTCAGCCAACAAAATGCCAAGTTACTATGTTGGAGCCTAGAGTTGCAGGGATATGATATGACAGTGCAGCACTGTAGTGGGTTCAGCAATGCCAAGACAGATGGAATCTCAAGACAGGGTATGGGATAATGTATTCCCAGATAGGCTCATTCCTCTCAAGTAACATTTCTCAAGGGGCACTTGATAAACTAACTTGAGTCTTCAAAGGGGGCAGAGATGTGACAATAGGAGGTACTGCCAGCCATGCCAAGAGAAATAGGGCAGTGGATTTGCAGCATATGCCAGCTCAGCTAGTTGGAATTTTGTAAATAATTATATGTCATTTGTATATCACACTGATTTGTACAGATGCCTGTGCTAAAATGTATATTTGTGAGGTTTTCTTTTATTACAATGTATCAACAGTGTGTTCTGCTGGAAGGAAAAGAGATGTACATGCAATATTGTAACTCTTTAAATATATACATTGTAATAACATATACTGAAAGTGAAGAGATTAATCTTAATCCACCTGCCTTTGCAAAATATTATTGAATTATGTAAGCCATAAAGATATTATCCCACAGTTTTGAATGGAGCTAGAGACACAATGTCTGTGCTAGAGAATGGGTTGTAGCTCCTTGTAGGAAGAGTGGCATGGTTTTTGACTTCCAGCAGCTGCAGCTCATCTGAGCAAAGCTCTATCTGTGTGTATTGTAGCACATATGTGCTAAACCCTAGTAGCTTCTAGTGATGGGGGATAGTGCAGGAAACAGAGTCAGATGACCAGATGTATGTGATGTCATTCTGTACAGAAATAATGTGTTAATATTAGAGGAGACTGAAGCTCAGGAATATTCTGTATTCTGTCTTGGATCTGACAAGGACCACTCATCCCACATTATCTTGCCTTCTCTGTTCAGTAACTAACTTAAGTAGGGAACAGTCATTTTCTTTATATTAGTCAGGAAAATATAGTGAGATTAGAAATACTGCTTTTCTATAACTTTGTGAAACTTTCCATTGGTGTTATTTTTAATATCTCCTGTGAATGAAACTCTGGTGTTTACTGTAAACAGATATTTAGTATTTTCTTGTTCTATTATTATTTATTAAATATATTTAAACTTTTTAATTTGGCTGGTCTTTTTTAGAAAATATTTAAGTTTTAAGGATATTTGTACATATTTATTTGGTGATTACTCTGGCCACTCCTAAAAGCATGGCTGTTTGGTCTACATTACCATTTGTATTAATATTAATATAATTGGGTACCTTTTAAGAGCCTTATAGTAACTGAATGGTGGCAGTGAAATTACCTTATAGTCTGAGCAAAGTTGGTAGAGCGAGTAATGTGTGCCAGCCTTTCCCAGGTGTGTGTGTGTGTGTGTGTGTGTGTGTGTGTGTGTGTGTGTGTGTGTGTGTGTGTGTGTGTGTGTGTGAAAATTAAATCTTAAAGAGTGTGTGTGTCAGCTACTTGGGACAGGAACATGGAGCACTAGTTTCACAGTGCCAGTGGGGAGCATTATTGGGGACCTTGAAGGAGACAGATAGAGACACCCAAACCCTGGGCGAAGTGTGTGCCCAGTTTTCTCTTAAGGGAAATTATGCTTGATGCAGAGACGTCTGCATCTGGAAATACTGAGTATATCCATTTATATTTCAAGTGAATGTCCCTCTCTAGTGTCAGTTGGGAGGATTCAGGCTCCTTGATTACTGTTCCAGTGTGGGGATGTCACAGCTCTATAAATGTAATTCTGATGTGAAGGATATGAAGGAGCTCATACCATGAGTGCAAAAATTTGTGACTAAAGTTTGTCGCTGATAGGGCACCTCAGAGGAGTTCCCAACTATCTATTCCCTGTACAGGGCTCCCTTGAGATCATTTGATGTGGTGAGTATTCACATAATTGTTATAGTTAAATATTTTCCCTTATTAACTGTTAAACTGAAGCAAATGCCCTGTATCTGTATCTGGCATAGCTTGTGCTCTTATTTTCAATATGAGGAATTGCTAGCTAGTTTTTTTTTCAAGTCTGTGTTCATGATGTTGTGCTACACTGAAGTTTTCTGTCTCCAGAACTTTCTGCTGATGCATACTATCATTTCTCTCTTTCCTCAGCATTTGATACTGGTGAATATTCTCTTCCTCCTGTTTGCCAGTATCCACTTTACTTTTGCTTCTGTCCTGATTCCTGGTATATCTTGAATTTCTGCATTCTGTTTCTATTTGTCCTCCATGTTTAGCTTTGATGTCTCCTTTCCAACCATCATGAGAGTGATCTTCAGGAATCATTCAGCTTCTCCTTATGAAACTTCTTTTTCATAACATAACATCAGTTTTGCTACCTGTCTGTTATAACCAAATTAAATAATTTATTCAAAGTTTCTTACTCTGAACTTGCATTCTGGAATTGATCTCATACCATCACTGCATCCTTAGTTGTGCCAAGTCAGGCATTTAATGACTTACATCATCCACATTACAACACTGTAAACAAGTCATGAAGCTGCTGTTTGGAATCTTATACAGGCTGAGGAACTGCCATCTCCATGGCCCAAAGGTTGGACAACTGAATGTAACTCCATTGACCCAGGTTCAACATGTGGCCTATACACTGTCTCGAGGAGCCAGTCAGAAACTGCAGTGAGCAGCTGAGGTCAGCTAATTCATCATTAGAGAAGGACATTTGCAAAGTCCAATAACAGGAGTACCATGTAAGGGAAGGCACAAAAGTGCAAGACCTACTCACAGGGAATTGGAGGCAGGGTTTACAAGCCCAGTAAGGAGTTTAGAGCTCTCTCCTTGAACACCGCATGGGTACAGAAGTGAGAACTTACCACTTACCTGTTGACAGTCTGTACACAGTTACATCAATCTACTATTAGTAAAAGTTTGGGTTTCTCCAGTGCAGCCCAACAGATGTCTCACTCTACCACATGGCTCCCTTAATGTACAGTGCTCACATCAAAGTGGCTGGAAGACTCTTACAGTGATCTAGTTTGCATTGCCATCTGGGTTTTACTTTATTAACATAGCTAAGACCTGTATTCTCTATTCTTCTTTGTAGATAACATAAATACGTTTAAAGTACAGCTTATGAGTAGTGCTCTCTGTCTCTCAGACATAGTATGCAACAAAACTGAGAATAAATTAAACAGCAGCTAATGTAACCTGATTCCATGAATATCAACTGCCAATGAAATGAGTATGCATGCATAAAACAAAGATGTATCTGAAGGATGCAGGAGTTCCATATTACTGGAACACAAAATATTGCATACATATTTATACTGAGCAATAAACTTTTAATTTTTCCTACTATAAGAAATGTTGCCTACCATAATACTGAATTAACATTCTTGCCTTCATTGTGTTATTCGTAATTTGCCTAGTCCTAGTAGCAAGAAGTTGACAAGCTCTATAACCCAAGAGGTAGCATTGTTTCCTTGTACTATTAAAGTTCACTCTTGCCTGTGACTGTTTTCTTCCTTTAATCCACTGGGAACCGAGCAAATATAACATCTACAAAGACACTGTTTTGGCTGTCTTCTGTTTAACCATTTAACTCTCCCAGCATCCTATCAACTCATTTGTGCCTCCTGTCTATCCTGGGTTTAGCACCTTACATCACCCCATGATAATTCTCCCTTTTCCATGTTGAATACCTTTTAGTAACATCATCTTTGCCTTGGTATTGGAGGCCAAAAACTAGTGACATTACTAATAGTGTGTGATATAGTGATATCAGCCAACTTATTGTGCAGTGGATTGCAAACTGACTCAAGCAAAGAAAGCTGAGGGCCTTCATGACATTAATCAGTCTGGGTTTCAGGTCCACCTGAAATTCTCCAGGGTTTGGTGTTGTGTGCAATACTATTATTATTATTATTATTATTATTATTATTATTATTATTATTTTTACATTTCTGGTGGTTGGGTCTCTAATTATGTGGATGATTGTAAAAATTGAGCTTTAATAACTTCAGAGATTATGAGAATTACTAATCACTCAAATCAGTTAATACTTGGGCTGTACAAATTGGACTTGCTTTCATTTACATTAAATTTAACATCATGCATTTTGATATTCCAACAATCAAAGGGACACTAAATGTATCTGGACTCCCCCTTTAAAAACCTGGCTGGAATAAAAGATCTAGGAATTATTATTATTGGTAACTTAAATTTGCAGACCTTCTAGCTTTTCTGTATATTAAAGCCTTGAGTACATAGGCTAGATTTATAAGACTGAAATAGCTAGGGACCCAGTGATGTACAGTCTTTGCAAGTGCCCCATTATGGAATATAACCGTATGCTTTATATGTACAACTGTAAAGATGTTAGTATGTTAGAATTGCTCCAACAAAAATTTACTTGAAGATTTCCACTTCTTCATCACTTAGATTATTCTGACAACTGTGATAGCTGAATTTATACAGTTTTTATAGACTTTCCAGAGGAGATGTGCTTGGGGTTTACATATCATACAGCTCCCTTCTTCTTATCAAATCCATGATTAAATCTTTGAAAAAGCAATGCCATAATTGGGTTACTAAATTCTATTTTTATCAGTGTTTTAAAAGAACTATAAAGATGAATAAGTTTATAACTCAAACTGTGGAAAACTACAGAACTGTCTGCTTAGAGAAGTAAGGTTAAGTGAAACTTTACAATGGTTTAACAATTGTCTCAACATATGGGACGATGACAGGAAATGCAGTGAAGAATCTATAAATCATATATGCCTTTCATTTTTTTCGCATATTTTCTGAAGAATTCCTCAGCCATTATGAGGCTGGACTGCTTTCACACATAGCTACGCTGACCTGCTTTGTGATAACTAATGTATACCTACCTATGCTTTGATGTGGTTTGATTTGGGGCTTGGCTTGCTAGGCACATCTTTCATTGGGATATCATTGTGCTGTCACCTAAGAAGGCTGAGGTGGCATGGATCACTCACTCCTGTATCTCTTAGTTAATTCTTACCAACCTTGGGCTCACTATTTGTACCCATGTATGTTTCTCATGCATATTTACATTTTTCTCACAGTATCATCTTCAGGAGGAATATCTCACTGTTTCTCATGGACTTATTAGGTAATGATATGCAGGACATTCTTATGTTTATTTACTATTCTTGTGGAAAGGACAAGCCTGTAATTTAACTTGTATCACTGTGTCCTTGAACAAGTAACCTAAATCCCACCTTGTCAAAACTAAACGTTAAAAAGCATTTAAAAGAATATAATTGTTCTTAGCTTTTGTTCCACTCCATTTGAATAATAATGAAAATACATCTTCCCAATCCTTTCAATGTATGAATTTATCTCATGTCACTATGAAATGCACTTACTTGCCTTGCCAAATAACAAAAAATAAATCTGCCTTGCCTATTTAGTTATGACTTTGTCTCATGTTGCTATGAAATATGAGATTCTGGGAAGTGAAAAGAAGGAAGATATGGAAAAGTCATTCATAAATTTAGATGAAAATATCAAAACCTAATACCTTTGCCCATAGCTTGCCATTTTAGAGATTACTAGAAACATTTTATAACAGGCAAAGCTGCAAAATTAAACGGGCAGCAAACATTTAACAAATTATTTTTAATGAATTTACATAACTTCACCATTGTCCATTCTTCCTTCCACTTTGCTCAGGCATTTAAGGCTTTGAACAGCTAATAAGCATTGCCTTTTAGTCCTTCATTTGAGTTTTTCAATTTTCACATGTAAACTGCACATCTCTAAACATGTCACTTAACCGGATGATGCTTTGGGGTGACCCCTGAAAAAGTACTTTTGTCAAGTGAACTTACTTGGTTAAGAAATAAACAAATAAATAAATAGATAAATGCAAACCTTTTCAAAAACATTGCCAAACAGGAGCTAGTTTGCAGTCTGTTATTCTGTTGACACATTGTTGTGACTGTCATCACCTAGCATTGAGGGCTGCTGAGATGTGATGATGAGATGTGATAGCACATAGGACAGGCTTTAAGATTCCAAGCCTCCCACCTGTAGTTCTGGGGTTCTCACAGTAGGTGTATTGTGGTTATCCTGCAAGGTGCACCTCTTTTACAAATGTCTAGATCTGCTGGAAAATCACACTCTAAAAGCTCCACTAAAACCTACATTTATTTTCAATTACTGAAACTGAAAATGTGAGTTGCATACAATATTACACAGACAAAACCTGTAGTCCAGTTACTTTCAGGAGTACAAATAATACTGTGGCTGTGTCAACTTAACACTAGAGTACAGATTTTGCACTTAACAGTTGTAGTAGACTTGACATTAATGCCTCTTTTGTATTTGTTATAAAATCTAGAAAATCAGAAAAAAAATTAGAGAGGGCAGAGGGAAATAAATGCACACACATACACAGGTACTATGTTGCATTGCATGTCTATTTAATTGTATTCCCACCAGGAGAGGATACACAAAGTAAAACATTCTATTCTCTGACTTCCATTAAGCGTGGTCTAATGGCATGAAAAACTGAATCCTTCATAAGTGCAACCTGAATGTACTATACAGAGAGTATAATTTATATATGATCATATCTCTGTAAATGAAAGAAAAGTCTCACAAAGAGATGGTTATATATCCGAGTACTTGGAAATGCAGTTACAGATAAAATTCAAAGTAAAAATAACTTAGCTGTGGTTTTTTGAAATAATACTCTCTGTAACACATATTCAGGAAGAATAACAGAGCTCATTCTTCACATTTTAACGGCATTATGAAATCAAAATACAGTATACAGTGTCCATAAGTATACAGTGTACATAAGAAAAGTCAACTGGAAGCAAACTTGGTCCAAATAAGGAAACATATCCATTTTATCATGATATATCCTAGAATTTTTTCATCAGATTGAACACTGTTTCATTGAAGTTACATCTAACAATCTCAAGTGATTCCATTTTCCTCTGCATTCTCCATTGTTTGCATTAAACAGCTACTTGTAGCTCTTTAGTGACTCTATTTAACCAGCTGCATTCTGCATTGTTTGCACTGGTTACTTCTTACTCTTGTGCAACTGTTTATGACAGCTGATGCCAATGCAGATACAGATGTAGAGGACTCAGTAACCTCAATGCCATAGCACGTGACCTTGCAAATAATGGACAAGGACAGCATAATGAAAGCCCAACTTCACCATATACCAGTACTTTAAATTGTTACTTTTTTCATATTTTTGTAAGAGAAGAACATATGAGTTGTGGCTTATCAAAAATGTTCTGCTAAAAGTGGGAAGATTAAGCATTTGAAATCTTGAATCCTGAAATGCAGTGCAAAATTGTGCTTTCTGATTTTTTGCATTTTCTATGTACTTAGATATTTATTTAGTTTTATACTGTAATATTTATTATATTTATTTTCATCTGTTTTCATTTTCTTCATACTTAAACATATATTTAACAATCCAAATAAAAATCCATGAATATAGCAGCATGGCTTCAGCTAGATAAAACTTTAATGTTGACAAAAAACACACAGAGAAAAAAAATACTAAGTAGGTCAGTAAGTGTTTTCACATGGATCCACCATGCTTCCTCAAACTGTCATGTATGTAATAGTGGATTTTTATTTGGATTTTTATGGACTGACACGAAGAGGCTTTATTCCTGACAGTGACATTTTTTCTCCAATATATTTAACAATGTTATCAATGTAACACATATTTCTTGAGTATGTACTCTTGGGCAGGTCTGAAAAGCAGTCCAAAGGGATCAGTGCATCAATGCTCTATCTCACGTATCACACCTTAAATAACATAAATGAATACTAATACACACAAGCAAAGTAGCTTAAAGTATCATCTCCAGCCCCAGGAATTTTCAAAGGTAAAAGGCAAACCAATTTTGGTGTTTCATTTTCAACCAATCCCACAGGAACAGCCCCATGTAGCTACAAGGACGATAATCATATAGTGCCATCCTTTGCCAAGTACAGGATTAGCTGCATTTAGTTAGCATCAAAATATTTGATATGATTGTTGCCTATGGTATAAACCAGTCTGAATATCACAGAAGTACGGGAGTCAAAAATAACCAGACACTGAATGACAGCCTTAGAGGGGTATAACCTCATGGAGGATACTGGTGTCTCTGACTGTGGTGCTGTGTGCCTTGCTGAAGATCTTAAAGCTTCTGAGAGGATAAGAAATCTAATGTGGGAGGTCCATGATTATAATATTTAGAACTAATGAGAACTTGGTAGACCATATAGAAAGAACCTACTCAAGATCAACAAAGAAAGCACACTGTATGGGTCACAACTTCAGACTGAAATAAGTATATTTAAGAGGAGGTTCAGGAGATACATTTCTTCCTGAAGAGATTAATAAATGTCAGGAATGTGTTATCCGAGTAAGACATCTCATAAAATCAGCACAGTGCTGATGGTCACCAAAAAGTTGCAGGATATGTGCAGTAAGAAGAGATAAATGAGCAGGGGCAAAGTTGGAATGTGAAGAAAGATGGCAGCACGGCAGCTGTAACCTGTCAACTGCAACCACACAGACACAGGTAGGTTTATCAGAAGACATGCTGTGTTAATGTACAATGTAGGATACTACTTACACAAACCCATGATGACTTCCCTGTAGCCTTTTCCAGAATAACACGTTGTTACTATTCCAGCTAAAACAGGAATATCAAATTTTAGATAATCACAGCATAATTTTCCAAACCTGTTCTAAAAGGGGGTATTAGACTATTATATTTACAGTTAATACATTTATTTTTTATTTTTACTTTTATTCTGAGTTTTCTAAGTGGGTAGTTCTACTAGAGTACTTAAATCCCCTTTTCCTGCACAGATCTTGAACCAAAACTAATGTGTAGCAGGGAAACAATGGGATTTGAACCCAGCTCTTTAGCTTCAGTGGAGACAGACATAACAGCTGCACATTTATAACAAAGCAGCATTCTGCATTTTATTTCTTTCAACTAAAATCTTCAACATTTTTAATAATTATTCCTGATGAATAAACATTGCTAAACAGTTCCATCAGTTATCATTTCCAGAACCTGTGATTTAGGACTGACCTTGTGTAACCATCTATGTGGGACTTGTCTTTTTTCATTTTGATTGTATGATTTTTTCCAGGTTCTGAAATTTATATCTATCTATCTATCTATCTCTCTATCTCTCTCTCTATCTTTCTATCTCTCTCTCTATCTGTCTATCTATCTATATATCTATCTCTCAATCTATCTATCTATCTATCTATCTATCTATCTATCCATCTATACATATATGCAGACTTGTACAAATACAGGGAGAGATCGTAGTTAGAAAGATTGACAGATAAATACATAGACAGACAGACTGATATTATTTTTATTTACCCTTGCCTTTGTGGCTTACATTGTGGCAAAAAAAAAAAAAAAAATATATATATATATATATATATATATATATATATATCCACAACAGACCAGATACCAGGTTCACAAATGAACTAAAAAAGAAAATAAAAATTAAAAGAGGAATTCCAGAGAGAATTAATTATGGAAGATAAAACAACTGGCCTAGATAAAGGTGACCATAAGAGCACCAGAATGCATAGAGGAAGATGAGGAATACAAAGTGTAGAAGCAGAGCAGAATGAGAAGGTAGCCTATGAAGAGATTTGTAAAATGTGGTCAGGGGCTTATCCAGGAGGTTATGGCATTGTCAGATTTTTAATTTATTCATGGGGCTGTGTTTTGAACTCAAGTGGTAAACTTTTTACATCCTATCTGAAAGGTAATTTTGCAGACAATATCATTTTAGAACAACTAGACATGCAATAGTTAATAGCACTTACAACTGGAAAGTTGCAACATTGGGGTCAAAGTGTCAAAGTGCAAATGTGGAATTTCCATTGATAAAACTTTGCTTATACTTAAGAAACCCTTAGTTAAGAGTCCACATTTAAAGAGTGAAGATATATCTCTAATTCATGAGTTAGCAGTCCTGCAATTACAAGTGGTAAATGTGTGTCTGGGATGGAGGTCACCTGCAGTGGGAAGTCATCAGGAAGTAGTGAAGCAGTTGGTGGCTGACGGCCTCTTCCCCTCAATGAGAAAACAATGAAGGGAAGCTGACAATTTTATTTCCTTCCGGGTTTAAAACACTATTAGGTTCACTACCTAGCATCTTGACATTGAAAGACTGCAGAACTGTATATCCAAATGACTTAAAAATAATTGAAGCTGATATAAAATAATAGTTTTGCATCCAGAAACAAGAAACTGGTTGCCTGGTCACTTGGCAATGCTTCGAATTGAAGGATGTAAGACTCAAGGAATTATTTGTGGGTTTGGGTGCAGAATGAAAAGTATTCAGAGTGTGGATGAAAAGGGATTTAAATATTTGCTGAAGCTGCACTTAAGGTTTCATTGTGATGAAGTCTGTTTAATTTGGGTACTGGATATTAAAAGGCTTAAAACACTCAAATGGTATCTTTGACAATAGAAAGAACATACTAAGACAAACACATCACATATGAAACAATGACTCATTGTAAACATTACAACTAAAAAAAAACAAAAAACAAAACAGTTGCATTTCTGTATAGGACAAAGCCCCCTTCACCACGTGACAGAGACTACATCCCTGTCACACTCAACACCTAATTATTCTAAGTCACCAGGTCTTGCACCTGTTTGGAATTTGGTCTTAAGTTGCATGATTTCAGAATTAACTAAATCTGCTTCACTTTTTGATTCAGTCTGATTTGATGTTTTTCTTTTTACCTTCACTGGTATGAGATTTTAAGCATCAAGACACTGTTTGGGAATCCCTCAGTATCCTGGTCATCATAGTCAAGGTGGATGGTGGAAAGTACATTCAGTAAGTAGAAAAAGAGGCCTCAATTATTTTATTTTTTTTAAACAATATGGAGTCCACTAAATTGTTTTGTTGGCAATACCAACTGCAATGAGCCCAGTGCATGTGCTGCATGCATTAGTGGCAGAGCTGGATGGCGGCATGCATGCATTCATAGATTATGCATCCATCAGAACTGAATGAGAGACAGAATAAAGGGAAGGTGTATTACATAATATGAATTGGGCAAGTTCAATGACAGGACATTAGCACTCTGCTTTAAATACCATACATTTCTTTGCAAATCATAGGTCCTGCAAAGCCAGTGTTTGTAATAGACTGCAGACGTCTTCTTAAACATCATGTATTATGCATTGTATTAAGCACTGGCTAAGAGGACAACAGTAAATCTCGCCTGCCAAAACAGTTTATTTTTATGTTTGCCTCCTCCTACAAACTGCTGTAATAACATATGATCGCTGCTAGCAACTGTGGTTGATAAAGGAATAATGAAAATACTGTTGCATGTGAGTGAACAGCAATAAATCTAATCATCTAAAATTAATGTTCTAAGCTGTAACTGTTACATGACTCTTTAGTACTTTTGTAGGCAGCCTAATTTTTAACTGTTTACCCCCCACAGTCATACATCCTTCAATTAGAAACATTGCCAAGTGACCAGGCAACCAGTTTCTTGTTTCTGGAAGCAAAACTAATCACTCTGTTTGTGTAGTCATAAAGGATGTTTGCCCCTCCAGTACTATGTATACTAGCAAGCAGCAACAGAATTCATGTGGCATGTTCCAAAGAAGCGCCTGGAATTCAAGATTTCACTACTGCTTTATGTATGCATGGATCAGGTTGATGAGCTTTTTTAACAGATCAAGTTTCTGAAGCAGAGATTGGATCATATCAACACCAACAAAAATTGTAAGTTTCCAGTATATTAGATTTATTAAAATGTTAATTTATTTTAGGCTGCTATAAGGCACTTTATAATCACTAGCAAGAATCTACTGGCACATGGCAGGTGCCTTTTGGGTAAAGCCAGAGGGCTTGGAGAAATGGGTTATCTGCAGGTTTAGGTTCTACTTGCAAAGGACCTATGATAGCACAATATTATTCAAATAGCGCAGCTGGTGCAGCAGCCATTTTATAGTGGCAGAAGATACTCTGGAAATGTTGAGTAGTCTAATGGAATCTGAAATAATGTGCATATGTAACAATTCTTCAATATATGAAGTGTAAGGGTATAGGCTACAGCTTAAGATCCATCCATAAACACTTTTTTCCACATAGGGTTAGGGTGTCACATCAACTGACCATCATCTAGAGCCAATGTTAACACCACTGGGTGACTAGCCCTGTCACGGCTGCTCTTCCATACCAAAAACATACATATTCACTCACATATATAACCAATTTAGAGTGTCCAAACCACCCACTGCAATGTTTTTGGAATGAGAGAGGAAACCAGAGTACCCAGACAAAACCCATACAAACACAGGGAGGACATGCAGACTCTGCACAATAGGCACTCCAGCCAAGAATTAAACTGAAGAACCTCTTGCTGTGAGGTGACAGTGCTAACTGGTGCACCACTATTTTTCCCTGCACCACTCTGCCCTTTAAGATATAGATATATATTATGTATATATTACATTATCTAGCTATGTTATACCCGCGGTAGTGGTGCTGCGGTAGCATTGTCACCTCACAGCAAGATGTTGTCGCGTTCGATTCTCAGCTAGAGCGTCTTCTGTGTGGAGGCATGAGTGAATGGGCGTGCCTTTGTTGAAGGTTGTGCGTCAGGGCTGGTAACTTGGCACATAAAAATCCACTACCAAACATTAGTGGACCGGAGTTCCGCTGTGGTGACCCCTAACCGGGATAAGCCGAAAGACACAACAACAACAACAACATCTAGCTATGTTATATGGGTTGGAGACGGTGGCATTGACAAAAAGGCAGGAGTCAGAGCTGGACATGGCAGAGTTAAATATGTTTAAGATTTGCACTGGGTATGACGAGGATGGACAGGATTAGGAATAAGTATATCAAAGGGTCAGCTCAGGTTGGACGGTTTGGAGACAAAGCCAGAGAGGCGAGATTGCATTGGTTTGGACATGTGCTGAGGAGGGATGCTGGGTATATTTTGAAAAGGATGCTAAGGATGGAGCTGCCAGGTAAGAGGAAGAGAGGAAGGCCTAAGATAAGGTTTATGGATGTGGTGAGAGAGGACATGTAGGTGGTTGGTGTGACAGAGAAAGATGCAGAGGACAGGAAGAAATGGAAACAGATGATCCGCTGTGGTGACCCCGAACAGAAACAGCCGAAAGAAAAAGAAGAAGATTACATTATCTATCTGTAGGATATGCAAATGTAACAAGTTTTTCATACATAAAGGGATGTATTCTGGAGAACATCTTTAAATACAGACACACACACACACACACACACACACACACACACACACACACACACACACACACACACACACACACACACAGACACACACACACACACACACACACACACACACACACACACACACACACACACACACACACACTGCATCATTTAATTTAGCAGAATGCTTTACTGGGAAGTCTAGGTAACATATTTTAATGCTGTTTATTCCTGGTTGAAAGTGATGATGCTACAAGCATGTTTGCTTTTTTCACTTCCCATTATCTATAGGTATGCTTGTGACTGTAAAATGTCGAGAATCAATGTATGCTAGCTGCAGTGTATATGCAATCACTAGCTATTACTGCTGTATTTTTATTTCAAAAGTCAAGTTATGCAGCCTGGTAGGCAGTTTTTCAGACAGTGCATTTTCTAACTGTATGCTGGCAGTATAAGTAGAACTGTTTGGTATATGCAGTATAAAATGTTGCACCATTCAGAGTTAACACACTTGGAATGCCGATATATGTGGACTTTGTAGGGGATGCAGTCCCAGTCACACGGGGTGCTTGTTTCTCTACAAAAATGCAACTGTAGACAGTCAAATTACTAGCCATGTTTTTGTTGAGAATAATGGTTACAACCATTATGTACATCATTTTATTATTATAGATTTTTGCTGTCCAAAAGAAGAACAATGTTGATTAGAAAATGAACCTATAAAACAGCAACCACCAACTGGACACTCAGCATTTGAAAGGAGTGAATTAATGTACAGGGAGAGCAGAGTGAAAAACAAGAGTGCCCGACAATACATCAACAATAAATCCATGAGCTATTCTGTAAACAAAATGAAAATACTACTGTTTTAAGCCCCTAGCCATATCAAATAACCTCCACAAAACACAAAAGAATACAGTGGTACACAAAAAGCACTAAATGTAAGCCCCAGCTGAACAGTTCAAAAAAAGAATATGGTAAACATAAACATTAAAAAAAAAACAGAAATGCTGATGAGCTATGCAAAATTAAGTACTTCAGTTCTGCAAGGCTACAGGAAATAAAACCCATGCATTTTTTCTTGGACTGGTAAGGAGTTTTATTGGGATGTTAAGTTATATATTTTATTGTGTAGCCTATCATCTCTAGACACCGTGCTGCTGTAGCAAAACCTGTACTTTAAATTCACATCGCTCAAAAAATACAAAACTTCGTTTATACTTTATCAATTAACTATGTGAATGTGCGAGTGTGCTGGAGGGACTTCAACAGACACGACTTACCTAATGTCATCAAAATAATTTATACTTAGACAAGCTACCAGGACAACATTATTTATACCTCATAAAAAGTATTTTATGTCAAATGAATAATGCAACAATATATAAACAGAAAACTCATTTTATAAGTGTAATGTCATCCAGACTGGGAGTTGCAGCAAAATAATGGACATTTTAGAGGTGCAGAGATGTTCCACCTGCATAATCAGGCCTCATAACACTCTGGACAGTCTATTATTTCCCTATAATATCCACCATATCAGGCATTGTTGCTTGCATAATTTATTGCAGCACAGCATTGCATGATAAGCCATGCACTAAACAGGTCTTTGACCTTATTAAACAGCTTTATTAGACTGTTCTGGGATATGTATTAAATATAAGTTACATGCTTACCATATCAATAGATCTGGAACAGCAGGTCCGTCCTTTCTAGCACTGGGACTGCAACCACCAGGCATTAGGACCGCTTGACATGTAAAGCTTCCCAGACCAGTTGTTACACCGCCAGGCCTCTCTAGATAATTTATAGGTATAGAAAAGACCTGAGACAAACTATAACAGAGGCTGGGAAGGTGAGTAGGTAAATTAGAGGATCCACAGGTTTGTTATTACAGAAAATACATAACTTTCATAACTGGTAAGATGAAGTCTATCCTGCATACCAGCAGGATGCTGTCACAGGCAAAGCCTCCAAAGTTGTCAGCTTAAGGGAACAAGCCCCCTAATTACAATGGCTCAAAGGAAAATCTAGACACTGCATTCAGCTTGTAGTGTCTTGCATAGGAGTTGAGACTAGACCAGTCAGCTCTTGTACAGACATTACAGAGAGCTACATTTAAAAAAACAAATGGTGAATGTGGTGACTGGTCCAGCTGAATCAGCACTACAGGAAAAGGCTTATTACATATATTACTAGAACGCTGCATAAAGTCTTTTAACTGTCAAGCTACAGTAATATTGAAAATCTTCTGTCCAAGTATTATTTGGAGAAGTATGCAAAAAAATTGTTTATCTTTGCAAACAGTCTTTGCTCTGTTTTTGTTAAATCTTAGGAAAGACAAATGAAGTGGGTGGTACTTCCCTAGTTAGTATAGTGTGGGTAAAATACTAGAAGATGCATTGATAGTTGTGATTAGTCTCAAACTTTTGCTGTAAAGGAGGAATTCATGCAGAGTGTGTCCATGTGTCAATAAAATAACAGTTATGGAGTCTTAACAAATATTGCATGCATTTAAGAAATTCTCCTGGCAAAAGTGACTGCCATGAGAATTTTTTTTTCAAGATGTGTCTCAATCTGGAAAAGCTTTTAGTCCTGAGGGAGGCAAGATCTATCCAACATGAAGCACAAGCCAAATGTGTTAACTAGCTGGACTGAATTGCTTATTTATACATCGTCACAGTATCTCAGCACAAGAAATGACACCAGCACTACCCCCTGCACTCACTTGTTTTGTCATTGTATTAAGCCACAACTGGAGCAGATGAAAATCATTCCCTGGGGAAGAAATCCTGATAGGCTAGGAGGGAGAGAAGGGTCACCCTCATTTCTAGGATGTTGATATGTATTGTGTATTTTAAGAATATCCAGACATCCTGAATCATCTGCCCACTGAAATGCCCCAAATCCCGGATAGTTACATCACTGATGGATGTTGCCAGTGGAATGGGTAACTTAAAGCTCCACCCATCAATGAAAGTGCCTTTTATGTACTTTGAAGATTAGAGCATGGACAGATACATGGCCTGATATCTACCACCACCTCAGTCTTAATGTCCATTGTATCACAATCATGTGGTGTCAGGCTTAAGCATGGATACTGCTATGAGACCTGAAGTCTTGAGACAAAGAATTGCACAGATTTGGTTCAGAATAACAGACCCATTTGAATGCAGGGATCATATCAGCTCCATTGGAGGATATGTTCTGGGATCATTTGTAGCTTTGCAAGGTTGAATGTGATACTAAGAAGGTAGTACAACTTAAACAGAGGCTCCTGTCCTATAGAAACACCATGCTCTACAGAAGCAGTTAGGAGACAGACTTCAAGATATATTTTTTGTCTCCCTACAACCTCTGATGGCTTCCTGTAACTAGAGACATGAATTTAATAAACACATAGAGGACTGTGGTGATATTGACTAGCTGTATCTAGAACTGGATATATTTTCTGGGCATATTTACAATGCTGATGTACAGGTAAGTGTCTTAGAAGTGCAAAGAGCATATCTAGTCTCATGACAGACAAGGAAAGATTGTTCTGTGATCATGCAGAAGGTCTCTTTGGAGGTAAAGGCATTTAGGCTACTAAGCTCCAGTACTGGTCATGTGTTATTTCTGTTTTTTTGGGACTTAAAAAATCTGGAACAAAATCCCTATCATGTCTGGTCAGATAAGACCCTTTCAATGACCCTTCTTTTGAGTAGGTTGAAAACCTTCCTTTATTGCAGAGATTTTTTTTATTAGATGAGACATCAGGTAACAGAAGACATGTTAGGACATGGATTCACGAGCATGCATGCATACAGGTGGGAGGACAGCCCTTGGCTCCCTCCAGTGTGACAGTCAAGCCAGGCCTCAGGACCATTACTCCTCATCCATGGGAAAACTACAGTTCCATGATGTTGACCAAGAACCTTTGGGCTTGAGTTCAAAACAATTCTGAAAGTTGTCTTGGCTACTGGGTTTCCTCCCAGCATGCTGCTGGTTTGTGTGCTGTACTCAAACCATATCTTGTATTGGCTCCTTTGTGTACTAGAAAAGAAGTAATGAGGCAGCAAGACCCATATACCACAGCACTTGCTCTCTTTCTACATGTTTTCCAGATCAGCCTTAACTTCAGGCAAAAAAATAGAGGGACTTTGAAATAAGGTTCCATGATGCCCATCTTCATGTTATTTGCACAATCCTTCAAACGTAACCAAGCATGCGTGTATACAGTGTTGATGGATCTCACAGCGCTGACAAAATGTTATATAGCATTATAAAGAATGCCTATCATAACAATGTCCATGGTGGAAAGTTGAGGACAGGGAGAGGAGTTTGCCTTTCATAAGTCCATCTGAATTTCATCAGATGTGTCATATTTCATATCCACCATGTGAGTTAGATAATTCAATGGTCACCTACTGAACACAGGGAATATGTTCATCTATTTCCCAAGTCTATCAATTGCTCTGGATTCATTTTCTGGGAGATGTCTTCTGGGCTCTGAGAAGGCAATGCCCTTTTAAGGACTTTTGCTGAAGCAAGGATGTCATGCTTGGGTGTCTCTGACCAAGCACCCTATTCCCTTGGGGGGGGGGGTAAGAGTATGCAGTCAACCTTCTTAAGAACAAAGGCAACTATACTGGGAGTATACTGGGAGTATATCAAGATCTTTTAGGATATCCGCAATGGAGGTACACCTTGGATGATTGCAGGGTAACCCTACAGACCTTTTATCTTCTATTTGGGTAAGATACTAGGTCAGTGGGTCATCCCTTCCTTTGTCAAATCAATTCTAGATACTTTTCAAAATTGGGGTCAGTCTGTTGAGGATGTGCTAGAATCTGTATCTTCCTTATTATCTACATATGCCAAGAGAGACATCTGAAGTAAGTCCAGGTGCTTCCTTTAGTACAAGTCCTTCTTGGGCTTCTTCAGTGTAGATCTTCTAAAAAGTCAGAAGAAGTTCTTTTTAGTGTAGATGTCAAGGCTGGGGCTTCAAAAGACGGTATCATTACTGAATTGCTCATTTTAGGTGGGATTTAGGTCTGAGGGCTCAAGAACAGGCTGCTCCACTGAGATACTGGGATAATATTATGGTTGGGCTTCTTCAGTGCAGATCTTCTAAAAAGTCAAAAGAAGCTCTTTGTGATGTAGATATCAAGGCTAGGGCTTCAAGAGACTGACTGTATAATTACTGAATTGCTCATTTTGGGCAGTATTTAGGTTTGAGGACTCAAGAACAGGTTGCTCCACTGAGGCACTGGGATAAAATTATGGCTGGATGTAAGGCAATTATTGTAATCACTACAAGATAATTTGGTGGACTGATGTTGATACTGATGTTGAGGGCTGCAGTGACATTGAAAGAATCAGTAGCAGAAACCTGGGACCATACAGGTTGGGCCTGATGTCAATGCTAAAAAAGGCTAGTGTTTTCCATTTGGACTGAAAGTTTAGCTCCAGTATTGGCATCAATAACAACTTAAGCACTGATAGAAGCAGCATTGCCAACAGTATTTCTCTGGTAATACTTGATGCTGTATTGAATCATGCTATTCTTAGCATTACTAGGGATGAGTACAGCACTTTTGTAATGGCTCCAAAGACTTTGACACTGGAAAAGAAATTCAGGGCATCCTAGAGTAAGGCAAAAAATTACCATCGACTCCCAGTCTCTTACAGGTGGAGCTGAACACAGGACACAAAGCATTTTAACTGATCCCATAACATGTACCTCTGCTAACCTGTCATAATCATAACTATCAACCTCTTTGCTGAGGAAGCAAGGACAAAGGCAAAATAATGGCAGGACAAAGGCTCAGCATTAGGGGACAATGTTTAAATACCAATCTACTTTAGTTAAAAGATAGTTTTTCAATCAACATGTAGTTTTGCATTTTCTGAACAATAAGAAGCATGAAGTTCTGAAGACTGGCATTACTCATTGATAATAATTCACAGTGATTTATCAGAAATTCAGAAATGTTACGATATACAGGGCTGAAATATGAGGCAAAATAAAGGACATTCTGTAAATCCAGGATAGTTGAGATGTATACAAGAAGGGGAAAGTGTCATCTCTGAGCATAAGTGATCTTGAACTCCTTGAGGCAGGGGAATCAAACTTGTCTGACCTACAATCAGACAGTATTAACATTGAAGATTCAAGTAAAGGGATTAATTGTAAAGTTTTAGCTAAAACATTAGATACTTTTAAAATAATTGTTTGGAATTAGTCATTCATGGATTTAGTGACATAGTAGAAACCTAGCAATTTGACTTAGACATTAGTTAGATTTCAGAGTTTAAGTGATTTGCATTTTTTGGGATTGGATGGCAAACCCATGACTGGAAGAGATTTTTCTTACCTAAAAGAAATAGATGAACAGGAGGCAGAGGTCTCTGTAGTGTCTTTAGCTAAGACAGATGCCTTAATTAAATAGACCTTCAAATGCTCCTTTATAGTTTTTAGAACAGGTCTTAAAAACTCCAGGACACTTGTACATGTAGTTTAGGTCACTGAGGCAGTATGACCATTTAGACTGTCTGCCTTTGGGAGGAATCATCCTTTCACAGACATTTCTCTAAAAACAGTGTTCTGTACTTCTACTAGGATGAAAGAGTGCCTAGTCCTAATGCAAGAGTGTTCTGATCAGAAAATATTGCAAAGTCAAATTTATATAAAAGATAAAGCAAAAATTAAGGATTGACAAAAATTTACAAATTCTCAAAAAGCAGCATGAGTCTATTTTCTTCAACTCCACAGCAGTGAAGATCTGGAGAGGTCTGGTACCACTGTGCTACTTGAAATAGGGGAGGGTGCTTGACAGCGTGAGAAGGTTTTATTTGCCAGGTGGTCCTGGTGCCTGCCAGTTTTAATCTTGCTATTACAGATGTTTTGAAACATAATATGATTTGTAATGCTAGATAACTGATAATTTTAATTTGATTTAGTAATAGAATTTGGTCATGTTAGTAGTTTATATAAATGTGAACACTATGCTTGTGTAATGTCAGTCTTTTTGATCATAGATAAAGGGTGTAGTATGTCACTTAAAGCACTTATTCTTCACTTAACTTACAAATATATGGTAAAACAGTAAAGGTAATATATCATAAATTTGCCTGTGATATTTCATATGCAACATTTGGCCCACTGGCAACAGATCTTTCAACTGTCTCTATTTTAGAGGAATATTCCTATTTTCAGGACTTATTTACTCCTGCACAGGATGCCCCTGTTTTTGGATGCATGCCCTATTTTCAAGCTTGAATTACCCCTTCACACAGTTTCCCAAATCCCCCTCATCACATGTGATTTATGAAGTTTTCTAGTACAAATAAAACCACACTACATGATCTACATACTAGTGGCAATAATTTAAAGAAAGAGGACATGCACCAGACATCTCCCTTCTTCCAAGACAAAAATAAATGGTCTTATGTGGTAGAATTTTTCCCTACTGTTCATTAATGTCTACAGATTTTACATGGTCTCTTTGATAATGTGCTTATATTTTTCCATCATTTTTGTCAGTCTTTCATTTTTAAATCTTTTTCTGAGTACAGCCCTACATTCCTACTGGAAGTGGAAAAATATATACACTGCTTAGTGCTCAGATTTTATGCTAATCAGATGTCCAGATTTTTAGCTGGCTGTTCCTGTTTTCCAAGGGCCTTTGTTCCTATTTTCAGTGTCTGCAGGCTGAGCGATATAACGGAATTATTTTCTGTGTAGTAAGGTTCCTGGATAACATAACATTTCTTGAATGGAAAAGCCAGAGGTGATAACCTATATTTCCACCTCCTACAGAATAAGATAATTCCTATATCACAAAAGCCAGATGACTGTGCATTCCAGTTATCCATGTTTTTTTTTTTAAGTAGAGCTTCTCATTGACTTTAATGATCAGTATTAATTTTAAGTTTCTAACAGAAGTTTAAGTAACTTTCAAAGATTTATAAGA
Source organism: Protopterus annectens (assembly GCF_019279795.1). Taxonomy (NCBI): domain Eukaryota; kingdom Metazoa; phylum Chordata; order Ceratodontiformes; family Protopteridae; genus Protopterus; species Protopterus annectens. The sequence continues at coordinate 255,148,993 of NC_056746.1, read as the reverse complement.
ATGGAGTTTTCCATGGATGATTTGAGATTTAATTCTGAAGGTCATTTTATTTGATGTATTTTATTCATTTAGGAAGTGCTATGTTAGGATTTGTTAAATTATTTATTCATTTTTTTTATTTATTACTTGTTTGTGACTGATTGCATAGGATTTCTTCTCAAACACCATGTATTGTGTATTAGCTAAGAAGACAACAGTAAAGCTCACCTGCCAAAATAGCTTATTTATATACATGCCTCTTCCTACAAACTGCTGCAATGAAATGTGATCACTGTTATCAACTGTCATTGATAAAGGAATACAGACACTAGAGTTACATGTTTGTGAACTGAAGGAACTAAGTTGAATGACTCTTTAGTACCTTTGTAGTTAGCCTAATTTTTAACAGTTTACCCATATATGTGTGTAAATGAGAGGGAGGGTAGAGGAATGGTGAGGATGCAGGGAGTAGAGTTGGTAAAGGTGGATGAGTTTAAGTACTTGAGATCAACAGTTCAGAGTAATGGTGAGTGTGGAAGAGAGGTGAAGAAGAGAGTACAGGCAGGGTGAAATGGGTGGAGAAGAGTGTCAGGAGTGATTTGTGACAGACGGGTACCAATAAGAGTGAAAGGGAAGGTCTACAAGAGGGTAGTGAGACCAGCTATGTTATATGGGTTGGAGACGGTAGCATTGACGAAAAGGCAGGAGTCAGAGCTGGATGTGGCAGAGTTAAAGATGTTAAGATTTGCACTGGGTGTGACTAGGATGGACAGGATTAGGAATCAGTATATTAGAGGGTCAGCTCAGGGTGGACTGTTTGGAGACAAAGCAAGAGAGGTGAGATTGCATTGGTTTGGACATGTGCTGAGGAGGGATGCTGGGTATATTGGGAAAAGAATGCTAAGGATGGAGTTGCCAGGTAAGAGGAAAAGAGGAAGGCCTAAGATAAGGTTTATGGATGTGGTGAAAGAGGACATGCAGGCGGTTGGTGTGAAAGAGCATGATGCAGAGGACAGGAAGAAATGGAAACAGATGATCCGCTGTTGCGACCCCTAACAGGAACAGCCGAAAGAAGATGATGATGATGAGGAGTGATAAGCTAGTCATAATAGGTGTGAATTTGTGAATACCCATCCAATTGTCTGTTTTTCAAAGGAAGACAGTAAGTCACATTGCTTAATTTGACTTTCTAATTATGCTTCACATTGTAGCGAATAGGGAATTAAAATGATCTTTCAGTTTATTTACTTATTTTAATTGTATTTAGCTTTTTAAAGTGAAATGATGTGTAGATTTGAGTTCAGGTGTTGCTAGTGTTGGCCAGGATCTTTTAGGGATGTCACTGTCTCTGTTTCATGTGTGCAGTGAATTAAGTTACTTTGGTTAACATCGTAGTCAATGAAAATGCAGTCCATGTTTCACTTTATTTAATTAGCACTTTCTAAGGTAAACAAAATGTTGATTGCTGTCTAGGGGGATGTTTTAGATGGGCTAGACTGTTGTTTGGGATGCTATTGCTTCTGTTTTGTGTATGCAATTTGAAATGTTTTACTGTTGTTTTTAGCAAGTAGGCTAAATATGGTAAATTTAAACAAGTTTAATTAGCTTTTATGATATCTTTGGCCTATAGACACACATTCGCTAATGTTTTCATCCTATATACATTTTTTGATTACACAGAATATGTACCAGATATGTGTTATTCTCAAATTGACACCGATCTAGACCCACTCATTGAAGGTGCTGTTTAAGAAGTACTGCTTGAAAGTAAGTGCAGTGACTGTCCAAGTTATAAGTATGCAAGCATGGAGTTCAGGAAAGAGTACTGTTTCCCCTGTCTTCATATTTATGTGAACCTATCATTAATATATATTAGTAGCAGGGGGTATTTGGAATGCAAAAGGCTTAGGGAAGTTTGCCCCCCCCTGGAAAATGCTCACTTTTTTGTGCTTGTGCTGCTGCTTGTATTGATGCGTGTGGTCAGTCTTTGAGGGAGAATTTCAATGTGTACAGGCACGGCTGGTTGATTAGAGGGAATTTTCATGGGTGTACATCAGTTGGTACATGAAAAAGAAAAGAAAAAAGATAGATATATAGATAGATAGATAGATAGACAGATAGATAGATAGATAGATAGATAGATAGATAGATAGATAGATAGATGGATAGGCAGAAATAGTTGCATGTAGGTGTGTGTATGTGTCTTTTTAGAATGACATGTGTATTAAGCCATGGCACTAGCAATTGAATATTCATTTGTTTATACAATGCTGGTATTGTGTACAAAATAGCACAGCAGCTGGGAAGGGGAATTTGCCCTTTCTGCATTTATATGCAATCTCACAATTTATATATATATATATATATATATATATATATATATATATATATATATATATATATATATCTATATATATATATATATATATATATATATATATATATATATATATATATATATATATATATATATATATATATATATATATATATCTATGTATGTGTGCGTGTGTAGCAGATGGTATGGGAGACACAGCTTCCACACATGAAGGGTGCAGAGGGCATAGCCCCCAGCAAAAAACAATTGTTTTCAGGTGTTTTGTTGTCTGTGATGTAATACCCTGTATTTTTAATTATTTTTTGTTTGTACAGTTTTCATTCAAACGTATGTAACAGAATCATAGCTAGCTAGATAAATGGGTATAGCTATAGATACAAATATATATGCACGTGTATAAACACACACACACACACACACACACACACACACACACACACACACACACACACACACACACACACACACACACACACACACACACACACACACACACACACACACACACACACACACACACACTCACATGAGAGTGAGAGAGAAAGACAGAAAGTTTTATCCTTCTCCCAATAGGAGAGGCTTATCTACTTCTATGGTATAAGAATATCTGCCCACAACATCTTCAATTCTTTCTTGCCTTTTTGAGTTCCAGAAATCTGTACTGAAAACAGAACACAAGGTATCTAGGTTGAATATGCCCCAAGAACTGTAGTCCATCCAGAATAACTTCTAAAGCTACTTCTCCAAATTCTAGGTCAACATGAGAAGGAAGAGTGCCTTGTAACAGTACAGAGATGGAAGGCTCAGGGATAGATAACTGGGTACACACCCCAACCCCTGTATGGCCATATGAAAGAATGTACTGGGATAGAAAGGGAAATATTACTGTAACAGTGGGCATACTCCAAGATCTACAATTATTTTAAGTTCATAACACAAATTTACTATGTGTGTTGTATTGTTTACTGTTGCAGTATCAATGATATTTGGGAAGATTCCAAAACTTATGGACCCGTGGGTGCCTAGCCCTGAGAAGGTGTTGTTTGCAGTGGATTCTGTCATACAAATGGCTGAATAAATAATGTCAATGTTATACAGCTTGGAAGAGTTGCAAACAGAAGACCAAGAGGCCTTGATGCTGACCACTTTCAGGACAGCAGTACTGGTTGCTGTGGTTTTTATAGCGTGGGTCTCACATGACTTAGGATTGTCTTTGCCACAGAAGCAATAATAGAAAAGGATGCAATGAGCTGCTTGTTTCAATAGGTTTTCCAAAATATTTTCCTGAAAAGGGAAGTACCTTAGTGGGTTATGCCTGACCCCTCAGCAAGGTTTCACACTTCCATGGCCAGACTGCACAAGATATAGGAGTGTGTTGCCCAGCTTATTGCTCTCTGTGAGAATATGCATGATCCCTGCCTGCCAAATAGATTTGAATGTTTTGATTTCTAAAACTGTTGCCATCACTTCTTTCACACTGATGTGTTTTTTTTTTATTTGTATTTTTCCCAGTTCCATTGTATCCTCAGTTTCCGAGAATGGACAAACTAACTACATCTGAGGAATCCACTGTGAATTTCTACCTGTTCATCCCTAACATGCATGGGAGCACCAGGTTGAGGACAACATGCTGAATCCACCAGGACAGTTCTTTTGTGATAGAAGCTGGTAAAGGGATGGGGAAATCTAGGGACTGGGCATACTGTCACCATTTGTTTCTTAGGTACCCCTGGAGTTTCCTCCTGTTATGTTTTGCTTGGGGGAGTCAACAAGACTGAGAAAACCATGTACCCCAGTGTTCTGAGGAAGTCCCTTTCAGTAATTAGATTTTGTTGTGCTATGGAGGCAAAATATGAGGTGATGAATAGCACTTTCTATAAGGGGAAGAAACACCTTCTGGTTTGTAGTACCTAAAAGGTCTCCCAGGAACAGGACCTGCCTGGTGAGTAGAAATTGGGATTTTGGAAGGTTTAGAGAGAGTCCTTTTCTTTGAAAACTCATTTGACCGAAACTCAAAACACTGAAAATGTCATATGCCCTTTTCCCCATGGTAGTGCGATCCTGGAGTTAGTATATATACTTAGGGGGGTGTTGGGGGCATAGCCCCCCACATAGTTTATGTAAATATTGTTTTCTCCAGTTATTCATTGTAGTTATAAGTATCCATGTGTAGGGTTTAAAATGTATGAAGTATGTGGGGGGCTACGTCCCCCACACCCCCATTGTGGGGGGTTCTACCCCCCCTAACTATATATACTAACTCCAGGATCACACTACCATGGGGAAAAGGGCATATAGCATTTTCAGTGTTTTGAGTTTCAGTCAAATGAGTTTTCAGTGTTTTGAGCTTTCTATGTTTTGGTTTCAGTCAAATGATTTTCAATCAAATGAGTTTTCTGTCATTTGATAGGGACCTATATATATATATATATATATATATATATATATATATATATATATATATATATATATATATAATATATATGGATTCCATACACTAGACCAAAAGTTCACTACTTTGAAATAGTGTATGGAATGCACACTGCAGTGAAAGTGCACTTAATTGAAAGTGCACTTATGTGAAGTTCAATACAACGAATGGGCGTTGTACTGAACTTCCGTGCAGTACTCACGGACCTTAGGGTTAGGGCATGGGTCACGGTAAGGGGATAGCCCATAGGGCTATCCCCTTACCATGATCCGTGCCCTAACCCTAAGGTCTGTGACGACTGCAGCGCAGTGAAGGACATAGCAATGTCCTCCACTGTGGTGCGATAGTCAGGAACCTTAGGGTTAGGGCATGGGTTAGGGTAAGGGGATAGCTTTACTTACTACCCCCTTACTCTAACCCGTGCCCTAACCCTAATGTCCATGATTATCACACCATAGTGGAGGACATAGCTTGTTTTTTGATGTCCTCCACTGTGCTGCGGTACTTTTGGTGAAGTGCACTTTCACGGAAGTTCACTTTCGTTAAAGTGAACTTTCGCGTAAGTGAGGCTTCCTATTACAAGTTCAAAGTTGTGAACTTTCATTCTTGTAATAGGAATCCATATATATATATATATATATATATATATATATATATATATATATGCATACACATATATGTTTACAATCAAAATTTTGAAACTGCATCGGTAGACTGGCATGTGGTCAACTTGCAGTTTTCAAGTTGGAAGAATGTTGAACCAAAATTGATCGACTACATGGGTAGTGTAGTTCAAGCATTTGGGTTCGACATTGTGCAGGGAGGTCACGGTTCAGTGAAGAACAGGGAATTAGCCCATTTCCTCACTGTAGTTTGATCTCAGAGTTGGTATATTTAATGTGCAGGGGGAGTGGGATGCGCTGCCCCCCCCCACATGGGGGATTTCAGCGGGCATAGCCCCCCTGCAAAATAGTGCAATTAATGTACCAATCACTGTAGGCTGTAATGGTACATTAATGTGCATAACATGGGTGAGTGACATCACCTACTGCTATGTCAAACTCATTGAACCAGGGATTTTCGATATGTCATTTCCAATGTTCTGACTTTTAGACATTTCAGATTTCAAGATTTCACACTGATGTTGTGAGCATTTGAGCAAACCATCTTCCAGATTATGATATTATGATAGTAAACCATATATATATATATATATACCAGCGGAACCCGAGAGTACAGGATTCATTTTGATAGGTAAATTATGCTAAGTTGTTTGGTTAACGTTCAAGGATTTGAAGGTTTGAAAAGTATCATATACATATATATTGTATTAATCAATTATCAGATTAAAATTATTTGAAATGTAGCAGAAGGTAAAATTAGATCGGCAAATTAAAAAGCTTGTGGAAACCTTTTTGGACATGGAGGTAATGACTGACAAATGGAATTTTAGAGAACATGTTGATTAGGTTTGCAGAAGGGCTAACAGAAGGATGGAGAATGTATTAGTGGGATAAATGGATTAAAGACGTATAATCAATTCTTACAATAGTGAAGCTATAAATGTCAAAAATTACATTTCAGTACAAGTGAAAATGAAGATATAATTCATCTACTATCCATATTACTGAATCTTCTGGATACACTAAAGGGAATTGTAAATGTTACTCTCTAATGCAAAGAAAACTAGTTTAAAATTATTGAAATAGATGGAAGAAAATGCATACTGATATGCAGTATTTGATTTGCTCTTCTACAGAGCAATACATGGCACATGGTACTAATAAATTATTTATTATTAATTTATTCAGTTTGTTTAAAGGGAGAATCTGACAATGCAAAAGAGTAATTTCAATGCAGGCCTGGAGAAACATACTGAATTTCAAAATATCAGAAAAAAAATAAAACAATGAAAGCTCATAATATTGAATCACAACAAATCTAATAATTCTATCCAATAAAAAATGCCATGCACCATACACGCTAACTACACAACCAAGATAAAGTATCATCTTTGTAGTGGTACTGTTAGGAAAAGTGATTTTAGTAATATAGTACACAGGGGTATGGTTAGAGTTAGGGTTAGCACAATGAGCAAAGTGGGCCCCTGGCACTAAGCCTAACCCAACACATTATGCTACTAAAAACCCTTTCCCAAACAGTACCACTGCACAAGACAAAAGGAAACAAAACGTGCACAACACAAAGCATGCAAAATGGTAAACCTGTCCCCTCACCTAACTCTTATCCTGACCGTAGCCCACGTACAATCACACACCAACCACTATAACCTTTTCAAACATTCATTTTCCTGCACATGCCTATCTACAAACACTACAAAAATGAACAGTCTTTTGAGCAGTCAGTCAAATGTGTTTTTAATATTTTATGCTTTCTGTGTTTTTCACTCCCTCAAAATATTTTTCAGTCACATGTAGATACCTTATATATATATATATATATATATATATATATATATATATATATATATATATATATATATATATATATAAAACTATATATCTATATTAAAAACTATGAGAAACACCCAGCCCAGCTAGAGTTTTCAATATAATACTTTAAACATCTGGTAGTGGAGGCCTATGGTATACTTGCAAATAACTCCTTAAGAATTTAACAGTGCTTCAGCTACAAGATTTCTGAATATCATGACTTTTTTTGTCTTTAAAGAAAATTCTGGACAATAAAGCTAAAGCCTTCTAGTTATAGACATGCTGTATTTTGCTCTTTTTCTTAGCTTGTGTAAATTACATAGATAAAATTGGAAACACAGAACTTAAAAAACATACTGAATATCTGTAAACATTAGGCTGATTATAAAAATATCCCAAATAACATTCAAATGATAGGGAAAAAGGTCACGCAGACAAACCACTTAATAAAAACTACATGAAAGATCCAGTCAAGCTAAACTCTTCGGTGTAATACCTTAAACCTCCTGTCTTGGGAGCCCCATGGGACATATGCAAATAAACCTTAAGGACATAGTGTGCATTCAGACTTATAAAATATATAACTATATGTATATAACTAAATATATGTCTGTGTGTGTGTCTCTATATATATATAAATTAAAAAAAAAAAAATATATATATATATATATATATATATATATATATATATATATATATATATATATGACAAACCCACCTCCTTAGAAAACAAAAATGGAAAAAAACTAAGGGTAATGCTGCTCAATGCCAGAAGTCTAAATCTCAAGATGCAGGCACTTGATGCACTCCTCAGCATGGAGAACATCGACATCTGTGCAGTAACTGAAACCTGGTTCAAGGCTCCTGGGAGCACCCCAGTGCTACCAGGCTATACCTCGTATTATGCTTTTCGGCCCCAAAACCTGGGCTGAACCACAAAGGGAGGGGGAGTGTCCATATTCATCAAGGACACCCACACCTCCAGGTTAGTAGCAACACATGAAGCATCAGAGACCATACAGGTGCAACTAACCATAGGCAAAACTGCTATACAAATGGTAGCATGTTACAGACCACCCTCCCAATCTCAAGAACCCCACTCAGCCTTCCTGAAGACATTGGAGGATATGAATGTATCACAAAATACCATCATACTGGGAGACTTCAACTACCCAAACATAGATTGGGTACATTATTCTAGCCCTAATACCCTAGCCCAAAGGTTCCTGGAATTCATAAATTCAAATGCACTGGAACAACTAGTCACCTCTCCCACTAGGGAGATAATATACTAGACCTGATCATCACAAACATGGGGACAAAATGCTCCACACCAGAAGTATACCCCTCACTAGTGAGATCTGACCACAAACTAATCACCCTGGATATACATATCCCACCTCCACCCACAGCACAAAAGACCACAGTGAAACACTTCTCAAAAGCAGACTTCACTCTTCTTAAGACTGAGATGGTATCCTTTAAGCCCACTGTGCCAGTGGATACCACATCCCACAATGCTGAATCCTTCACAAATGCTTTCTATGGACATCTCCAAGAATGCATGGATCATGCAATCCCAAATAAATCCAAGTCCCTCTCCACCAAAGGCAAGCGTCCTGTCTGGTGGACCTCAGCCATTAACAAATTGTATAACAAAAGAAGGAAGCTACTGCATGTCAGAGCAAAATCCCATGAAGGGAAGACATCTCTGATCAACATTAGCAGAAAACTACGTTCTGTCATAAAAACATCCAAGGCCAACTTTGAGAGAAAAATCGCTAAGGACACTAAAGATAACCACAAAGCCTTCTTCAGCTATGTTAGAAACCTGGGCAGAAACCCTCAGATATGCTCAGAGTTGGTATACAACAACAAAAAATACACTGAACCCACAGATATTGTCAACATTCTGGCTGACAGGTTCAGTGCAAATTTCTCCCCTCCCTCACCCCCAAAAGAAGAAATACTTATCCCAGCTGAATGTAATCTCCCTGTCATCTCAGATGTCCAAGTGAGAACCGCCATAAACAAAGCTAAAAACACAGCATCAATGGGACCTGATGGGTTGCGTGTTACGTGAACTCCAAGAGGAGCTAAACCCACACATAAAAATGCTATTTAACCTTAGCCTTACTTCGGGATATGTACCTGAACACTGGCGTACAGCAAGAGTTGTCCCACTCCACAAAGGGGGTGCCTCTACAGACCCTGGAAACTACTGCCCCATAAGCTTAACCAGCCTGGTCTGCAAAGCTATGGAAAGAATCATTATGGAACTCATAAACAGAGACATAGGGGACCTACAGACACTTGACCCCACCCAGTTTGGCTTTGTAAAGGGCAGATCCTGCCTTTTGAACCTGGTTGACTTTTTTGAAACAGTCACTAGAGCCATTGATGAGGGCAAAGCAGTCCATACAACATACCTGGACTTGGCTAAGGCCTTCGACACACTACCCCACTCAGGCATCATAGATAAGCTCAACAGCTTAAACGTAAACCCTTATGTCACTAGATGGGTTGCAAACTGGCTAAAGGACAGAACCCATAAAGTTAAAATCGCTGGAGCAATGTCAGACTCAAAGCCAGTCACAAGTGGTGTCCCACAGGGGTCTGTCCTGGGACCCCTCTTGTTTGGCATTTATTTCTCAGATGTTAAAGCAAACATGGGAGGGCTAAGGCTGACAAAGTTCGCAGATGACTGCAAACTAGGCACCATAATCGATACACCAGCGGACACATACATCCTACAAAAAGGCCTCACAGAAACGGACAACTGGTGCCGGAGTCATGGCCTTAAACTATATGCCAAAAAATGTATAGTCATTCCCTTTGGGAAAAACAAAGTACCTACAAATTATCACATAGACAGCAACCCACTGAGTACGGAAAAAGTAATCAGAGACCTAGGGACCCAAGTCGACAGCGACCTCTCATTTGACACCCACGTTGCCAAAGTGGTTAGAAAAACATTCTACCTTGCACACCTCATCATGAAAGGATTCACATCCAGATCCAAGGATGTCATTGTACCCCTATACTCCTCCCTCATCAGACCCATGATTGAGTACAATGCCCCATTTGGTATGTACCTCACCCGGCATTTGCAACAGCTGGAGAGACCACAAAAGTACCTCACCAAGAGGATCAAGGGTCTCCAACATATGTCTTATTCTGCCAGACTAAAGAAACTTCAGCTCTATTCAGTAGCATACCGCCTGCCTGACGTACAAGGCCAAGTCCAATCAGGATCTGATGGACATGCTCCACCTCAAAAAATCCAAATCCATCAGGACCACGAGAGCTAAAGACTTAAACCTCGGCACAAGTATGAATAGGACATGCTGGAGGGATAGATTCATAACCCAGAGGCTTCCCATGCTTTGGAACAAGATCCCAGTTCATATTAGGCAGAGCCCCTCACTGACTCTCTTCAAGAGAAATCTTGATGAGTGGATGGGAGATCGTAAGTTTACCCAGGGGTCACATCTGTGTCACTGTGTCACTACTAGACAGAGGCACAGTATTCTAAATTTATTCTGTACATTTTTTGTACCATTTCATGGGGTGGCAAAAGCCACATCACTATGGCTAGGCTTACAAATGCCCCAGGGCAGATAGCCTAGTACTATACTATGAAACTATGAAACTATATGAGTCCACTTCAGTAGCTCAAACCTTTACAAGTTCGTATATATATATATATATATATATATATATATACACTTTATACAGTGTATATATATATATATATATATATATAAGGTTCCTATAACCAAAGATGCATTCTATCGAATGTGTCTTGTGTGTTTTAAGCAAATTCTTTTCCAGGGAAAGAATTTGCTTGGCCGCTTCCATTACTTTGCCGGTTTTGGCACTGTAGTGCGATCTCGCAGTTGGTATATTTAAGTAGGGGGGTGTAGGGGGCACAGCCCCCCACATCGAGAGGTGTGGGGGTGAAGCCCCCCCACTTTATGTATTCTTTCAATTTTTCTTTTTTTTTTCGAACAGCGGTCTGAGCTTTCGAGATTGTAAGCTTTTGCTTACATGGGGTCGATTATTCATTGTTTGCTTTTTTAAGCATTCGATGATATAGTATAGACACTATATATATATATATATATATATATATATATATATATATATATATATATATATATATATACACACACACATATGGTACTTTATGTTTGTTAGAAAAAACAAAATGTTAAAATGTTGAAACACAAGATGTCGAAAACACAAAATATCGAAGACTTATTTCATGCATGGGGGTATTGTCCACTGCAACCCACCATGTGGGGGGCTATGACTCACACCTTGATAATATTATATACCAACTCTGAGATCACAGAATGGTGGGCAAAGAGCAAATTCCAATTTCAGGATTTTGTGTGTTTGCATTTTCTGTTTAAACATTTTGATTTTCAGTCAAATGGCATGGGACCATATACAAACACACACACACACACACACACACACACACACACACACACACACACACACACACACACACACACACACACACACACACACACACACACACACACACACACAAAACACTTCAAGGTTTCACATTTTCAGAGTAAACGGAGTTCTGAGTTTTGCTGAAAAGTGGGTATTCTCTCTGCCTCTGATCTAATTCAGTCAAAACCCTTCCTCAACAGTGGAGTCTCCAGCTCTGACATCAGATGCCACTTCAGCCACTCTAGACTTTAGATGGAAAGCACAGTCTTCTCCTCTTACCCACAATCTCCTCCTGCCACAAAGTACCTCAGATTGAGTTTGCCCAAACACCAACTAACAGACAAACGACCATCTCCTCAGAGACCATAATTCATAAATTTAGCATGTTAGCTCATACTCTGTTCTGGAGCTTGAGCAATATATGAACAGACCCAGGAAAAGGCAGTACAATCATACCAGAAACCAAGAAATAATAACAACAAAAATAAGGTAAGTGGGAAGGAGGGAGGTTGAAAAAAGATGGAAGCAGACAACACAGATCTATCATTAAAGTAAATAAATAGCTTTTGTATTTGATGTTTTCTCTTCCATCCATTCTTCAATATTTGGGGCAGAGTCAGCTAATAAAACACTTGGGAGGTCTCCTAGAAGGATATTCTGGATGATAGTTGAACCAAAAGCAGCCATATCTTTGGAGTGTATATCCTATTTGAAATGAGCAGAGTGGCTGCAGTTCAAATATCAATAGAAACCCTTGAAAAGAAGGTGGTACAGGTAGCCACAGATCTAGTCCAGTGAGTCTTGATCAGTTTGGATAAGGTCAACCCCTTCTCTATTTTTACATATGAGATGCAGTCAAATAACTATGTAGAGTCATTTAGAAACTTTCTGTCCCAGTTTGTCTGCTGAGAAAGAGACAAAGCTGATGAGACTTTCTAATTTTCTTTGTATAGTGAAGGTAGAAATGACGCTGATGATAGTTATCCAACAAATGCAGCATGTACTCCCCTTTGTTGGCAAAATTAGGAAAGAAAACAGGAAGACTGATGGATTTCGTGAGTTCTCTGTAGCTACTTTTGTAATAAACAGTGGGTTTGTTCACAGGGACAGTCTATCCTTATGAAAGGGCAAGTAAGGAGATTTGCAAGAAAGGGCTTGCAGTTCTGATGCTCTGGATGCTACTTCCACCAAAAACATTTTCCAGGCAAGAAATGGTCCCACTTGGCTGCAGGTTCAAAAGGATGTCGAGTTAAAGCTTGTAAAAGAATGCTGGTGTCCCAAGGAAGAGTAGGACCCATTAGGGGAGGTCAGAGAGGGAAGGTGCCCCTGAGGAAGGCCTTGCATAATTTAAGAGAAGCAATAGAAGACTGATCTTCTTGAATGTGAAAACTAGAAATGGCTGCTAGCTAAACTTAGAGTAGCTGGCCCCATTGTAAAAAAAGAGAAGCCAGAAAACTTAAATGGCTGGAAGAGAAGCCAAAAAAGGAGGCAGATTCCAATGGAAGGCCCAGCTAGAAAACCTTTTCTACTTGGTTTTGTAAATCTTTCTGGTAGATGGTCTTTGGGATGAAGTAAGAATGTGGATTACTTAAAAGCCTAGACTGACTAGCCATCATTGGAAGTGGAGAAATCAAGTGGATAACCTGAGTGCTTGAATGTCTGGGTGAGGCACTCCAGATGGATGAGAGAGAAGATACTGATTGGGAACTAGTACCCAAAGAGGGTCTCTTACATAAGGCTACAGGATGGGAAACCACACCTGTTAAGGCCAGAAAGAAGCAATCAGTGTGACTGTGACCCTCTTCTCCATGGCATTTTGCAGGAATTTTGATTTAAGAGGAGTAGGAGGAAATGTATACAGGAGACTGGAGGCCAAGTATGGGTTAGAGCCTCTTTCGGCGACTCCCCCACTTGGGGAATTTGGGCAAAGTACTTGCTGCAGTTCATGTTGTCAGGGGAGGAAAAGACATCACAGTATGGTTGACCCCAGAGGCAGAAAATCTGCCTGCCACCATTGGACTGAGGGACTACTCATGAGGTAGAAGGACAGACCTGCTCAATTTGTCTGTTAGAACAGTAGATTTCCTCAGGATGTGCATTGCTACTGCAAAGAGGTCAGAAGATATTGCCCATTGCCAAACACTCATCACCTCTCAACTTAGCAGGTAGGACAATGTTCCCCACTGCTTGTTGATGTACCAGATGACTGACATGCTGTCCATCTGATTGGATATCACTCCTACAGGGAAGAAGTCCTGGAAAGCCTGCAATTCTAGAAGGACTGCCATCATCTCTGGTATGGTGATATGAAGGCTGGTCTCGGAATGGGATCATGTGCCTTTCACAAACCATCCCATGTAGTACCCCCCCCCCCAAGTTGTGAGGCATCCATGGTCAGCATGGCCTGGAGAGGAGGAGGGACAAAGTGCCATCTTTGGTAGGCCTATGGCGTCTCAAACCACCAGTATATGTGTATTCAACAGATGTTTGTGAGAAGTACTTTATGCAGTGATGTCTGATGGACAATTGCACTGAAAGTGTCCACTGAAGAACTCTCTTGTGCTATCTGGCTAATGGAACCAGTGTAGTGGAAGAAGCCATAGATCCTAGAAAGTACAGAATCAGTCTTGCTGGTGGCTTCTGGCAGGAAAAAAAACTATTTCCTGTTTGTGGAGGGTGGCCAACCTATTCTCTGGAAGCTTTGCTACTTGGCATTTCATATCCAGGTGAGCTCATATGAACTCTATTGTCTGAACAGGGATAAACTTGGACTTGGCCAAGATCACTGTAATGCCTAGTTGAGTGAAAAGATGGAGCAAGGAGTCCCTGGAATGGATGAGAAGATTCCTGGTGGGGTGGAGATAAGCCAGTCATCCAGATATGAGAACACTCTGAACACTTACAATCTGAGATGAGCTATGACCACTGCCATACATTTGATGAACAACCAGGGAGTGGCTGTGGTGAGACCAAAGGTACGACTCTGAATCAGAAATGACTGGCTCCACCCAGACGCAGAAAAACTTCTAGAGCACCTGTCCACATTTATGTGATAGTATGCATCCTGAAGGTACATTAAGCACATCCAGTCATATTTTCAATAACAGAAGAGTGGACTGTACTCTGTCTGATACATTGATTGAAATGGCTGAGGTCCATAATTGGCCTGAGGTCACCATTCTTTTTTGGCACCAAAACAAATCTTTAATAAGTTTCTGATCCTTGTGGATGACTATATTTTTATTTCTAGAAGTGCTGCTTTTTTTTGGGAGGGTGGAATGTTGGGGGGGGTGGGCTTCCTTGAAAACTCTCTTTATGATCCTCTGCACACGTGTCTGGGTAATGGATGTCCAGGCCTTGGGGTGCAGAGATAGGCACCTCCGGACTGCCTCTAGAGTGTGGCAGTTGGGCAAACATTCAAAAGTGGTGGTAAGGTCTCAAAGAGAATGGACCCCAGAAACCTTGATTTTGTGGCATTCCCTGCTGTAGGGGTGATATCCACTATTAGAATTTACCCATCTGCCTGGGGGGTCAATTCCCAGAAGTGTCATTAGAGAACCCTTGAGAATTTCAGCAGTACAGCTTCTTCCCTCCCTTCTGGTTCCTAAAGAAAGACCTCTGGGGAGTAAAGGGTTTTCTCATCTTGTTCACTTCTGGAGGGCATGTTTTTGACTTTAGACTTGAAGAATTTTGAGCCATCATAAGGGGCATTGACAAAGAATGTCTTAAAGTACTCCACAAAGTTGTTTAAGGACATCCAGGCTTATCTTTTTATGGTTATACTAGTGTCTGTAGCTCTCAAAGTGCCCTAAGTCCCATTTGAAATCAGGCATATTGACACATTTGAAAAGGACTGAAGGGTAGCCAGCTGTGTCCACAGTTTTCTTGTCCTCTGCAGAGCTAGACTCCAAAAGAGGCGAGCTCCTTCATCAACCCCTCAGGAATCATTTCATGTGTGCCAGGTAGTTCAGTTCCCTCACTGTGAAAGCTGCTAATAAGTAAACTCACTTCCCAAATCTGTCCAGTGTCCCAGACTCTCTGTTAGGGAGTGGACAGAATAGCTTTCTTCAGCAAGCTCCTTTTGGTGCTGGTTGTCTCCAACATGTAATCAATGGTCAGACCCTTGATACAATACAGGCAATATTTTGTTGATACTCACAGCAAGAGATTCTCCCGTTTGATTCTCGGCTGGGCTTGGGAGTGCCTTCTGTGTGGAGTCTGCATGTCCTCCCCGCGGATGGGTAGCATTCGAAAGACATGTGTGCATAAATGGGCGTGCCTTCGTTGAAGGTTGGGCATCGATCTGGCACCTCAGCATTTCGTAAAAATCTACTGCCAATCATTAGCGGACCTGAGTTCCACTGTGGTGACCCCTTACTGGGAAAAGCCGAAAGACAAACAACAACAACTAAGAATTTATCTGGCTTGTGTTGAATTGGATCAGCCACATCCTGTTCCTTCCATGCCAGTTTAAAACAAGGTAAACCATCTCATCAGCAGGAAAGATCATCCAAGAAGTAACTGGGCTGCACCCGAAGGCCTCAAGAAAAACTGACTCCTCATGGTACGGTCTTCGGAGGACCACCCACCTTTCTGCCTCTCCGAATGGGACATGCTCAAAGGGGG
This sequence comes from Protopterus annectens, assembly GCF_019279795.1. NCBI lineage: Eukaryota > Metazoa > Chordata > Ceratodontiformes > Protopteridae > Protopterus > Protopterus annectens. The sequence continues at coordinate 255,132,696 of NC_056746.1, read as the reverse complement.
ATCTGAGGGACCCCTCCCACTTATCAAAGTCAATGTCTTTGGTTAATGAGTTCTGAGGGCAGTCAACATGCCTCCTTTTGCATTCATGCTTCCGAGGAACCTCTACAGTGGGATTTTCCAGCGAGGGCTCAGAAGAGGAATGGGAGTCCTGAAGGCAGGCAGTCTCAAGGCTTGATGGGGCTGGCTGACCCAATGGGATTGGATTAGTAGGATCAGGATCCATGGGCACTAGATAAGGAATGGATGGAGCAGAGTGAGAAAGAGAAGTTCACTCACCAGACAAGGTGAATGCTCTCTTGACAGCCTTCAACTGCAAAGCTGAAGTGGAACCTGAAACCAACCCAGACAGAGCCAAAGCTGCCATTCAACGCTGATCCCAGTATCTGACTCAACCATGCTCCAAAACTGATGCAAGTGCTGAGCCAAAAAGTACCAAGGCTCTGTCAGGAAGGGATTGCTCCAAAAACTGTAGAGTTGACCCCACCCCCCAGGATCTGGCAGTACACTTCGGCCATGAGATCCTCTTGGATCCAAGCCATTCAGAGATAGTCAGATCAGAGAAGCTGTTGGAGCAGAAAACAACCATTCTTTGGCTCAAACATGGACAAGCCACTCAGATGCACAGTTCCAAACCTTGAAGACAGATTTGGTAGGACCAATAATGGGATGAGGAGCGGGACCTAAATTAACAGGTCAGACAATGGCCAAAGCAGGAGAAGCCCTAACTGAATTTGGATCCTGAGTTACTTCCTCATCATCCTCTCTACTTCCACTTTGGAAATGCATCAGGTAGACTAAACTGACCAAAATGAACAGGCTGTGACGGTGGGCTGGAAGACCAGTGAAGGGCCCCTCATAAGAAAAAGACTATAGCCTAGGGGGAATGGGATCCAGGGAGAACCTACACTCTGGTGACAGAGGTGTATTGGATCTGAAAACTATTGGCTCTGAAATGGGGGTCAGATCCAAAGAGTTCAGAATTTTCTACAGAGAGAGCCAAAAAATAAAACAGCAGAAGAAAAGGCTTCTCCTTAGGTCTATCTCCCCCTTATGTCTGCCAGAAGACTTCTTGACATTGAGAGAAATTCCAAATGCAGAAGAATGAGTAAGAGAAGAATCTCCTGTAGGGGTAGGGAGAAGTCCCTTCAGAATAAGTTTGTTCCTGTGCTCTGTAATTGCTCTAAGACCAAACGAGGTGCAAATGGAGCACTGTTTATCCAGGTGGCCAGCTCCAAGGCAAGATACACACTTGATGTGCAAGTTTAAATTTGATATCTTGTGGTTGCAGGCTACACATTTTTGAAGCTTGATGGTTTGTCAGCCATCTTACAAGGAAAAACTCCCTGTCAACACAACCACTAAAGAAAGTGACAGAACAAAACACACCACAGAGCTACATATTTATTTCACTACTAAGCATACCTCTGAACCTCTTAGAGCAAGAAATCTGGGCAAAACCATAACAATGGGGAGGGGGCAAAGGCCTCCAAATAGGGACAAATATTAAATATCGCTCTTACAAACTTAGAAAGTTGATAGCACAACAGGTTTTGCATTAGCATGAATTTTTCTGAAGGGTTTGAAATCTGAAACTGAAATGTCTGTCATTCATACCTCTCAACCTGGAAACATCAAAAATCTGGACAAGGCCCATGAAAAATAAGTACAAATCTGTATGCTGATTAACATAAAATTTGCATACACAATTACACAATCCCACCCACTCCAAATTGTATATATTACATTCTGCACAATGGAATGTGCACTAATATTACCTTGAAAACAGATGAATTCTAGACTTAGACTTACAGTAGCTTTACAGTAGCATTTGATTTTCACTAAATACATTAATTCCTGCTCATAATATAATTTCAGGAAGATAAGTACATCTTACACTAGTTTTTCTTATAATTGCTGTTTACTTCTCCTTTATAATAGAATACTGCAATGTAATTTCTTTTTCAATTAGAGATGATAATGCCAAATGTAGTGTGCACAACTGTTCAGCACTGAAACACAGCCATATTAAAAAGCAGCTGCTGGGAGTTACTGCCTGCTTTGGAGTATGACAATGATGAGGAAGTTAGAATGGTTTTGTGATTTTATAGCATTCCGTTATCCTAAATATTTTTTTTTATTCATAAAAATGCTTGTTCTACTCAGTGAACTGTAACAAACAATGATAATAACTGTGATACCTGTTACTTTTGGGTTATTTCATATGGCAACTCTAAAGATTTAGGGCAGCAGTAAATTAGAGTAGAAGACAGGAAAGATGACCTTCACATTGCATAGCTCAGATAACCACCCATACAACAAGACAATGCGTCAGAAATGATAGAAATGCATGTAAAATACAGTGTATTAAGACAAACACGCACAGAAGCACTTGCTGCATACACACACGCACACATACACAGGAGCGCTTGCTGCATACAGACACACACACACACACACACACACACACACACACACACACACACACACACACACACACTTCCCTTACCTAATTCCCAGCAAAGTCCAAAGCCAGCCAGCAGTCAGCTTCTGAAATGGCAGCAGAAGCAAAGTCCCTCTCTTAGCAGTCAGCATCCGAAATGGCAGCAGAAGCAAAGTTCGTCTCTCGGCAGCATATACAAAGCAAGCAGCAAAGTCAGCAGTTTCCATCCGAAAAGGCAGCATAAGCAAAGTCCTTCTCTCAAAGCAAACCCAACATATACAAAGTCCCACTCTCAGCAGCATAAGCAAAGCCAGCATTCTTCTCTCGGCAGTAACGATATACAACAGTTGTAAAGCCAGCATGCTTCTTTTCAAATTTTCAAAGCACTTCCCATTCCCGCCTGCTCGCAGCCAGCTGGAAATGATGATGTGAACTCCTTGAGCTCAATTCTGACTGGCTGGTAGCACTGATGGAGCTGACGTCATCTCACACGTGATGACGTCAGCTCCAACAGCGCAAAAATTAAAGAAATAAAAAAAAACAAAAGCAAAGAAATCGGAAATGAAGGGGTGCCACTCGGGAATCATGGCACCCCTTCATTTGGACCCCAAAACTCGGTAAAAACCGAGTAATTTGGGATGGTTGGGAGGTCTGCTGTAATTACTTTCTGACTTCAGTCCTCAATAATTTGCCAATGATTTATCAGAAAACCCAAATTTTATGAGGAACAGATCAAAAATATGATGCAAAAATTTGGATATTTGTAAAAATCTGGAGAGTGGAGAAGTATACGACTAAGAAATCTAAGAACAAGATAACGTTCCACTACTAGACAAAAACTGCTGACTCCAAAGGTGAGACAGACAGACACAGAGAAAAACAACTCTAACTTGGCAGCTAACAAGTAGCTAACAGTATGCTAAAATGATGAAAACAAGCACTATCTAAAGCCTAACAAGATTTTAAAGGTCAAAACCTCAAAGGTATTCAAACAATTGTCAAAAAATCCGAACTTAGGTAAGGCAAGGCTGAGCAGTAGAGGCTGTGTCTGTACTGAACGAGCAGCAAACAAGATCTGCGGTAACTTTAGTGGCAGGAGGGGATTATGACTAAGGGGAGGATTCTGAGCTTTGGAATCAAAGTTTAGAGTGACCGAATTCAGATCCGAGGTTGTATCCAGAGACCTAACTGTTGAGGAATGGACAGAAGAAACAACATGAGATCATTAGTATACATAGTTACTGGAGACATGGAGACACAGCTTCCCTATCTAGAGGCAAAGCAAAAGCAACCCCCCTCTCCAACATAAAAAGTATTAGTAGACTGTTTTGTGATTGCTAGGAATGTATCTTTATATTTCTTCAATACTTAGAAGTTTAACATTTTTATAAAAACTATTTAGCTTTTTGTACTTTTATTTCTGGCACATAAAGCTTTACCGTTAAAGGGACTGAGCTAATGTCATCATTCCAAATGAATACTACTAGTCCAGGCTGGAGAATAGCATGTGGTCTCTGTTTTTTTAAAGAGAGTCATAATAAACAAAACTCAGAACTCCAGAAAGGAATGCAAAAATGCTTGACTTGACATGTAGGAAGATGCCTACGTGTCTAGAACTGTGCTTCAAGACCTAAAAGAGGGTAAGAGGCACCTTACTGTGGGCCCACTAAGTACTGACAGTTTTATGTATCAGACAGCGAGAGAGAGAGAGAGCACTTTGTTGGCTTACTGTCATGGATGGTGTTGGTAATGAGAGAATGAAAGAATAAATTAAAGGCTTGAACTTCAAGGGGAGGTGACTGGAAAGAGGTTTCAGTGAGTAGTGAGGGAAAATATGGAATCATCTAACAAAGCCTACAAAATTTTTAAAAACTTTAAGACATCACAGAATGACTTCTTGGGTGACCACATGCAAAAACAGGTAGGGTGGCTAGTAAGCATTAATGACCTTACAACAATCCTGTTTCTACAAATTTGTACTGTAGTAGATTGCAGTATAGCATACCATATTGCATTGTAACTCTACATACTCTGCATATTAAAGGAAATATTTAACAGGTGATCATGACTGAACTGTTTAAGTTTGCCAAGGAATAAACTCCTAGAATGACACATCTTTCACAGATATGCAAAAGTACTGGGACATCAGCTGCCAACTCACGGGTAACTTTTTTATAGAATGTTTAGACATGCTGTGAAATAACCTTCTTGATCAAGGTTTGAGTTTCAAATAACCAGGAGAATTCAGACATGCATATGATATAACTTTTTGGGAGGGCAGAAGATGGTCACCTGCTAGACAGAAAGGATCAGAAGCTATTCCCCATTCCATTATATAGGAATATAAATGTCCTTGGTTAGAGAGCTTCAGCCCTGGTTAGCCATCAATGTCTATGTAGGAGAAAAAAGTCTTGCTATTGTACCCTGGAAGATGAAAGTGTCAGACATTTTCAGTCCTAGCAGTATAAAATTAAAAATGTAAGTACAATGAAAACATGGCCTAATATCGTTTACCTACATTACATGATGTTAGTACTGCAGCCATACATAACTAGGAAACTAAATATGACACACTGGCTAATGTTTTATGGTTAACTGCAATGCTTTGAGGCTAAAAATTACTAAAAATTAACACTATTAACCTGTATTGTTGAACTGTGGAACATGGAGGACGGAGGAAAATTATACAAATGAAACAAAATGTGCACAGGCTATCTGTGTACAACCAGGTCAGCATGTGTGACTGTATAGGCTGTGTCTATTAGTATTCAGATCTATAATGAACCTAAAACTTGTATTCTGGGACTGAAGAATGTTTTTAAAATGTCTTCAAGTAAATTGTGTTTCAAACTGCTGTGCTAAAGCTTTACCAGTCACTGGTATGTGCACTCAGAATGCTATTGTTTGTAGCGTTTCTACAAGTAAGGATAAGTTACTGAAAGGTTGCTATTTATATATGTTATTGCCTGTACCCACAACACTAATCATCTTAAATGCTGATAGTCAGGTAACCACCATATCCTGACAGTTTAGTTCGGAACAATCTGTTCTGGAACTGGACAGGTACAGAAGTAAACTAAAACTCTTGTTTTACATACTACTATCTTCTATTTACTTGGAAAAGGCAGTGACCACAAAGGCTCAACCCATATCAACTTGATTGTCATATGAGCGATAGAAACTGATGCATAACAGTCAGAACATGCAGTAAACAGGGAAATGGGTATTCATGAATAGAGCCCAATATATTAAAACTTCAGTAGCTTTTCATTGATAACTGGCAAGTAATTGTAATAGAAACTATTCAGGAACAATCATATACAGCCCATTAAAAACAAACAACAAACTAAAAACAAAACAAATGACACAAAAGACCAAATAAAATTAGGCAACTATAAACAAACAGCAGTAATGTCTCTAAATAATTCTAAGTAGAAACACAAAGAATATTTTCCACAGTACAAAAACATTGTTAACAAGTCAGTATAAAAACACTGCAACAAGTCCATTGTTAGCTCCTTTTTTTCTGCATAGCCATACTTGCCTCTCATCTCCTGAAGTTACTGAAGGAAAAAATGGAAGTTCTTGGAGTTACTGTCAGGGAAGAATAATGACACACATGTTGCATTCCTTGTGTATATTAAAGTATTTGATGCACTCAGCAATTCCTGACAAAACACACCAATAAATTTTGATAAAGTGTCATTTCTGTCCATTCCAAAAGAAAAGGCGAAATGCCAGAGAAAATTAGGATGGATCAAATGTATTGCTTTATTTATAATGGTAAAAGTTTATGTCCCTTCAGCTTTGCTCTCTTATTTTCTTTTCCAGTCCCCTCTTCTTTGCAGTTGGGGTCTTTGGTGATAAGACAGAATTCAGCCTTCCTAAAGTCCACTCTGATTGAACATGCCATTAGAAAGGAAGTGTGTGTGAAGTGCAAGTCCACTTGAAAAGGGAGACTGGGATGTTCATACAGTAGTGGCAGGTCCATATTGGAGTAACACAGGTGTGAATTCTTTTATTCGAACACACAAACGTCCTTTAGTCCATGGGTTCTGAAGGGTGTATGGATGGAAGTCATCTGAAAGCCACCGTTCATGGTTGTCACTAACAAAGACCAGTCCAAATTGATCTAACTGGTTCTCCTCATAAACATAAGCTTCCAAGTCTCCCAGCACACTCCTAGAGACCTCGTTCATCTCGCCCACCACAAGACGAATGATTGCCCGTGCAGTTGTGTTGTTAGTAATATGGAGCTGAAAATAAAGAATATGTTTAACAAATTTAAAGTACGTGCAGTGTTTTGTTAAACATTGTAGAGATGCTCTGCAGATATGAATAACCTGAAAATGGAATATTGTACAAGTTTTAAGTCCCAGAATTCTGACACTGAAACAATGAAGAGTATTGCAAATAATTTTTGATGGCTGTTCTCCACAAACGTCTGAACACACTATAATATTATTTTTACCTTGAGTTACTGTAAGTCAGGTGTAAGAATAGTTACCCAAAAACTGTAAACATCCTGTGCTGAGAGTCTATACTTTGAATTTCTGAGATGATTTTAAGAACAATGAAAGAGGAACATATACTGAGAATAAATAAGAATAAATAATTATTATAGTCTATGATGTTGAATGTAATTAACAAACAAATTATTTCTCTAATCCATAATAGGTCAGAAGGTTGCATTTTGGAGTAACCCGTAGCTCCCACTCTCAGTTAGCAGAATGGTATGTTTAATTTACCATACCAAGTTTAGACACTTACATGGGAACTAGACAGCATGAAGGTAAATTAATGAGGTTCAAGCTTCTTAATGGTGAAAGGTCTTAAGCCTGATGATTACTATGAATCTGTTTTTGTACAGTTACTGGGCATCCCACTGTTCCTCCATATGGCTATAACACATAGCCAACATGAGCAGGTAAACTAAAATAATAACATAAGTTGACCTGAACCATATATCTGTCTCTGTCTATACCTATCTATCTGTCTATCTCTCTCTCTATCTCTGTATATATATATATATATATATATATATATATATATATATATATATATATATATATATATATATATATATATACACACATACAGACTACATAACAGTTTATAGTAGCACAATTAAACAGCCACATGCCTATGTAATACATCCCAACAGAGATACATTACAGCACCAAAGGCATCTAATGGTGAACAAATTAATGACTGGTCATTGTCAGAGGGTGGAATACTACTAGTAGAAACAGTCACTTAGCAAATGAGCCACTAAGAGACTTTGTAATATACTAATAGGGTATGGCTGATCTGGTACATGAACTTAATGGAAAAGGATAACTCCAAGAAATGCTGGACCTCAATAAAAAGCAATATTTTCAGACACGAGCTAAAATGTATGAAACCATTTATCAAGAGTACTAAATCTACAGTCCAAAACCATTCACTTCACAAACAGTGGCAGTATACACATAATTTTAAAATAGAACCTTTTCTGATGGCTAATTTATACAAATGCTATGGTACAGCCAGTCATGCATCCACAAAAACCTACCAGTAACCAGATCCATTGACCTAAACAGATAAAGCCCTGGCTACCCATGGATTTGGGCTCCTTTTTTATGCTGGGAACATAGAGGAATGATGTGGTGAAGCAGCTTGGTTTCCTATTCTAAAAAAATCTGAAAATACAGGAGAACAGCAAATGCTGATCATTATTGTTTTCCTTTGTTTACATGGGGCAAGACTCCCCACTGTGGGACGTTAGTCTCCTACATCTACTGATCTTACATATACCAACACTGAGACTGCCATGCCTCAAAGAAAAGGGAGTAATCTGAGAAACAGCAGTCTCAGAATTGTTAAGTATAAGTCTGCGTTTTCACTCATTCACTCTTGGTATTCTAAGACTCTTACTAATGAGTTTGGAATATCAAATGATTACCGGCCATCTCATCTTTCTTTGATGGTACACAACAAGGGCATGTGCTTGAGCATATTCTTCATCATAAAATTCTGAGTGGAGACAAGAAATCATGTGGAAGTGCTGGAGGAATACATATTGCAGGTGAATACATCCCAAGTGCCTATTTCATGCTAACTCTTAAGAACTTTGGGCATACATAAAGGATAATGGAGCTTAATTACAAATCTCTAGTCCCTAGCAGAATAAAGGTGACCACTTATGGCATACCAGACTTTCACACCAGCTGAATGAATAGGCCATAGGGCTCTCAGCTAGACTTGATGGTTACTGGGATAATGATCCTGCTCCCTGCCCACCAAAAAAAAAAAAACACGATGCTTTTTTTATGACAGGTAGCTCAGCATTTGCAATACACTTCCAGTATAACTTGATGAGCTATTAGTTAGCTGCAACCTCACATAAAGTTTATTTATTTGCCTAGAAACCAAGTCTTAGAAATTAGGCTATATTAATATGGTGCCTTCAGTCTCATGCCCCAGTCAAAACCCACATAAAAGCTCTTTACATTAACAGAAGTTATGCCACGATATTTACTTATTTTATGCTACATTTTCCCTTTGCACCAAAGCATCAAACCAGTACAGTGCCAGCCATTCTCCTTTATGGGACAAGAACAAGCCTGCAGTATGCCATCAACCAGGCAATCATAGGATGATTTTCTGTTTAGCTTGTAGACTCTCCTGCACATGACCTCCAAAGGTCCCATGGGTTAGGCATGCAATGGGATAGTGTAAGGACTACTAATGTCTTTTGGCTTTTCCCAGTTAGAGGTCGCCACAATGGAACTCAGGTCCGCTAATGAATGGTAGTGGATTTTTATGGTGCCAAGTTGCCAGCCCAACACCCATCCTTCAAAGAAGGTACACTACCCATTTATGCACGCACATACCTGCATGTATTTAAACATCAATCGACCGCGGGAAGGACATGCAGACTCCACAAAGAAGGTGCTCCAGCCGAGGATCGAATGGGAGAACCTCTTGCTATGAGGCGACAATGCTAACCGCTGCACCACCGCAGCCCTGTTACCACCTTATTCACTTCCTCATTGAAGCCATTTTTCTACATGTCTGTACCTACATCACTTACAAGTTTGTCTATATCTGAGGGTAGTGATTGATATTGAAAACTGTCTGCTGAAAAAAAAAGATTATTTTGCCTATTGTACATATTGGCATGAGAAAGGTAGTGACCAATTTGAAGTTGCTTATATATATATATATATATATATATATATATATATATATATATATATATATATATATATATATATGGGTCTACCGAAATTTCATTTGACTGAGACTATATAACCTAAAGTTGATAATACTGAAAACTCACTTGACTGAAACTCATAACACTGACACCTTACAATGCTAAGTTTTAACATAGTAGTGGCAGTGTGTATAAGGTAAGTAAAAGGCATATACCCTTTTCCCCACTGTAGTGCGATCCTGGAGTTAGAATATATAGTTATGGGGGGTGTGGGGGTATATATTATGTTCTGAAAAGAGTAATTTATTGGGCTTGTAAGTATCCATGTCTATGGTTCAAAATATTTAAAATACCACACACCCCCAACTATATATACTAACTCCAGGATAGCACTACAGTGGGGAAAAGGCAATATACCTTTTACGTACCTTATACACAATACCACTACTATGTTGAAATTTAGCATTGTAAAGTGTCAGTGTTATGAGTTTCAGTCAAGTGAGTTTTCAGTATTATGAACTTTAGGTTATATGGTCTCAGTCAAATGAATTTCAGTGAAATGAAATTTCGATCATATGAAGTAGACCCATATGTGTGTGTGTGTGTGTGTGTGTGTGTGTGTGTGTGTGTGTATGCATAAGATCATAGGTAATTACCTAGGGTAGCTGCCCTCGCAGGCTATTTTAAGCCTACCTAATTTCCCTTTTTGTGCTCAAAATAACCAATCCCATTTGGTTATAGATTGCCCTTACCCATCCCATGGTTGATAATTATATATTACCCCTAAAGCAAATAACTGGGAAAATAACATAGATAATCTGGGATCCATGCACAGGATAAAGCATTTAGGAGCTGCCTCTGTCCATTAGTGGCACAAGGGGCAGTATTGAGGTATATTTTCTGTTTCCCATCCATAGATCTAAGTTGCACTTGAATATGGACAGGGATGAACTTTGTTTTATGTAGATGGGGAGTCTGCTCTATAGCTGAGGCATCATGTGCAAGATATACCTGTCCCTCCAGCCATTCTGTTGATGTTGCAGAAGAGGTTTAGATCCCTAGACTGAGTATTTCTGATGCCCTTTGACTTGCTGATGTGCAGGAAATATATCAGTAATGGGTTGGAGGATGCCTTGTATACCAGATATAGGTGCCTCTTAGCAGTCTGTAGGATACTGAGTAAAGTGGCAGGGCTTTGAGTCTTCTGCATGGAGACATGCGTGAATGGGCGTACCTTCGCTGAAGGATGTGCGTCAGGCCTGGCAAGCCGGTACATAAAAATCAACTGCCAATCATTAGCGGACCGGAGTTCCACTGTGGCGACCCCTAACCGGGAAAAGCCGAAAGACACAAATTCCTTAAGTACAGCATTTCTGTGGCCATTCCAGTTGCTGCATGTGTCTGAACAGATAATTGCCAAAGGGGACATTAGACTCAATGACTGGTCTAATGAGGTCTGAGTAAAGAGGGACAATGACATAGCTATTTCTAAACACAATCCCTTTGTTAATAAGTTGTATGAAATAGAAGGACTTTCTTACAACAATGGACACATGTTGGTCAAAAGTTAGGTCTCTGTCTACCTATGTCCCCAAATCCCAAATAACTAGATCAACTCTTAGGGCATATTGTATATGGTAGTTCCATGGGGTAGATGATGTCCCAAAAGATACAATAATGCATTTTTTTTTTGCTTTATCTGCATCCCATCTGTGAGCCAGCTTGTAATCCAGTGGGTGACACAGGGTTTATTCCCAGTTTATTTAGCTTTTCTATGTCTGAGTGGGGAATTTTGTCATAAGCTTTGGCCTGGTAGGGGTATGTGGCATGTACCATTTTGCATTCATCTATTGCTTTGGTGACCTTTTCAAAAAAATCCACCAGGTTGAGTATGCATGGCCCGCCCTTGAAGAATCCAAATAGAGACAAGTCCAGTGTTTGTAGGTTCCCTCTGTCCTGATTGATTAATTACGTAATATCTCTTTCTATGACTTTGCATATGAGGCTGGTCAGACTTACAGGTCTGTAATTGCCTGAGTCTGTGAAAGGGCCTTCCTTATGCAAGGGAATGACTGTAGCTGTTCTTCATTTGCTTGGTACAAAACATGTACAGAGGTTGAACTTGAACAGTGTTGTTAGGAGTGTGGCTAAATCATGCTTCATGATATTAAAGATGTAACCAGGGATATTGTCAGTACCCATCAATGCAGTATTTTTAACTTTTGTTAGCACTTTTAGACTTGGTCTTCTGTGAAAGCTGGAGATGGTCCAGATTCATGTATAGCTTGAAGGACACAGAAAGGGGAGAGAAGGGTAAAGTTATAGCTAAATGTATTGACTAGTAGGGTCTCTAAATCTTCAGCCTCAGTGTAGGTAACATTATTCGTAATCAGCTCAGTGCATTACTGCATTGTACTTTTCAGATTACAAATGTAAACTAAAAAAATGTCTTGTGATTGTCTTTCGCTTGGGTAGCTATTTTAGCTTGAAACTTTGATTTGGTGGATTTTATTAAGCTGTTGAATTCATAAGATCATAGTTACTAGGCTAATGGCACTAGAGCCCTGACAAGCCTAGCCGAGTTCTACCCTTATTGCCATGATCAGCACCTATTGCCCCTGACCAAGAGGGACACAGGTGGAACCTCTGGGGTGAATTTACAGTTACCCATCCAATCGTCCAGATCGTGTTTGAAGAGGGCAAATGAGGTGCTCTGTTTGACATGAAGTGGGAGTCTGTTCAAAGGTGTGGTAACCTCTGGGAGACAAATCTGTCCCGCAAGCAGGTTTTATTAATATCACATATCAGGTTAAGGGCTTTAAAGTGAGTTAACCATGTACCATTGGACTTACAGAGATGCAGCATTTACAATACAGCAGAGTCAGAGATTGCCTTGTATGCAAGGCAGAGGTCACCTCTGAGTAGTCTATATGAAAAGAATAAAGTGACAGTGATTTCAGATGATCCGCATAAGACAGATGATGAAGACCTAGAATTTTCCTTGTGAGGAAACTTTGTGGTCTCTCCAAATGCTGCAGGTGCTTGGAAAGGTACATACCAAAAGGGGCATTGCATTCAATTATTGGCCTGTTGAGGGAAGAGTATAGGGAGGTTATAACTTTTTTTCTGGAGGCATTGCCCTTACTTATGAGATGAGCTATACCGAATGTCCTTCTTACCACTGTGGAGACATAGTGCTTGTTTATTTCAGTTACAATGGTTCGAACATTCTGGGTACTACTCTTCTTTCTTTTTGTCATTTTTTTCTTTTATTACAAAGCTTGTTGACATTATGGTCCTACCATGTAAGACTGTTTCTGAGGTTTGCCTTGCACTTATTCCTAAGGGGATACAGCTGCAACTATGGAGATGTTCACATGCTGGCATAGTGTGGTGGTGCACATTTCTGTATGCTGGCATAGTGTGGTGGTGTACATTTCTGTATATTCAGTGGAGTTAACTGGGTTAGATGGGGATTTGAAGATTTCCAATGTATCACTTAGGAATAGGTAGAATTAAAGAATTTCTAAAGGTACCTCGAGTGGAAGGGATCTCTGGTTTCAGTTTTATTTTGAATGAGACTGCTTTATGTACAGACCTAATAAGTGAAGAAGATGTGCAAGGGATGGTGCAAGTTGCTCCCGTATTAGTGTGGACAAGATCCAAGATGTTATTCCCCCTAGTGGGTACTCTAATTATTCTAGGGTTCTGAACTGAGGGAGTCCATGAATCTCTGTGCTTGTGCACTAGTGGTGGTGTAGGATTCTCATTCTACAGATGGACAGTTTTGATCACCAAGGAAATGGTATTGGGTTTAGTACTGAGTGATCCTAGGCACTGTCGCTTTCTTTAGTTATAGAGGGAGTTCTATAGCTAGCTAATATATAGTATGGGACATGAAAAAACTCTAGTGCATTGCTGCTTTACCAGCCTCAATGTGAGTCTCTTCGGGATGCAGATTGAGACACCTCCATCTTTTTTCCCTCCTGCTCAGTATAGGGTCTAAACATGTGAAAGGCATTATAGCCTTGCACAGCCTGAGTGCTCTCCGTTATTTAAATGATGTCTCAGTCACTACACAGACATCAATGTCCTCCAGGGTGAGAAGGGCTTGTAGGGAGTGGAGTTTCTTATTTAGGCTCCCAGGATTGATCAGTAACAGCTTTGTGTTTTCCTTTGCTTGTTTTGTCATGCTGCTAGGTTTATCAGGTTTGCATTGCCTATAAAAGGCACTATGGGGGAGGAAAATGTCTTTGACAATAACTAAAAGCCTAGAAGAGACAGAGACAGCTCACCCCTGGTGAAGCAGTATGGTCTGTCCATCATATCCTCCCAAGCTGTCAAATTGTGGACTCCCTTTGAATGACACCCAAAACTAAGTCAATGAATGAAGTCAATTATTTTTTTCACATTGTGGAATCAACTTTGGAGAAGGTAGAATTCTGCTCAATGCTAGGTTCATACCTGTCTTGTACACATAGTCCAAGAGCTCCATAACTTCTCTCTTCATATAGTCCAGGAAGGTACACCTCAATTCATTGACAATGGCATGAACTATAACAGAGTCATACTGGTATTTCTTGTTCAATGACTTGGATGCATGTGAGATCTGACAGACCCTGGCAGCAGACAAGCATCTAATTGTCACTCTTTCCTTGCTCAGTCTGATAAGAGGCACATCTGTATATCTTACAATTGAGGCACCAATAACAATAATATCTGGTTGAGTTGAAGCCTGCCTTATGGGCTTAGCTTCTGTGACTTTGGGACTCTGTGCTATGTGAAGAAGTAGGCTTAATTTGCTGAGCATGCTTTGTGCCTGTGCTGTGTTTTGGAGATCTTTGAGGTTTAGGCAAGTTAATCTTTGAACCACAGCAAATTATGGATTATGTATACTGTGATGGCCTTGAAGAGGTGTGATGTCTGGTATACTGCTGATGACATTAGTATCTGAGTTTACTGTGTGTGTGAGATTTTTGGCTCCAAGGATATTATATATGCATGTCTTACACATTGTATTATTCTGTTTGAGTAATAGATGATTGTCAGATATCATGAGACAATTCTTACACTGTCTCAAGATACACATCTCAGGCTGGCTAGAGAGGTTGTGGGGAAGTGCAGGTCCATAATACTGACAGGAATGACTCTTGAGGGCAGAGGTATCTATAACTGCTTGGAGTTCAGTTTTAGAATAATGTTTAGGTCGATTTGCTATGGAGTATTTAAATTTCAGCACAAAACAACCAGCCTGGACAGCTTCTTCTGCCACCAGCAAGAGCTAGTAAACTAATTACAGTAAAAAAAAAAAAAAATCACTAATTTGATACCAAAATCAGGGTCTATATCATAATGTCGAATACTGACAAGTTTGAAGCATTAAACTTCGAACTTAAAAGTTTGAAGTGTAAAAATCGTCGAAACGTACAACGGAGATCGCCATAGAGTGCGAAAAGGGAAGATTTCCCTTTACTGCACTGTAGTGCGATCTCGGAGTTGGTATATTTAAGTAGCGGGGGTGTGTGGTGGGTGCAGGCTTGCCCCCCTGCATAGAGCATTTTTTTTTTGTTTTGGGTTTTGAGTGTTTCTTTTTTTTTGACATTCGACATTTTTAGACTTCGAACTCTCAAGTTTGAAGTTTGAAGCTTCGAAGTTGTCAGCATTCGACAATCTGATATAGACCCCTAAAATCATAGCAAGTAGTATCAGTATACACAATATTAAGCAACTGTATCAAATGCCTTTTAACCTGGTGAAAATAATATATATATATATATATATATATATATATATATATATATATATATATATATATATATATATATATATAAAATTCAGGTTAGGCTTTAGTTTGGCGCAGATAGTTTGGATTATGATAATGAATATATTTTGTATAAATCAAGCACTTATATGCCAATATCAGATCATACTTCTGCTGCATTTCATAGAACAAGATGGAAGGACTTCATAGACATGTTAGTGTCTAAATCTTAAAATAAGCTTTTTAACTTAACAAATGAGGAATGTGAACTGTTGGATGTACTGGCTAATTACAAATGTATTTCCACTGCTAATAGCTACAAGGGTGGTGCTTTGATTGTAAGAGATATGGCATTTTATATCAATAAAATATGTAATATTTTGGTTCTACTACTTTTAAACTAATTTATAAACATCTTGTTTCTGATATGCACAGAAATATTAATTCAGACCTTGATCATTTTACTATTTGGCTTTATTACTCCAGGTTTAGGAATTATTTAGTTGTGGAACATCCTACTTTACCATTTATTTTCAGTTTTCCAAAGTCTGACAAAAACAGATGACTCCTCCTGTCTGTACTAGTGCTGATACTTATGTTTCTAGGACAGCACCTCTGTCTATGTATGTTGGGAATGTTACTAAGAAGTATGTGAAACTGGTGCCTTCCTTCATACATGACGTTACTGACATTTTGTTTATTCTAGATAAAGATATTTGTAGGTGGCTAATTGTTATCTTGGATGAAGATGCCCTCTGTAAACACATGCTGAATGACAGTGGCACAAATGCTGTTTATGCTGTCATAAGTGCATATGATGATTTTACTGAAATCAAAATAAATAATATTTGTACTCTTGTTACATTTAATAATTATTATAGTGTTTCTGCATTTTATAGTCAAATATGCCATTAACTGTGTGGAACAGCCACAGGATTTCCATGGCCCCCAGTTATGCCCACTGTTTTATGGCCATTGGGGAAGACAATTTTATTTATAACTCATAACACTGAACATGCCAAAGAAATATCGTCAAGGCCTAAAGAGGTAATCACTGCTTTATACTCAACATTGATCAGGCTAGTTACTGAGTTCATTGCCCCCTTTGGGATGTAACTCACTAAATATATCAAACAATTAGAAAAACCTCAAAATGGAAGCTTTATTCCTTTATTCGGTGTATTACAGATTTTTGAGTATAGATTTTTGTTTAATTTAACATGCAACTAGATAGCCAATTGTCCTTGACCTCTTGTATATCTTCCAATCCAATATCTCTACCAATACCAGAAGTAGGTATCTAAATCTTCACTAACAGATAAACAAAACATAGTGAAGAGACAAGTGTATAACCCTATGCATTACAAACAGATAAACAAAACATAGTGAAGAGACAAGTTTATAACCCTATGCATTACAAACCTGCCAATTGTCCTGGACCTCTTGTATATCTTCCAATCCAATATCTCTACCAATACCGGAAGTAGGTATCTAAATCTTCACTAATAGATAAACAAAACATAGTGAAGAGACAAGTTTATAACCCTATGCATTACAAACAGATAAACAAAACATAGTGAAGAGACAAGTTTATAACCCTATGCATTACAATCCTCTGAAATAAACTGCCCCTGCATGTTACACAGTGTGACTCAATATTTTCCTTTAATATAACCTGCACGATTGGATGGGTATCCAAAAATGTACTCAAGAGTTGACTGGTTGTGTCCCTCCTGCAGAAAGAAGGCATGGCAAGAGGGATCATCTGGCAAGGCCTGAATGGTCATAAGACTCAGTGACCTTGGAATATCTATGAATATATAAATCTATGCACAATTCATCATATTAACTGTTACCTAAATTTTATTGAGGATTATATGTTTTTTCTTATCTTATGTTTGTACTTATGGTAAGTTGGATGCACTTAATGTATTTATTAATAGTACCTGCTCCTTTTAGAGCTAGCCATTAAAATGGATGAAATAATGGTACACTTTTTAGACATAACCCTTTGCAAAATGAGTTAAAGTGCACCTTATAAACTGTACTGCAAAAGAAAGCAGTACAAAGTGATCATTTTAAAATTGCTGATAGTATGCCTCCGAGTTTTATAAAAAAACATGTAGCATAATTCCAGACAGTAAAGTCCTCTAGGTTCATGACAGAAGAGTCAATATTTGAAAGGAAGGTCAACTTATGTGCTAAGTTCAGAAAAAGAGGTCATAATGACACTTTTTAAATTAACATTGCCTTTGAAGTTAAAGGTGATTGCAACTGCAATATGCCATAATATAGCTTATTAGTTGAAGTGGAGACAGGCTAATTAGAGAAGAATACAGGAATGTTTTCAACTTTAGTCAAAACTCTTGCTTGCCAGAAAAAAAAAAAAACGGCTGAGAATAACTGCAGAATTTTGTTTTCAAATGTTGCTTTCTTTCATATTACCAGTGGAAAAAAAACTCTTCTTTAATTATAGAAGTAGAAAGTGGTTATGATATTTTTCAAAGAGTTGTCATTAACAAAGAGTTATTCAGCAAGAAGAGATCTTTTAATTTGTTATAGATGTACTTTGTACACATGTATAGCATGTAAATGTGAATATATCCTGTCACAAGATGCATTTTGTATTTGTACATATTTATAGCATGTAAATCTGAATATATTTATCCTGTCACAAAATGTTTTTAAATCTAAGCAAGCCAATGAATGCTTAACTAAAAATGGCATTTGAGTGCATCATGTCAGCACTATAACTGCTTCAATGTATGCAAAACTGTAAGCTGCATGGCAAGATTTATCAAGCTATACAAATGACAAAAAATGCATCAGTGAAATTCCCTGCATAAATATAGTGTGCATTTTCATGTACCAAGGTTTGTTTTCTGTGTTTTGAATGTGATTCTTGATGTTTGAGGAGGAAATGATAATAACATTTTGGAAAGAATGGGATATGATGGTTAGTGAGACTGAATGGTTATTATTTTATAGGCATGAATTAGTTAATTAGTATAATACCAATTCTTAAGAGTAGGAAGGTCAAGCATTAATTAGTTAATCTTTATAATGTCAATGGTTTATTTATGCATGAAACATACTTAGAAGCAACATACTTTTAATCCTTTTAATAGTGTGAGGAAATCCTTGGTGGACAAAACTGCACTTAGGTTTGTGATTGTCAACATAAAGGCATGCAGACATCTCCATCTTCATATTATGTGCATGATTTTACTTGTGTGTATATTGCAGGTCTAATGTACTTCAAATATCAATAAATGTTAATTTTGTTGATATTTTGTTTGTTTTACTTTTGATATAAAGGTAGGTTAGACTTTTGAATGCATGCCAAATGATCTTACATAAAGCAAAACTATGGAGCTTTAAAGATTATTACACTGTAAGTTTTATGCTGGCCAACATTTGGTACATACATATTTGTGGGAATATCTTAAATACAGTTTGACATTTTTCAGTAAAATTTTCTTGAACTTATATTCAGGTAATTAGCTATAGACTGTTCTTAGACTAAGATTCTAGGTATAAAGGGTTATAAGCAAGTCTTCTCTGAAGTTGAATGGAAAACTTTGCTCTTGCCAGTATTGGACTTTTTTCATGCTGACGTATTTCCAGTGACAAAATATGCCACTTTTACTGATAAATACTGATATGCATGATTTTTTTTTAGTTTTAATATTCTAAAACCTCATTATAACATTACTAATTATACCCTGGGTTTCAGAAGCTTTTTCCATAGTTCTCCCCCATTAACGGGCTTTGGCTCAGAAGAATTTAAACAAATGTGGATGCATACACACATACATATATATATATGTATATTTTCCCAATTCCACAAAGTAAATATTTAATTATATATATGTAGGATCAAAGGAGATTACTAGGCTATCGGCCTGGAGGTCATTTCAAGCCTAGCCGTTTCATCCCAATGTAATACCATAGAAATGCTAGTCAATACCCAAGACTGCATTTAGTGATGATTGCCCATGTCCAGGAGGGTTGTGGGCTCTCTCCCCAGAAAGAATTAATGGTGTCCCCACCCAATCATCCAGGTTCCTCTTGAACAGTGTTATAGGGGTGCTCTGTTTCACATGAATTGGTAGCCTGTTCCAAAGATGCGGCAGTTGCTGGGAGATAAATCTGTCCCTCCAACATGTCCTATTTAAGTCAGAGGCCATATTTAAGACTCTGAAATGGGGAGCCCTAGTCCTGTTTGATTTGTGGCTAGGCAGCAAATTCATTAGGTTTGGGTCTTGGATTGCTCTGTAAGGCCAGGCATAAGTCTGCCCTAAGAAGTCTATACAATACAGAGTAGAGTGACAGGGACTTTAGTTGGTCTGTGTAAGGCATATGCTGGAGCCCCTTGATCTTCTTTGTTAGAAAACTCTGAGGTCTCTCTAAATGCTGCAGGTACTTACTATGGTAAATGCCAAATGGGGTGGTATACTCAATTATGAGTTGGATAAATGCTGCGTATAGGGGGGGTATAACTTCTTTTTCTCTTGAGGTGATGCCTTTACTAATCAAGTATGCTACATAGAAAGCTTTCCTTACTACAGTAGACACATAGTGGTTGAAGTTAAGGTAGCAGTCAACTTGTGATCCCAGGTCCCTTACCACTTCATGGATACTTAAGGTATTGTTTATGTAAATATATACCTGGCTGTATTCAAACATATCAAACAACCTACATGTCGACATAAAATCATCTTAATTATACATAGACATACTACTGTGCATGCATCGAGCACCAACCTTGGCACATGCAAAATAAAATCCTCAGAAAAATGAAACTAATTCTTTGAGGGGGGTGGGGGGCAAGCCTCATTTCACCAGACACACCCCACTGCTAATTATGTATACTAAATCTGAGTTTGCACAATTATTTGTGAAAGGTCTTATTCCCCCACCCTGAGATTGTTTCATTTTGTACTTATCAACACCTGACGGCTATCTGGTTAGTCAGCCAAATTCTGTCAGCTAAACAGATGCCAACTGAACCATTGCCTGACAAATGCAATGGATAGTATACATACATATTTTATATATATATATATATATATATATATATATATATATATATATATATATATATATATATATATATATTTACTATCATTATTACGAAAATCAACTGAATTCTTGCTTTTAAATACGAGTCATAAGACTGAAAAACATAAAAATCACAAAAAGCAACGGAGGAACCAGAAAAACGCAGTTGTACTTTCGTACCTTGCTCAAATTTACTTTTGTACCTTGCTCAAATGTACCTTCGTACCTCATACAATAACGAGCCAAAATCCACTGAATAAAGAAAGGACAAGACTTTATTCACATCACCTTATTCACCTAGGATTTTACAAGAATTTGCACTTTACTATAGGTATTTCTTTAAGGGGGCGTAGCTTGGATTATTTTAAATATTTTAAATATGTACATGTGATTAGCTGAATATGTACATGTGATTAATGAATTATGCTATATAAGATGTAATTAACTGTATGTATTTGTCTGATGAAGTTCTGTGGTTCAGGATGAAAGCACTTACCAGCTTTCTACTCTGTGATGTGAATAAAGTCTTGTCCTTTCTTTATTCAGTGGATTTTGGCTCATTATTATACGAGGTACGAAGGCACATTTGAGCAAGGTATGAAAGTACATTTGAGCAAGGTATGAAAGTACAACTGAGTTTTTTCTGGTTCCTCCATTGCTTTTTGTGACTTTGCAACAGTTTTGTGTTGTGTTTTGACTTTTTTTCTTTTGAAAAACATAAAAACCCACACTCAGAATCCTGAAACAGATGTCTGAATCATTCCATTCGATGTTAAGGTTGAATGTAAACTGTGTTTGACAGGAATTGGATTAGATGCGCTTTTTTTTTTTTTGACATGCGTTACTAAAGCACCGTAAATTATGCACCACATGATTGATTACCTGAAGTATATACATGCAATGCTTTGCTCTAGAAATTATTCTGCATAAGGATAAATGCCAAAAATAAGTCTACATGTGCATGTATCATGCTACTGTACCCACTTGTCCACAAATTCACATAATACTTCACAATACAGTGACCACTGTTAGACAAAAAGGAATAACATAACATAACTGCATTTCACCTTCAAAATGAGCAGTGCTGAGCAATTAATTGTAAAAATCCTCTTGCAGTAAAGTCATCCTTTTAGAAAGTAGCCTCATAAAGTTAGTCTCCCTGTCAATCAACCAGTGTCTTTTAGGAGAGGTGGGAAGGCAACTTACAACTCTGCGCTTTATATCTTCTATGTGGTTCTTCTCTAATTGTATTGCATGCAGAATGTCACTGAGATACAACTGCTTCTTCCCTAGCAAACTTCACAGACATCTGTGCCAAACCTCTTCTACACTATTTTGGCTCTTAGGGTATCCTAAAAGACAGAAATCGTACTGGTTCCAAAACTGTACTTCGAATAGAGGAGGATTTCCTTCAGATGATGCATTGCGAATACCATAATGCTGAGGCTTCCCTAAAATGTAGTCATCACTAAAAACAAATCGCACAAAGATTTCTCTAACTGTGGAATATCTGCCTCTCATTAAAAGTGGATACTATGTCTGTAGGGTTTAAAAATAGAAGAACTGGGATTTGCTTACACAATAAGGCAAAGTGTATGTCGGTGCCAAAGTGGCCAGCAAGGTGTAACTTTTGAATTTGCCGCCACACAATTTGAC